>NC_052533.1:8819561-9128023 GCF_016699485.2 Gallus gallus
AAGTAGTGTTTTGCAGCTGAGAATTTGCTCTATCAAGTAGTGTTATTGCGCTGTTTGCATCTGCTGTACTGTCCATGGAAATAATTAGGAGACATTAATTTCGGAGCAACCTACGTACAATACAAAAGTCTCATTTTTATTTTTCACATCGTACAGTAGACTATTTTTGAAATGTCTCTAACATCATCTGATAAAATGAGTCTGCGTTCCCCACAGCAGCTGGCTATCCTCCCCCCATCACGTGCACTAGTAAAGAGTAGTTTCTGCATTTAGTAGATTACATAAAGGCTAAGAACTAGAGGGGTATTTACCATTTCTTTTTCTGCTTGTGTGGTTCCTTTGTTCCCAGGCACCGCTAATATGATACTTGCATGTTGTGACTAGCCACCTACCACAGTCCTAATATACTTTCAGTGACAAATTGAACTAAACCTATCAGAAAATCAGACAATCAGAGACGCACATTAGGGAAAGACACCTTATGTTTATCAGTTTTATTGAAGGGTTTCAAACATTTTCATTATCACACATTTCAGAAAACACATTAGAACAAAGGGTCTCAATCCAGCTGGTTCATAGCTTTCTCTGTATATAGTGTAAGAAAATATTTAGTACTGCAGCAACATCTCACTTCATTCTTAGTTCTGGCTAATGAGAGTGAGCTGAAAATTCATCAATAAGCAAAGTTCTTGAATGTTGAAGAAAATATATATTATATATATATATACATATACAGGAAGAATTAACTTAGAAAGAATGATTAGTAATACAAACCAACCCTTGGCTCATTGAGTGAAAAAGAAATCATCATGCAAACCATCAGCAAGCAAAGGTCAGAGGTCGTTAGAGGCTCAGAAAAGGGGTTTCCCACATTGTCCCTGCAGCAGAGTCACAGTTTCCAATGATCACTTTTGTGACTATGCAACTGGGCTCATATTACTAGCTGCAACATCACAAAAATGACACTGGCAACCGCTAATTAGCTGGCAAAATAAGAATTTGTCCATTTTTAAAGTGAGCAGTGTTAGTAAATGCCATTGCACACAGCAAGAAGTGATAGCATAATAGATATATAGTTTAAGCAAAGCCCTCACATGTGATGCTAATTATCTTTTAGCTTAGCAGTCCCTCTTTATAGTGTAAATGTGCTCCCTCTGGGCTCAAGAAATATTTAATTACACATATCAGTGCATGACTAACAAGCTAGTCCAGAGCAATAATGATTGGTCTATTGTTCAAAATGAAATTAGGACTCCAGAAGCATTTAAAACTGACCAGTGGTTTCTGCAGTAGCCTCACCTCTCAGGGACTGTCTTTTGTACAGATTTTTGAGATATGTAAAATAATCTCTTTTTGGCAACTTATACCTGCATTATGAAAGTATGATAGATTATTCCCCAAGGTTTAATGTGTCTGCTAGATTCTAAAACGCTGATACATAGCAAGAGAAATGTAAGCTTTCAGTTTTCAAAGAGACTTGCAAAATTTACGTGAATAAAGATTGTAAGGTCCATATTTCCACAGACTCTGGGCAAGGTAATTTTGGGAATCCAATTTTTCTTGGTGATGAATTATAAAAAATAGAGGGTTGGTTATGTATATGCTTAATTTCATATATGTATGTGAATATATAAATATACACACATATCCATATATATATACAAACACACTGAATGCACATAGAAACATAGATTAAAGGAAATGAGAGCAGCCCCTTCCTAGCACCACCTTACTGTGAGTATGGCAGCGCTGTCAGACATTTATTCTGGGGGCTTTATGACTCAGCTGTTGTAATCCAGCAGAGCTTGTACTTTAAATAGGAAGCTTCAGGTGCAAACATGTATTGTATAAATGAATGCCAAATACATTCCCTTTTTTGTCCTTAAAAACTAGCGACATCAGATGACCAAGAAAACTGAGATTCATAGACCAGCCATTGTGCATGCCAAAATTCCTTTTCAGAAGGAATTTTACTATGCATCCAGTATTATGAGTTCATTGTACAAAATCTGCACGTAGCAAATGATTACAGTACCCTATGCTGGACTGCGAATACATATTAAATGAACACTCAGAATTCAATTAAATCTTAACAGGTTCATTCCCATACTTGCTTTAAATGGAAAGAATAGCAACTCAGCTACTTCTCTCATCTAGTTGTAATTTTGCTTTTTCAAAGTATTGTTCAGTATGTCTTCAACATGGCTATTTAACCCTTACACACTATCTCCAAGCAGCCCTTTCTTGGTGATGCAAACTGTGACACCTAACCCTGCAGTTCACAGATGGACCTCAAGTCTTATCGACTCAAATGGGAGTTGAGGTGCTCCAAGCTTCAGATGTTCTGGTTGTATAGGCTGATTTATAGTCAAGTGATACCAAATTTCCCACTAACTTCAAAAAGCAGAATCAGACACCGTGTTGAACCAGTGCTGCAGCCTTGCACAGCTTAGCGAAACCCACTTAGCATTTTCATTGCAAAAATTCACTACAGGCAACTTCTACAATACCACAAGCAAAGGAAAATCAACTTATAAAAATCACATTAAAATCTGTACTTGAACCCAGAAAAGAGAACTTTGGAAAAAAATTCAGTTACAGTTTCAACTCCATCCTATGACTGTGCTTCCTTCCTTCTTCCACTATGGCTCTAGCGGTGTGACTGGAGCATGTCCTTATGCTCTTACTTAGCCCCAGCTCTCAGTGACTGCTGTACTCCATCACTTGACTTGCAGTGCATGAGGTGGCTCTGCCTTGAGAATGCTTGCAATACATACAAGACTACTGGTGGATAAATGGTAGCATCTGGCCCTAAATTTTTAAGGGCGAAATTGTGCCAGCAGAAAACTGTGCAATCACGTCCTGCTTGGACATAAACCAGCTTATCACCTCAGATGCGTATCTGCATCAGAGCTCCAAGCACTGACTGAAAGAAACAAGATTGGACCTTTTGGGCCCTGAGCCCTATATAATCACTTCAGGGGGTTGTGGATAATATTGTAGCACAGAGAGGAAAATGGGAGATCCCAGAGGTTGCTCGTGGATTGAGAACCAACTCTTGAAACCTCCCAGAGATTCTTTTCATTAGTCATGAGCGCACTGCAGTGGATTAGTGGGAACGTACTAACGCCTACACATGGTGTGCTGGGCATGGTTTGCAATCAAGTGAAGATTATTTCTCTCCAATATTTATCATGCGTGGCTTTAATTTTCAAATTAAAATTTAGACAGGCACAGCAGACACGAGGGAAGGTGACAAGTTTTCACAGTTTTTGCCTTTGTCTGTGTGTATTTTAAAGCCACACTGCCTTTCTTTAAAATCCTAGAGGGCATGCTTTGTCAACATTTTCATCTGCTTACTCTAATTTCCCCTTTTCTTCAACCAAAGAAAGTCTAGAGGCCTCACAAGCAAACACTACCATGGCAATGCCATTATTGCCATGTGACTCCAGCGTGATTTTCTCTTTAAGTGTGCTCATACAATGCACTCTATTTGTGAGATGCTTGCAATAAGGATCATGGGGGAGCCACACAGAAGGTCTGGAAGTTCCAGACAGCTAAATACTTGGAAAACAAAGAAGTACAGAAGCACTGAAGAGCTGTACGAAGGGAAGAAGGTAGCAATCTCTAAATGGGAACCGAGCGTATCTATTTGTGAGGCAATAGCAAAAATCAATCTATTGCAGATTTTTATGTTAGTTTATCATTGCAGCATCACAGGCTGAGGATGCCCTTCCAAAAGAGAACTATTAGAATTACAGCTAGTTTAAGTTTAGTTCCTCAGATTTGAATTGCCTTAAATAAACTTCTGCACTTTGTGCTTTACCTGCGGAAATCCAGTAGTGATCTTGTGGAAGCAGGAACTCTCTGATCATTCCAGCTGAGGAAATGGAACTGTGTCACCGTGCGGGTCTCATTTGTCTGCAGGTTCTTCAGGTAGAAGCTCCTCACCAGGAAATCCTCGCACCAGATGTGCTCAGAGACAAGGTTTACCTGCGCCCCAGAGAACAAATGGAAATCAAGAATTCCAATTGCAAGCCACAACTTCAGAATTGCAGGTGTAAGATGTCTTGGATGAAGGAACTGCAGGAAATTTTATTATCAAATCGAGCATTGCTGTGAAAATAACTTTCTCTAGCAATGCGTTGTGTCAGGAAGGGGTTAGCTGCCTCTGCTATCTCATTGGAAACATTAAAAAAAATGCTGGTAGTTTTAATGCAAAAGGAAAAAACACGAAATTGAAACCTGACACTGTATGAATGCAAAAGGCACTGCCTAAAAATACACCAGACTGCCAGATGCTGTGCACACAGATATGCCCACCATGCATTGCTCAGCCCACCCGGAGTGGTCTCAGAAATCTCACAAAGGAATTCATGTGAGAAGTTAAAAGTCAACTTTTCACCTATGTAGAAAAATAGGCATAAAAACAGAACTTATTTTCAGAGTTGGTCTTTTCAGAAAGGAAGCTTTTTCACTCGTTAGTTTAAATAGCAATAGTTCTTGATATTTTCCTATCTGTATTTGGCATTATGGTGTTATTTTCTTCCTCTGCTCAGCCAGACAGCTGGAAAAACATGACAGCCATTGTCAAGGCTACATTTCAACAAAACTGATGACACAGTATTTTGGGCTAGCAATGTATAGCAGAAAATAAAAACGTGTATTTACTGTTGTGACTGAGGCAAATGGTAAAAATAGATAGCATTAATTACGAAAGCTATATGGAAGCTTTTCTATAAACATATACATATGGCTTTCCTAAGGCACAATTCACTAGTTCTAAAATTGCTATTAGTCCTATAAAATATAAATACATGCTTCTGTATATCAACCACTTGCAAGACTGTTTTAAAGACAAAATCATTGTCCTTGTTTCCCTGTAACACTCAGTTCATGATGTTACTAAGTGAAAGCCACCAGGCAATTAAAACCACCCAAATTTCTGGCAAATCTAAGACTACTTGAAGACACGCCGGGGCTACTTAACATGTACAGTTTAGACCAGATGAAACGGCATTTTGCCCTGTATGAAATGAAGCCATACTCTTCCTGTCCCACTTACACCCAGTGCTTTGTTTCAGTACCTCGTAGATGTGGTAGAGGTTTGACCCTTCGTCGGGCCAGTAGTGGTAGCACTGCTTGACTCCGCTTTCCGTGAGAGGTGTCAGCATGACAATAACGACACAGCCGTTCTCCCAGACCATCTGCAGACAAAGAAAGACACCATAGCCACACTGTGACTGCCTAATTACTGCGTGACATGTATAATTACTGCACTCAGACACACAATCAAAATTTATTCCATTCACAGGAAATTTATTTCATTTTCATTAGACACTTTTACTCTGCAGCTGCTTTCAAATCCCTGAATAAACTGGCACCATATTTTGCAGGCATCCATGAAATATTAAAGAATTTCCAGTGATTTCAATTCAAGTCTTCTGTAAAACCTCTCCTTGTTCCTGGTACTGCGTTCAAATGCTTTTCTATCAAACTTTTAGATTCACAAAGGAAGCATTGAACAATGCTTGCAAAACATGCAGCTCCTTGGTGTTTGATACTGAATACCCAAGGAGCACAGATATGCCATTAGCAGCGTGTTGACCTGCTAAAGTCGCATTTGCTGAAACCTGTATGTGTCCTCATCTCTGATTCTTTTCAGTTTCCCACACAGCCAAAGCTACAGAACTGCTGCATTGCTGAAAGGGGCATAAGAGGCAACAAAAGTTGCATCTCAACAATAACAAGGAAATAAGTAAAGGGCAAAGAAAAAAAAAAACTGACCAAATCTCTTCTTCCAGAAACACTTTGGATGGAGAAATCACCCTTTCCCATAATTAGAAAAGAATTATTGCAAATGTGCAATACTTCATTCTTCCTTCATCCTTCTGTTTCTTTCTGCTCCCTCCTTCCTTCTTGTTTTATTTTTGTTTCTATCTTTTTCTTTCACTTTCTCTCTCTTTCCCTGACCCTTTCCTTCCCTTCTTAACATTTCTTCCTTTTTTTTTCTCCTGGCAATACAAGGGAAGCCCAACCCATGCTGCAGACCGTGCCCTCTCAGAGCACAGGTACAGCAAAAATGAAGGGGAGCTGTATCTTCACCAACAGCATGATCTCTCAATAATTCAGACTAATAATTCAGAGCAGAGCACAGGAATCTCAGCCGAAGGATTTGCGGCTGCCTCACACCAACAGAAGAGCAAGCTGAGATGCTCTGGTCTGGCGCATCTCTGTTGCAAACACAACCCATGGCTGAACAAAAAGGCTCCTATGAATTAATACCAAGCAGCATAATCACTAAAAACTGTTATTATTACGCCGTACATTGATGTTGTATTTGCATACAACTTTCATTGTCTTTTTGCTCGCATATGAAATTACTGAATGAAGAGTAAACGGCTCTTTTTGTGAAGGGTTATGTTTATTTCACAGAAATATTTATAAGCGACTGTATTGACATGTAAATTTTGTAAACAAAAAAGGCCTTTGTCTAAACTGTGCAAAGATGAGATGATACATTCAATTCAAGGATTATTTTTTTTTAATTACATAGAAAATAAAAAGGTTTCCTATTCATGGATAATGATGTTGTCTTCTCTTTTAAGAATAGTTTGAATATATAGGAACAAATAACATTTTTTCTTGCTCATTTTTTCCCCATTTTGTAACATAATTGAAACAACTTTTAAAAACAGCTTAGAATTATTTAGTGAAATTGATGTAGGGTTTGCACAGAATAGGCCTATTTATAATTTTGGACAGAACCACAGGAAAAAAAATTGCAGTTGAACACAAAGAATAAAAATAATCTTAATTCTCCTTTTCTCCCCCTTGAAAAGATTTTAAAAATCAAAATATCCATAATCCATCCACCCACCCTCCTGCTAAAAACTGACAGTGCTGCAAGAACTGCAAAATACTTTAAATCGATGGATAACTTATTTTATAGACTGATGTGGATTCATCATTTATATCTTGTCTCTGCATGCCTTTTGGGCCACAGCTGGCAACCTTCTCTGCATGTAAGGAAAACGATACAGATTTCATTCATTCTGTCATAGTTTCACCTTTTTTGAATCAGCAATCAGACTACGATCAGAATTCAAAACATGTATCTTACTTTAAAACCAGCCCCACTAAATCAGTACTTTCATCACATAACGATTTAATGTGCCTCTAGAAGGTATAGAAGCTCATTGAAGCCATTACGAAAATGAGGAGAAACACAGTTTTTATGAGTGTAATAAAAATACAATGATCTAGACCATAAACTAATCATCGAGCACTCTGCTTGTGCCACCCAAGTGTAACATTATAAAAGCCCACTCGTTTAGAGAGGAATCCTTACAGTTTGGCAGCCCCGTTCATTGGTTCAAAGACACAGCATTTCATTAGACAGGGGCTGTCTGCATCTCCGAAGATTTCATTAAGCATAAATCCAAATGAAAGTTAATTTAAACAAACAATTTGAAAGTTACTCTGGAGTACAATATTTCTTTTCGGTCATAGAGCGAAAATGTCAAAGTCAAATCTACTAAACCAAGGAGGTAACGCAATCTAGCAGCAACATGCCTGTTTCAAGCAATTGTCAGTGCATCTCCTGTGCTTACCGTTGGGATGGGATATTCAGCAAGAGTCACAGGCTGTGACTGGAGCACTACTGCTCTTTTTTCCTCCTTAATAACTTAAATATTAGACCATTAGGCTGTTACTTGGATTGCTTTCCAAATGAAGCAGAAGAGGGATGGATAAAAGGCAGTTCACAGTTTCATACAGTCCATTGCCCCATCTGTAACTTGGTGGTGGATTCAGGAACAGCTCCAACCGCCCAGCACTCAGGTGTGCTTTAGAGGGTGTGGATATGGCCATTTGCTAGAATGTGGCCCTAGTGACTGTCTCTGTCATGATGGTAGCATAACCTCAGGCTATACAGTGCTCCACAAGCTCTCGGAAGTGTCTTTGGTTACCAAAGGGACATTTCAACTGGATCCAGAGAAGGAAGGATGTTCCATTGCAGATTCACAATAATTTACATAGTTCTGAACTTTGTATGATTGCATAATACACAGGAAGCCACTGCATGCGATATAGGAATAAAGAGAATGTAAGGTTCTCAGAGCAGAGGCTTTTCTTTTTAGGTATCTGTGTGAAGCCTCGCAAAATTAAGTCTTAGACTCTAAGTGTTAACTACTGTTAGGCAAAGAACCATATAAAACCAAACGTTAGATCACTTAGCACAGGTAGTTTCATGTTTGTAATTTACAGCGATACTCGGAGGAGAAGAAATGTTGAATAGAGACTTCCAAATGGAAGAGATAAAGTCTGAGTTACGTAGAGGAGCTCACCACAGAGTTTTAATACAAACACTTTGCTGCAAAGGAAAGACTGAATAATTTTGTGTGACGTGTCTACCTTCAGCCTACATGCTATGTTAAGTATCTCTAATGAGGTTCTGCTGTACGCATCATTCTCAAAACATTTCTCAGACAAGAAAAATGCCATTCCTTTCCATTTATTGCAAATTAAAGGCTGAATCCCGCAGCCCAAAGACGAGCAGTGAGTGCGTTTGACATCTGCGGGATTCCCTGTTGATGAAACCTACCACGTGTAGAGACCCCATGCTGTGGCTATCTAGTGTGCCAGTCCCACAAAAAGGACTTCTGCGTTGGGAGGAATTAAGTTCAGTATAAATTACTTGCAAAGGAGCACAGAATTGCTTTTTCAAATAAGTCACAAATAGGAGAATCACTGCTACAGCAACCACAAATCCAATAAAACACCAGCTTTTGAAAGCTAGTACGTATATTTTAAAATTGTGTTCTTTACTAGCTTGTAAATTAGATGGCTAATATGAATTCTTCTCTCTCTTTTTTTTTTTTTTTTCAGAAACTTGATCATGTTGAAGCTTCAATTCATAGTGATAGATCCAACCCTCTTTCTAGCCACTTTCTTCTTTATTTTAGTGATGGGGAAATGACAAGATAGATGTTCCATTCGGCACTGTTCTTTTGACTGGGACTAGTGAAAAAGGCTCTACAATGTGATGATTTAAAAGTAGAAAATAACTGGGATTATCAACTAAATACAGTCTGTTAATTAAAAATATCATTTTAACCACACCAGTCGTGTTTTGAAAGAGATGTCCAGAATCAGTCTTTTAACTCTCCAAATAGTTGGTAACTGCAGCTGTTTGGATAAGCAAGCAAACAAACAAAAACCAAACAATTTCTAATGATGATCAAAAATCAACATGGATAAAAACAATTCCTAAAACAACAACAAAGTAAGGTATTAAACCTTACATGAATAGATTATATGCATCCTATGCACTGTGATTTCTTTCAGGTTCTCCACTAGAAATAGGAAATGTGTTGAATGGAAGCAGTTGGAAAATGGCATCTTATGGAATATTTTAAAACCAACACCCAATTTTTTTAAATGGATTTGAAAGAAAAGGGAGGGGGCTTTTAACTGCAGAAGTATTTGGGGGGATTTAGAATTTTGGTTGGGTGCCATTGAAAATCAAACTTTTTGCAAAATGTTTTGGTTGATAACGACGTCTTTTTGATATGAAGAAGAGTCAAATCTGACAAAGACAGGGTGTGCATTTACAAATCCATAGGTGTGCCAAACAGCTCAGTAGATCTGTAGTTTTAACAATTAGCTATCAATAACCTATGTTTAATTAAAAATAGCAGTTTAAAAGGCATTTTAAAATATGAAGTGAATGCAAATTGCTCTATACACCACGTGTGCTACATTTCTGCTCTCACAGCAACACTTCTTTGGAAACCATTGAGAAGGGCAAACTCAAGATGGCTGCGTGTGTTGCAGTAACTTCTGCTGCACCCAAGAAACTTGAACTACTCTTCTTCTTCACAGGAGACTGACAACTCAAGCCTAATGAGTAAATAATTTAAATATTTAAATGCTTCCCTTATTATTGCAGTGCTGACAAAACCACTCTAAATAGGGACAGTCCCACCAAAACGGCCAGAAATTAACTTCTCACTTTAGCATTTGAGAGATGGAATATAAAAATTAAAGGGACAGAATTTTTAAAAGAACCACTTCTAAGTACCTCCTCTGACCTGAGCCGTAATTAGACGCGAGCATGGTAAGCGCACACTCCTGTACTGAACGCTTATGGAATTCCTAATGCTGTATTTTATTTCACGTAGCTTGATAAGTTACTAGAGCTCTAGGGGCTACTGTTCTGTGCCTCTCTCTCCCTTGCTGTTTTTCTTTTATTAAATTAAAATATGCATATTTTACACATTGAATTACTCTGTGTCTTTTCATCTGCTCTTCTTTCTGAAGGTGAAAACTGATTAGACATGCAGAAAGTCCCTTCCCAGGCAAGGAAAATAAAACTTTGGAGCCAAAACTGCTTGAAAGCACCACGTTCTGCACAGAAGAACAAAATACCAAAAAATAATTTAGTCTCTAAATTAATTTCAGCATTCAAAATACATGCTGAACTGGGAGCATGCAAACCAGCAATTAGATCAGGAGAGGGTCTGCAATAGCTGTGCTTACTCAACCCACAGTCCTGGAACATGGATTTTGCATGGAGACTCATTAAGCTACAGACACATGGACTTCTGTCCATAGGGATTTTCCCTTGAAGATCCTGATGACTAATCCTTTTTGCACAGGAAACAATCAACAGACACTATTTTCTTTTTGTTTTTCTGAACTACAAAACTGGAAGAGAAAAGCAAGTATTGGCAAAAAAGACACACATGGATTTATCTTATCTTCAAGACTGCAATTCAAGGATTGTGCTCTTAACATGCTGGTATGATCTGGGAGGAAAATGACGGTCAAATTTTGAACTGTCTGACAATATACTCTTGAATATGGATAGAAATGTTATTATAAAAGTAATTTTAGAATAAGAAATGCAGACTGGGTGCAATGAAAAGCTAATGGCATCTGAACTCCATGGGCTCAAATCAGGGCTTTGGTCTTGGGACTCTTTCTGCACTTTAATTTAATACTCATGCAATAAAAATGGAAAATAATCAAAGGAGCAGCTGTATGCCCCAATCACAGCAGTATAAACCTCTGTTCCACTCAGTAGTCTTGTCCTCAAAAAGAAGAGTGAAGTATAGTCTCAATTTCAAGAATATTTCATGTATTAGCCAATAGTAGAGGAAAGATGTAGTAATGAAAAGCATGGGGTTGATTCAGAATGCATAGGTGAAAGTTCTTTTTTCTTCCTGAAAGAATATCCTAATCTGAAAGGGTCAATACCTGCATTCTGTCCTCATTCTGTGATGGACCCAGAGTTGTTCACGTGTGATACCATCATTGCCAGATCTCCAGGGATAAGGCTCTGGGAGAAATATCCTGCATGAGCTACACACCTTTCAGGTAAAAGATTGGCAATTTTCTGGTCCAAACTACAAGTGCTGACTTTATTTTGCCTCATGGCTTATTGTTGCACATGCTTTTAACCTTATTGCTTCTCTGCAAATTTAGGTAAGTCATATTTCTCTATTCCTTTCATAGAGGTATATGGTGCTCATATACTTTGCTGATTATGTAGGTCATGGATACAGGAAATCACAAAAAGACAACAAATACTTGTGTAGATAAGTATCATATCTGATTTGATTTTCCAAGGTAACAAAGAGGCATACAGTAGGCCGTTTGGCAGGGATGGCCTCATCCCTCTCACTATTTCACCTATTGTGGTAAAAGAAAATCAAAAAGAAGTGAAGGTGAGCTTCTCCCCAACAAGGGGAAGCACAGATGTTGGCAGATTTATGAAAGCGAGGCACAATGTGGGATACTAGCAATTCTAAAAGAAGAATAAGACTGTATTTTCCAGAATAGAAAAGATTACGGCCTCCTACAGAAATCCCCATTTGGAGGCAATGAACTTTATTAGACATGCAATTTATAGAACTGGCGTAATTAAGAACATTTTTTTTTTTCAGTCAGCTCTAAATATCCAAACTCCTAGGACAGTTTCTTGCATATTATCCCTGGTCTTAGAATATTTTAAAAGTTAAGACATGTACTTCATGTCAAATACTTCATGGAATTATAACCCAGCACATACGGAAAATAATAAAATTTTATGCCTCCAGAATTATTCACAACATGGAACTCCTGCTGCGAAAACTTGTTACAGATCAGAAATGTTCTACATCCTCTTTCTTTTGAATTATGTTCAAAGAGATGTTGAATTTTAATAGTGCTATGTGAAAGAGCTGAGTGAAATCTCACTGAAGCTGCTGGACAAAATCATCACCTTTCATTCAAGATAAATGCAAGAAACAAGCAAAGTCTTTTAAGGAGCTTGATAACTGAAATTACAGAAGTTATCATCAAAAACAAATGAAACACAAAGCATATGGACCCATGAGTTTTACCAGAAACTGATATGCTTAATGCAGAGAGGCATTAATAAAGGCAAGATGATTAATCAAAATAAGATGCAAAAACATGTAAAAGGAATAAAGAAACCACTGGCACAGCCGACAAACTAGCATTGTGATCCTGGTAGAAGAAAAGCTGGAAGAAAGGGTGGGGGCAAAACACTGGGTGAATGAGGTTTGGAAAAAAAAGAATTTATTACCTGTTATTTGATTCTGCCTCTGTTTATTTCTGTTCAAAGAAATAAAACTCTGTACTTCCTTTGTAAATAAAATGGAACTGTATCAAAGCAAAACCCTGTCCTGATGATGAATTTTCTTTCCAGCAGAGAAGAAAACAACACACAGACCTGGCAAATTGCTTAACCACTCAGGTAAAAATGGATTAAAACCGTGTGAGAAGAGTCATCCAGTCTTCAAGAAAGGGAATTGTGAGGTGGAATTCCCACTGAACCAAAATAGAATCAATGAATGAGGTATATCTCAGAAATAGTAATTGGTAAAAAGAGATGAAAACAAGACCAGATGAAATTAAAAGAAGGCCTAAATCAGCTGGAGGCTTTTCAAAATTAATTAAGTAGTGGCTGGAAAATTTCCAGAACAGTCTAAGAGATGACATGCAGGCAGAGATGAAATCTCTGGTTGAGCTGCAAACACAGGGAATCCAGACAGATTAGGAAGCCCTGTGGCAAAACAGATCAATGAGGTGACTGACAACACATCTGCTGCAGGCTAGAAAGTTTTCAAAGAAAAAGGTAAACCAGGGAAGTTGGAACTAACTTGGGGCTGGCTGACAGGAGCTATGGTAAGGATATAAAGAGCTGGAGAGGTGGACTGGAGGGAAGTCTGATGCCTGAAGTGGCTTTGCATCATCAGAAAAGCCATAGCAAGGCACTTTTTTTAGCACTATTCTTTTTATGACCTCAGGTTGATTTGAAAAATATTTGAAAATAATCCACATATGGAGTGTGGGGTATCTCTAGCTCAAAGACTGCTTCTTTGAAAGAAAAACTTCCAGTAAGCAAATCTCTCTCTGGTTAACATTAAAACCTAAATGAACAGGAACATGTACAGAAAATGCTACATCTAATCAGCAGTTCTAGTGGCCCAAGTGAAATGGTACTGAAGAACAATACTTGTTCTTCTTCCTCAATCTTACCAAAAACAATATTTGAAAAAATAGTGAGAAGATTGAAACTAGTCGTCTTTCAGCCTCATTGGGTACTAGGTCTGGATCTGCTTATCAGTGCTAAACAAGATAAGCTTGGATAAAGCATCATCAATGAGTAATTAAAAAGCTTTGCACACATTGGGAAAGAGAAGACACTGAACTGACCATGATCTCCTATCAGATCTGGGCAACGTGAAAGCAGTAAATAGGAGTTTAACTGCTGAGTGTCTAACAGCACTTATACAAAAAATACTGGGCACTGGATCAACATACCTGGTTTTAGAGAGGCCTGATGATAGAACTAGGAAAAAAGATTATCCAAAACTAAATAATGAATTTAGTCTTAAACAGAGATAATGAATGCAAGTGACCACATGATAATACAGAAAAAATAGAGATGCACAAGAACAAGCACTGCAGATCAGTGCTGGAGCTAAGGAACTGGGTTCCGTTTTCACACATCTACATTGGAAAAAGATTCAGCAGCATCTACAAAACTTTATCCCTCTGGTAACATGCATTTGGTCCATCAGACCACCAAAATGTCGGTCTAACATAAAATCCACAAAATAAGTACAATGTCTGATTGGTAGAAGAATTCAATCCAGGTTTAAGAGAAACTAAGTTCAGAAACGGAGTGTCTGGAATTAAGCATTGAACCTAATTAAGATAGGTCAGGAGCAGTCTGGATTCCATGATGGATATTAGTTGTGCTGTAAATGCCAAGAAATTGTTTTATACTTTCAAGTTAAACAACTATTTGTAGATGAGTGTTTTCCTGAAAATAGCTTGAACTGCTTAAAGGAGTGGAAACAATTACACTAGCTTCTTGCTGGGGTAGCCTGACAGCCAAGGAAAAGTGGAGTGGCTGGTGCTCACCGTGCAAATAGGATTTAGGTCTCTGTCTGCAGAAAGAGGAAGCAATAGATCTAGTAAATACTGGCAATGAAAGTGATGCCAAGCTCCAAGACTCTCTGTTGGAATTGCTGAAGCATGACACTGTGCATTTAGACAAGGAGAAGGCAAATGATCCCAGGTCTCTCTACTGTGGAATTGGTCACTGTTGTTACTATCAGTTGGAAAACTGCTCCACTGAGCATGCAGAAGGGGAAAAAGCAGCCCAGCTTGGCACCAGCTGATTTGAGTGGAGGAGGGAGAGGGAGGAGAACCACTAAGAAGACGTAACAGAAATGAATAATTGAACCTTTAAACAATCCCTGGTGGCAGCACCACCATCTGAATAAACTAAAGAAAACTGTATTCCAGTAAACATCAAAGGATTCTGCCCTGAAAGGAGTTAACACTCTATTCTCCATGGCAAGTTTCCCTTACTTTACTTTATATAGCTACTGTTAGGTGAAAAATGAATGCAATCTCAGCTCCTGCTTCTGGACATGAAGGGCAGTAACTTCAAGCAATGGCTTTTTACTTTTGCAATGGACTTACTGCATTTCAGCAGTTATGGATACAATGCTATGCAAGGAGTTAGTCTCTCCTAGCTCGTTTATCACACCTGGTTAATAGCCTGGGCAGGGTAACAAAGCTTGAGACACGCTGGAGTGTGATTTACCTGACATTGACGGGACCAAAAAAAGTGGGTAATGGAACAACCAGACATAGGCATATTGTTACGTTGAAGTGACAGATATCATCAAAATGCAGAAACAAACTTTTCAGTAGAAACCAATAGAAAAACCAATAAAAGTATATCACATCAAGAATGGACACAGCCACACTTGAGCAGGAGCTGAACCAGGGTGGCCAGATGGTTTCCTTGGAGCTATGTACAGAAAATCTAGTGGGGAAGAAGGGGTGATCTGTCACCGATGGACTGCAGGGAGGAGAAATGAGCAAAAGGAAAGTGAAGAAAAATAAAGTCGTAAGTAGCATGAAGAAATAAAGTTGAAAGAGATCTTTAAGAACAGAATTGGATGGAAGCAGCTTGGATCACAGAGAAAAGAAATAAAGTTTCAGCTTTGGCCACTATGTCTGTGCAAACAGGTTGTCTAACTGTTCAAATTAGAATAGGAGAAGAACAAAATATCTCCTTTACACGATGTCGGTATGGTTAATTCTGATTTCTGTGTCAGCTGAAATGCTTTTATTCAATTTGTTCTTTGAACATCTCCTTTAAAAATGAGAACATAAAGTTTCTCAATAGTAAAGACAAAGATACAGGTAAAATTATACAAAATATAAATATACAAATGTGAAAGAAAATGCAATTAAAAGGGATCTTAAAATATCACTGCAGAAGAGCTAACATGGTATTTGATTTTGCTTCTTTAACTTAAGAAGCACATTATCAGGTAGCGTGCCTGATACAAGGAATGCTCTCACCAAGGAAAAAAATATCAGTCTTCTCAACTGTGTCTAATTAACAAACTCTGAAGGCAAAAATCACAATTTACTTGAAAATTTAATCCCGAACAGCAGCTCAACTCACTTCAGGTTGATGCATTTGTTCTGCACTTCTAAAAGCAAGGCCTAAAATATCTCAGGTTGAGCATTTAAATATCCAGACACTCACAGTCAAACAAACATTCTGAAAACTTCCCGATTGCTCTTCTATCCCAGAAACAGTAGGGAATTGTGCTATGAAATGCGTACAGAATTCTCTTTAGTAGGGTCCAATTGATACTTATAATCACAGACCAAGTGGTGCAGATGAAGACAGAAGGTGATTTCAACTCAGTGGAAGCTCCTAAACCACAACAGCTTTTCTGAAGTACGTACTTAGTCTCTCTCTTCAAAATAAAATAAAATAAAAACATATGCTCATGTCGATAATAAGCACAAGTCAGTTGTAACACTTCCTCCCCAGTCAGCTTCCCTAAGCTTTCAGGCAAACTTTTATGCTTTCAAAGAAGTACATACAGCAGGTAATGTAGGCACTTAGCCTGGCCACGTGTGTACATCCACACTGGAGATCTGTGTAAGCAGTTGAAAGGGCTATATGCAAACTAACTCCTCTTTGTGCACTGGTAACTACTATAGCCCAGCAAAAAAAAAGTATGGACCTATTTTACTTCATGTAGCAGGATATTAACTCAGCATTTAACTCAACTACCTGTGGCAGGGAAAATGCACGAGCACGTAAGCATTTTGGAGAACTGGGGCATGTGAGAAACAGATTTTGGTGCAAATATTCACAACACACTGTGCTGGGTCCTTTTTGATCTGGAGAATGACACTGAAGTGTGACTGTGCCCTTAAGAAAGTCAAGACCTCTGAAAATCACTCACTCCTTGACAGCAGTTTAGTTATGGAGATCTGGTCTTAAGTTTGACATTAAAATATGAAGAAATTGACCAGAGGTTTTTCCATATAATTTCTAGATCAACTCTTCCTTAGAAGGGCTTCTCACATTCATAAATGGTTTTAATATCTATACATGAGATTTGAAGAAGCTATTTCAGCTATGGTTTTTGCAACTATTGTAACTCAAGCACAACAGATTTTACACTCTCCGCATTTTGAGAATGCAAAAAAACATATGGCTTCCAATAATAAATCAGCTTTCAAAGAGATGCTTAACTTACCTGCCAGAAGTCAGCAACAGTAGCAGGGAGAGGGCCCTGGGTGGCAATAAATGCTGGATTTCGGGGGTCATGGTCCATCTGAAATAAGGAAGGAGAATACAGACTGGATTTAGTTGAAGGAAAATCCCTTGCTGTGTCACAGACAAAAAGTATGTCGGGGCACTAGCAAGGGACTTCCTAAAGGCCTGTTATGTCCCCCCATCCTTCATTGGCAAGCAAATAATTTCTATTTATATGCCCAGAAGAGACCTTTTTCCACGAAAGACTGATGCTATCACATGAATATCAGCACGCATGACGAGCAATGTCCTAGGTCTTCAATACGCAGCGTAAGATCATTTTATGGTGGCTGACAAAGGCATTTATTTGAGACCAGGGCTGTGGTTTCATAGCAACCTAAGAGCCATCTGAAACATTTTTTCTACGCTGAGTGTTAAGAATACTCCAAACATCTAAAAACGTTCTTCATTTCCACTGTGCCACTCAAGGGCTCGTGTAACTCAAAAAAAAAAGCAAAAATGGGGAATAAATTCAGTTTCTGGCTTTTTCTGGTTAGCTGAGTTGTCTAAATGCATGGATTTGCCCTCAACAGAAGAAGTTCTGCCTAAAGACCTTAATTATAACATTTAATTCAAGGAGCAGAAAATTCACTGAGCAGAAAAAATAAAGAATCTAAGAAACAAAGCCGTGAAGAGTAAATAGGATTAGTGTGTTACAATGAATGTTTTCTAACCGATGGGTGGTTTTCTTGGTTCTAAATCACAGGAGCCATTCTGCTGAAAAAGAAGATCTGCTGATGGGATTACAAAACAAACAAACTCATTCTGACCCTGAACTAGGCAAGACAAAACTTTGAACATAAAGAAAAAAGACACTGAAAACGGCAAGAGTTAACTTATACCCGTGTAGCTGAAGGCAAAATTTGTCTCAATGCATGATTCTGTTCTATAAGTAAAGATCTGAATAAGAATGAATGTGAGTCACATTTGCATTAACAGGCATCTCCTGAATTTATTCATAGCCTATCAAAATGTTCAGTGATGGTACATGTCAGCATAAAAGAAGGCACCTCATAATTATATGCAACATAAAAGAGGGAAGAACCATAAAAGAACAGATGTAAGTTATTCTAACAGAACAACAGTATGATGAATGTTGCAAAAAAGAAGAGCATCCTTTAATGCTTCTAATTTTCTGATGTATAATTAAACCGGACTTGATATTAAAATTCTCCATGACAACACAACACAGGTAAAACGAAGCCACTGAATAAAAGCTTACTTCTAATTCACCACCCACGGTTATCAGAAACCTTGACCAGAATGTGTATAATACCATCATTTTATTCTGAGCTTCATTGAGATGCTTCCCTGATCAGCAAACAACTCTTCACAACAAGCAATTGCTCAGAACAAATTTCAGCCTCGCCTCTTGACAAAAGCAATTTTGATAGCAGGACATTTACTACTGGGTATTTTGAGATTGGGGGAAAATAACTTTCTTCAGAAAGCAGTAGTAGTAGAAGAAACTTACGAACCATTTCAAACTGGGTACCTTTTTGTGCGCTTTGCTTTCTGTTACATTTGAGGCACTGAATTGAGCACTGAAAACAGCAACGGATGTGATTAAGCAAAGGCAGGCCTAAAGGTTATTTCTCTCTATGGGCAGCCTGGTCTTGTATTAAATGTGGAAGTAGGTGGCCCTGCCTGCAGCAGGGGCACTGGAGCTTGATGATCCTTGAAGCCCCTTCCAACCCAAGCCATTCTATGATATGATGACTCTATGGTTAAATATTTTGTTTTGTTTTGAATCCCACAGAGATCCATAGGATTTAATCATGTACTTAAATGTTTTCCTACACTGTAACTAAAACTCTTAGCTTAGAAAAAGTAACCTGAACCAACGAGGATGTACTACTCCCCATGGAAACTACTGTAAGCTGCGTGCACACACTTGAAAGTGATGCCACCTGTCTGCCTGTGAGTTCAAGAGCCTGACTTGGAAATATAAGCAATGGTGAACATGTGAAACTTTATAAAAATAAAAGTTTAATTTATCCTTAAAGCAAATTTGTTAGTACATAGACATGCCAGAAAACAAAGGCAGAAGAAATCAAGGATGATGCAAATAGTGCTGTCATGGAGGAAATACTTGTCAACATTCAGCTGGTTAACTCAGGAATAGGCCAATCTTGGCATTTCAGCATTAATCAACCTCTGTCACAAAGGTGCTGTTGGAACACGGCAAATATTACAATAAGCACAGAGTAGTGAAGTGTATCAGCAGTTTAGCAATAATTCAAAAGACAATTACAATTATTACATTCCAAGCACACTGTGTTGTGCAGAAAACAATTATGAGCAGAAACTCTTCTTGCTTGGAGCAAATAGAAGATGGCAGAAAGCCCCATCACACTATTAAATGATCTTTAACAGAACAAAAGCGAGAGCAAAGATTAAACTAATTAAATTAAATTCCTGGTTTCATCAATTTTCTATTTTATGGACTGTTATAAGGCCATGTATTTTGAGCCAAATGCAACCAATCACTATTCTGGTCATTCAGTTTTAATGTGAGCAGGTGACTGTAAAGGACAGTTCAATGTTTTTGTTATGGTCTTTTTTATTCTCTCAAGGTCACCAAGGCCATCTTAATCTATCAAAGTTAGCAGGAGTTTGAATAGAGAAATAATAGTCCTTAGCAGGTTTTAAACTAACTAACCAAGGATCAAGTAAAGGGCTTTTTTTTTTTTTTGAGTCAAGGATCCCTCAGATTTCTCACATCACAAAATAAAGCAGAAAATGTATTCTCCAAGAATAGGGAACAGCAGGCTTCATATTACCAAGTATTACGAAAGAGAAAATCAACCGCTTGCTAATATTTTACTTAGGAAAAGCCTTCAGAAAACATCCTAACAGTAATTGTTCAAAAAAAGCAAGATTTTTCTCTTTATGTTCCCATCAAAGCACAACATTCACATGACTTGCATCAGAATTGGTGGAACAGCCTTTTTTTCACAAGAAAAAAGGTGCAATTATTACAACAGTTATGCTGCGGTGGAAATCTCATTTTCTGATGTAATACTACAGAGGCAAATCTGGTGATAATGTTTCAGTATGGGATTCCATGTTACTGTGTTAAGGAAAAAAGGAATCAAGGATCAAATACTATAAGGGGCCATATTAACCGTGGTCTTTTGGTCACTACCAAATGCATATGGAAACAAACAGGATCAGCATTCATGCTTACTGCTAGAAAACAAGTGCCACAGAAAGCAATCCCTAACTATTAGATATATTAGTGGCATATTGGTGCTTTTCTACAGTAATTTCTTTCTTTCCTCCTAATTAAAGTTGATTTACTGTATCTCAGAGCAGAAAATACAAATTTACGTTACTGGAGAGTAAAAACGACTCCCTTCGTTTTTCATACAAGACCTCCACTCTCCAGTTGCTCTGTTTCTCTGAATAATTCTGTATTTTTATGAGTTAGAAATCCCACTGCTGCATGATCTCACTGATAATGCTGATGAAGTACAACAATATCAATACATACTGGGAGAAAATCCTCAAACCTATTGTATTCAACAGCAGTACATATAGATCCTTGTGAAGCAATCTTCATAAAACTGGAAACTGAAGTAAAAGCAAAGGTGTCAACAGGCATTGATGACCATTTTAAACTCTCACATACATCATACATTGATTCATTCCTGCCCTGTAACTTCTATCTCAGATTCTCGAATCCTTACTTTCCGCACACTAAAACGCTGCGTGAGATATACTCTCTGCCACACCATATTCATCTTGATCTAAATCTGAGCTGAAATATTCCTATATCATATAAGTTCAGAATGAGATCCAGTGGAGACTAAATATGATGGAAAGAAAGTTGAACTTTGATTAATGCCTTAAAAATTTGTATGAATTCAAGGTACTGGGTAGTTTCCAGATTCAATGAGCTTATATTGTCCATATAATCTATGCCCCTGCATCTATTTACTGCACTCTGTAAGGCATAAATAGTGTATAAAAGTAAAAAAAAAAAAAAAAAAGAAAAAAAGAAAAAAAAAGTGTATCCACCAAATGCTTCTGAACTTTGTAATCACTTAAATTTCAGCATTATAACCAAAGAAGGTAGACGAGACCTCACCTTCATGTTTGGATTAAAATTTAAAACAAACAAATTTTCCATCCTTCTTTTAAAACCCCTAATGGAATGAAAGAAGTAAATCTGGCTGTGAATGCCATTATGAATTTCAGAGCCTATTCCTGGTGATGAAATTTGTATGCTGTGTTTGAACAAACTGTCACGTTAATGACATTCCTCAGTCTGGTGTCTTCAGTAATAAGCAAACTGAGTTTTTAAATGTAGTTGATGGGATTTTTTTCTCTCCCAGACACCCTATGAGGAAAAACAGAATTCCCATTTACTTTCATGACCTCTGATTTAAAAGCAAAGATTGCACATTATTTACCACTGGATGATTTTCCCGAAATTTAATGAGGACTAAGTACAAATATGACAGATGTAATTATCACAGTTTTATTCTGCACAGTCAGGGTCTCCTTGTGCCGTAATTGCAAGCCTTTCATTCAGCAGCCGATAGCAGAGTTATTATCATAGTACTTTATTTTATTCCGGAGAGGAGGGAAACAGATTTCTACCTCACTTTTACCCTGCAAATTCTACCAAGGACTCATTTTGTCTGGCCTGACACTATGTAGAAATTAAATTGCTACAGAAAAAACTTGGATTAAACCTCTGCTGGTTCTCCTCACCTTCTTCCAGGCATAGTGAAGCCGTCAATTTAAACCCAGTTTTCACAACATGCTAGAGGGAAAGCTGCTCTTGAGGGGGCAGCATTTTTTAAAAGCAAGGAAGATGTGGGCAGGTGGCCAGCTCATTGTCTAGAAATGGGAATTTTTTACTGCGTTCTGCTGCACTCATTTAGACTTAAGGCAAGGTTGAGTGATCCCCAGCTGGAGGCTGGACCGCTGACCAAGAAGCTGGAGATACCCAGCAACATGTACATGGCTGGAAGCCTCCCTACCCAAAGCTCAAATATAATTACTTTATTCTGCACTCTTCCTCTGCCAGACAGCTCATACATGCAGGGAGGAGAAATTCTCTTCCGGTTTAGAGCCTCTGCTATTAGTGCCCATCTTGCAGTTCACAGTGCTCTCCCAACCCAAGTATTGGGAGGTACGAGTGCGCCAGCAACATCATGGTATTGACATGGTAATTACTGATGTTATTTAAGTAGAAAGGCAATGTTCTGGAGGAAAGAAACAGCAGAACTTTTGGAGAGTGAATAAATAAAGTAGACTTGTTTTTACTCCAAATCCACTAACTGAAAATATCTCAAACAAGCAGCAGTAGTAATAGCAAGTGCGACCTGCTCACAGTGCAGAAAATACTGCAGAATCAAGGGCCTGACACAATATTTTGGTAGGCTTCTGAGGTGGTGAACAGCACTGGAAGTCTCTGTCACTCCTATATTCCACCTCACTGTACAAAAACTATTCCAGATCAGCAAAAAATTTACTCTAACCTGAAGATATCTCATTTCTCTTGAAATGAAGCAGTTTGCAGGGAATCCTTCTAAACTACAGGCTGGAAAACTAGTGATTTCTTCCCACCAACCTTCAGGAAACACACGTTTTAACTACTGCTTCCAAAAAGCACGACTATTGAGTTAGTTAAACAAACTCACAAAACCATCTGGAGCATCTCTTTCCTTGGGCTAACAGGTTGTCTACGCAAATGTGGGTTGTGGCACTCCTTCCCACACTGCAGCATTCCCACCACAATGAAGTGGAGCTTAACAGTTTCTGTTGGCAGTTTTCTATGGCGATGAAAGATCATGGGTGCTTGTCCAAGCCGAGACAAACATTTGTGTACTTACATATCTCTGAGCACATGAATACCTCTGTAAGAGACAGGGGGACAACCTGAAGAAATTCATTTCATCGTGTGACTTCTTTTACTGGACAAACCTCTTGAGTCTGGGAAAGCTATATAAAAGAAAATATCTTCTAACCTTGTAGGAGAAAATATCCTTGAGTGCTGGATGGAGAGACCAGACTAGAACCCCCTGTAAAACCAGAAGAGCTAATGTTGTGTCAGTAGAGACCCTCTCCCTGCAGCAGTGTGGTGCATCCAAACAAAGTAAATATCTTGCCAGGTATGTTGGTGGAATATCTCGGCTTCTCCATTCCCAACACTACTTGATCTAACACTTGCCTCATCACTGTAATTAAGGGAATGTCTATACTGTAATCCAGAAATGCAATTGCAACAGGCATATAAATGCATTTCAGATTTTACCCCTCAACCAAACAAATCTGTGTACCAAAACCAGTTAGACTGTGCCCACATAGACTTCTGGGCAACTTGCAGAAGTCCATAGTTGTTTGTTGAGTAAAAATACAGCATCCGTGCTGCTGCCAGCTCCGAATCTGGCTTAGAACCATACCTAGCAATGTTGCAGTTCCATTTCTTGCAGCAATACAAATTAACACCAAGCACTTAAAGGAAAACAGTATCTCAGTTCCTGTTAATGCCCTACGCTCCTGCACTTGCTTCTAAACCTCTCAGCTTCTGCTATCACATCAAGGCTTGACCAAACAGAACTCATCCAATGTGCTATAAAAACAGGCAAAAGAAGCACCGAAGCCCTGGAGTTGAACCTCTGTGTATGATTTTATATGTGGGATACAAATTTCCTGGAGCTCCAAGTTACTGTGATGATCTCCTGATCCCAGGGCCAGCTAAAGCTTGGTCTAGGAATGCTTAAAGACAGCCTCAAAACAGCTTCAATCCATGCACATCTTACCCTTGTCCTCTGAAATGGCAGCTGGCAGTCCCTGAAGACTGCATCTGCTCTTGTCTACCCTCAGTCAAAGACAAAAGTTTCCTGAAGATGTCTGCTGCATTCTTTGTATTTTAACTCTTTGAATAAAACATTTGTATATATTCAATGAAATGAGGCTTTTGAACTCCAATCAAAGTAAAGAATATGAAGCTCAGAGAACAGTTTTGATGTTTTTTTTTCCCTTCCTTTCGGGGGGAGAGGAGGAAAGTATCGTCAATAACATTGGAAGGAAGCAGCCTCTAATCTCATGCTGTTGCAAATTGTCAGTTGCCTTGCCCACATGAATTGATTAAACTGGGGGAGTGATACTCCCCAGGAAAATGAGATGGGAATGGCACACGCAGCCCACTCCATTCTAATTTCTTTATCATAAAGTTTCACTCTAATAACTTTTTCCAGTAATGTGAATAATAACCACATGCAAAGCGATATGCATCATAGTAGTTTCATAGAGGTCAAAGACACAGCTCCTTTCTTCCCCTTCAAATGGCATCCTGATGCTTCCATTGAGAAGCTAGGACAGGGCAATGCTACTGGCTCCATCAAACCTGCTTTGTGTTTAAAAATAGAGAGCTTTTCTCCCTATCACCTTTCACAGACAAGCAAGAATGCATACTCAGTGTGAGTAGGACAAGAAAGGGCAGCTGGGCCAGGCTGAAGTATCCAGAGGCAACAGTTGGGCAGACCTAATTTGAAGTTTGAATAAACATAAAGAGGTAAGGAAACTTGTTACTGCTTTCAAAACAGCACGCCCTCCAAAGAACCAGCTAAAGAAACACACAGCTATGCACTAGGAATGCAACAGATGAAGTAAGGGAAAAGGAAATGTCACTTCTTGCTCCAGAAATTCAGTAGCTTGGGAAGACTGGTGGTCTGCACCTGCAGAAACCATTCCTCTTCTGACATTAGCCAGTCAGACAAGCTTAAAATGAATGAATCATAGATCACAGAATTGTGTGGGTTGGAAGTGACCTTTAAAGGTCACTGAGTTCAACTCCCTTGCAATGAACAGGGACACCTACAGCTCCATCAGGTGCTCAGAGCCCTGTCCAGTTTGACCTTGAATGTCTCCAGGGATGGGGCATCCATGTCTCACAGGGCAACCTGTGCCAGTGCCTCACCACCCTCATTGTAAAAAACCTTTTTATTATACCCAAGCTAAACAACCCCTCTTTTAGTTTGAAACCATTTCCCCTTGTCCTACCACAACAGACCCTCCTTGAGAGTCTATCTCCTTCTTTTTTACAGCTTGCCAGCCAACCTCTGCCTCCTCAGAGGACAGCTAAGCAAAAGGCGTAGCACTGATTTTTATGATCAGTACGTTGCTAATATCAAGTAAAGAAAACTGACATTGCTGTGAGATAGAAGAACAACTACCCAGTGACTCTGTTGTTCTGATACATAATCCACAAGAGAATTGAATGCACTTGTAGGAGATTTCTTTCTCTTCAATTTCAAAGGACACTCTGAGACATCAGCATTGTGAGGCAGTGAGGTACTCCAAGTTAGAGTATTTTAACAGCATGGAAATACAGGGAAAGATTACTTGGATTATTTCTCATAAGCTGCTGTACTTACAATTGGGCTAGCATTGATGTAGTCTGAATTGTCGTGGCTATTTTCAGCTTTCAGACATATCCTGGAGTGATCATCTGCAAAGGCAAACATAAAGAGATGAAAGTTTCTATACAAGCATCCTATCCATTGTAAAGTAAACTGAAATTCAAAGTCAGATTAACGTGCACTTCAAGACAGGCAAACAGGGTAAACAGCAGACAGGATACTTCCTTCTGACTCCTAATGCAGCGTAATTTTGATACAACCACACAGTCACAGCCTGGCTCAGGAATGAAGCTCTGAGATATCTCAGGGGCTGACTATCAGTATGTTTGCACCACAATATAGTGCTGCTCAGGGAGTTTAAGATTTAAACTAGGAAAATCACTAGGAAAAAAAAATAGCATTACAGAAAACACTCCTGTGTTTGCAGGGTCATGGGAGAAGCAAGCTGATGGACTTGGTCCATCTGGCTTCTCTATAAAATGAACAGCAGGAACACTGAAGCACGATTTGGAGCTGGACAGAAAGTTAATCTGTCCTGATCAAACACCACTGCTGTGTGGTGCTATGCCAGTGATGTGAGGAGACAATATGACTTGGCGATGCTCCTAGGAGAGATAAAACACAGAGAACATCTACAACGAAATGTATGAGTGGAGCACACACAGATGTTGCCGCACTGTCGGCCATGGAGCCAGTTCAGACATCACTGGCAAAGAACACAGCAGCTCTGGACATAGGAGACTTATTCATGGGGTCATCTACTGTCACGATTCTTTTACCACTTTTAATTGGTATTTTTAATGTCTCTAGCTCAATTATGTTTACAGCAGGTACATCCAAAACGCTAGATCTCTTCATTTAGGATTTCAGAATGTATATAACGGATGGGGTTTATTTGTCTGTATTTAGAAAGCGACAATGCAGATGTCTGCATCTGTTCCAGTCATCTAGACTCACTTTTTGTTGAGAGAAAAAAAATGTTTCTGGGTCATGAATCATCTCATCCTGATTTAGCTGTCTCAAACAGGCGAGACAAATTGCTCTCAAAAAGCGCCCGTTTCTTTCCATCAGCCACAGAAGGAAGACCAGACCACATGCAGATAATTTATGCCAGAGATGTCTAAATCTTTACATATGAATCTCTAACAACTTGTATCCGATACATAACCTGTACAGTTCACACTCCTCAGCAAAGCCACCCTGCATAGTGCATTGCGGAGAGAGGTTGTGGAGTTGCCCCTCCAGGAACTCACTACTTTGGGGGCTTCCAAGTCTGCTTGTATGACTTTATTACAGTCAGTGGATCATCACCAAAATTTAACACACTAATGTGAGTGGTCTTCTCCTGCAATAAGGCTATATACGTGCAAGGCATGTCAAACAAACGAAGATCCATTCTTTACAATTCACACAAAACGAGCCTTCAACATAGCATGAGGATCAAGAAGATGAGAAAGAGAGCTTGCTCATGTATACTGTTTTCTTCCACGCTTACTCTGGCACTGCTATACCAAATAGATGAAACGTAAAAATAATCTTGTTACACCTGAGACCTTGGGACTACAGGAAGCGTTACAGTGAGCATTTCCACAGAGTGCCTGAGGACAGCTCTGAAACTATAGGACTTACACAGGTTTAATGCACTGAATGTGATCTCTCACATATCATAGGCCAAGAGAGGACTGAAGAGAAAGCAAATCCATTGGACAGCAAAACCATTTGAACTAATCACCAACGAAAATATGTGAGGAATTTTCAAGTAATGAATGTGGGAGAGAGTGGAGACAGTGATTCATCAGTAGTTAGCAAACAGATGTCAGTGTGGCTCTCCAATAAAAAGTCAAGATTCAGATCTGTACTTTTAGAGTTTTTTAAAAAACACAGTATTTTATCCCTATCCTCTGCTTTAGTGTACCTTATCATTATCTTGCTGCCTCATAGGGTGAGACAAGTTAATACTTCAGTAGTGGTGAGACTCCGTACTTGCTCTCAGAGAAAAAAGAAGGGTGCAAAAGAGGTTGGACACGTGTCTTCTGCATATATCAAGAGTTTTCACCCGTGTGTGCTTCAGTTGCAGCACCAAGCACTTGTATTGGCAATGAACAGCTTGTGCTTGTCTATGCCTGTTATCACCTCAAAGCTTCTAGGAACTAGCATAATAGTAGCAGAAAAAGAAAAAAAAATGCAATGGACGCACTTTAAAAATGAGCAATGTCAACATTATCAACAAGCGACAATAAGCAATAGGGAAAATGCTGAATGTACAAGCGTTGATTTTTTTGTAAACTACATATTTGTTATGTTAGAGGCAAAATAAAGGAGTGAGAGAAGCAGGAAATACGAAAAGAAAAGAAATACACAAAGGAAGGAAGGATGAGAGGAACATAAGAAATATGAGATCAATCCAAGAAGCAAGCAAGAAAGATGAATGAAGTAATAGGAGAGGAGAAAGAATGAGAAAAAAGACAAATGCTGTTACTTGCTTTGCAATCTGGGCAAGCTACAACTAGCCATCATTTCAAATGTCCACAATAGCTGCAGCCAAATGCTGTGCTGCTTTGCATTTGTTATCACTCCAGCCAAACCACAGCTGAAAGAAAAAAAAAAAAACACATAGATGGAAGTGTATGGCAGAGAGAGGCTTCCAAAGCAAGAAGGCTACTACCAACCTACAGCTGAGGAGAAATACAATGCAAGTTGCATTTTATATACATACAAAGTATAAGTGTAGAGGATGGAGGACAAAGGATAAAATATACAGCAGATATATATGAGTTTGCACTATATGGATACTCAGACTATTGGCTAGGAGGGCACAGGTCTCCCACAGAGACCTGCTATGCCTTGAATATTTTAGGCATCTCAAATGGCACTGAATTCCTATATTTAAGCAAACGAGTTGGGCCCAAAAAATTCAAATTATTTCAACAATCACCAATACTACAATAGTATACCATCTCACAATCTTCTGCTTATCTCACAGTGGCCCTGTGACTTAATGAAGATCTATTACCTCTGTTGTTTTCCAGATGAGGATTGAAAGCTTGGCAGTATAACTCAAACCTAACCTAATGCTTTCTATCTTCTGCGTCTTTCTAGTTAGACACTTTTGAAGGAATAGAGCCAACAAGAAATTCTGGCCACAATGGATATGGGAAGCTCTGGGCTGTAGGAATCCAGGCTTTGCACAGCAGGGCGCATCTCCCAGCAATGTAGATGGCACACTCTGCCCAGCATGTCATTTTCTTTCTTATAGATTTAGACTGTTATTTCCTTGCCCACGCATGAATGTATAAAAACACTGTGCAGAACTGCACTGGGGTAAGGACGTGAAGAACTGTTAAGGAGCAAAAACAAAGCAGTCTGAAGACTGTGAAGAATCCAAATCTATTGATCAGTTATTTTGTTCATAGGTTATCTCTACAACGTGGAACTCTTCTGAGATCTGAAATGAAATCAAGTTCATTTATCCCAGAGCATTTGCCAAATGTTTAAAAAAGATATACCTATCTATATATTCCACCGCCCTAAGCTACAGCAGTGCTTGTTGGTTGGATAAAAGGATGTCATTTATTAACCTAGGTCTAAATTATTTCACTTGTTAGAATTTTCTGAACAAGTAGTTAATTAACTAAATGCAGTGTCAAGGTGATTCTGACACTAAGTTGTATATAGAGAAGATAGGTAAAAGAGTAAGTTATGGTAAAACTGTGACATCTATAAATGGCACCCGTTGTGTAACCAGTAAAAAATAATATCCTCATATTTTAAGACTGGTTAAGAATGGAAAACGTAAAGTAAATACAACACAATATGAAAGCTTCTTTGAAGCCTTCCTAAGATGAAATCTTTTATACGAATTGGCAATCCTGTTTTACCTTGTCAAGGTGATTATGAATATGAAAAGGGCAAGGATATGCTAACAAGGCATTACTTTGAGAATACACTGAACGCAGCATAACAACTTGGTAGCATATCAAAAGCGTATCAACAACAGAAAAAAGAGACCTGTGCAAACTTTTTTCCTCACTCCTAATTTTAGAGTCTACAATAACCATCATCTTATCAAAATGCCACGCTTTTCATCCACTGAAGTAGTTCTAAGGACACAACATGACAGCTGTTTACCACCACACAGCACGCACACAACTTTGGGAAGGGAGAGCAGGTAGTTTTGTGCAATTCAATCAAAGAGGAAAGTTCCAAGCACACCCGTAGCCAGAACAGAAGTTTCCACATTGTAACAAAAGCAATAGATTGCTATTTACTCTTGCAAAAGTCAAAAGGGTTTTTAAATGTGCCAAAATGCCTCTAATTAAAGCATCAGATAAACTGTGGCCACTGTGCTGGTGTACGTGGGTGGCACAGGCACACAACACGCTATGCAAGAAGCAAGGGGCAGGGAGTTGTACACCCATGGCTGATCACTACAGGCTGATTCATCCATGTGGTACGATACGATGAAAAGAGACAGACTGCCAACTCACCTCTGAAAATAGCTCAGCTGTCTAGTGTGGCATGACACCTAAGCTAAACTTCTCTGCTCTTTAGCGCTGCTACAGCTATATTGCTTCTGGACTCACTGCCAGAATGGCCTGAAGGTCCCCATCTTATTGCTCACTGTATTATGCAGACACGCTTACTGCATCAGCTGAACAACCAGCATCAATTTCTGGCAACACATGAAGCTTCCATGCTGCCTCTGAGGCAGGACCCAGGAACAATCTAGCTTCATTCATGAGCAGAGACTCACAACAGCTTAAGACAGTTCAGCTGTAAGTCCGTGTTGACAAGAATGCTTTAAGCAGAAAGATCAACTCGGATCGATACACGTTATGGAGCAGCTTTTGCTTCAGATTATGTCCATAAATGCTATTTGGTGGGGGACGGAAAAGAGCACAGAAGTCTCACACTCCTTTAACTTTCATCCTTACTTTTTTAGAACTTTTCAATTGACATGACCCCCAAACACATGAAGTCAATCAAGTATTGCTACTGTCCTAGCAGCCTTTTGACCTGCTGGTATTTATTCAGAAGAATGTGTATTGCCAAATTACAGTGCTCCTCTCCTAAGCAGCACAGTGCTGCAATAAGAACCTCTAAATTAAGAGGAGAGCCAAATCCCACTGAAACAAATATGTGGGCACTGATGGGCTCAGTGAAATTACCAAGTAGCTCCAAAAAATCTTCACTCCAAATCTGGCTTTGACATTTACTTAATGTCTTACCTGTCATTTCCCCACTTCTAAAGGAAAAACAGTACTTACTCAAGGCTCTCATAGGGAAAATTAATGTTTTCAGGGCACTTGAAAAATTAAAGTAGCTGTATATGTTTGCCAAGCTACCCAGCTGGATTGTGGGCACATTGACTGAGAGCTTTTTTGTTGCTGTGGACTCCGCATATATTCTCAGCTTCAGTTTTGTTTCATTGGTTGCTTAATAAAATGTGTGGTCGCGGATTACCAATGTAAACGATGAGAAATACATTTGCATAAGAAAAATGTGTTCTTTTTATTTCAAACTCAAAAAAGTGCCTGCTTACAGAAAAAGCAGATTCTAGGAATATAAACTGGCTCCCTTTTTATTTTTCTTCTTTTCATCCTAAGCCTAGCAGAGGAAGAAGCCAGTTTGCAAGCTTATCCACTGAAGCCTAGAGGGGCTCATTCAGTACAGCTGAGGATCTGATAAACAGATCATCCAGCTCTGATTATAGACTGCTGGTATTACTGTTGGATGGACACGATACCAACTTGTCCAAACACAAGCCAAACTTCTTTCTGCTGAATGGCTACAGATGCCACTCTTGCACAGAAAGTATATTCCAACATTGAAAAGCACTCTGGCTATTGAATTTCATGAGACAGCACAGCTGCAGCAGCAGTGATCGGTGACATAATTGTGCATTTTTGTAACGTATATGCAACTTACGAGGAGACAAACAGGGTCTGAAATGACAACAGGACATGGATCCAGCCAACATTTGTAGCTACAGTTCTCTAGCGTACAAATACACTACTCTGCATTCTGTTTGCCTGGCATCTGTAAACTCTCCAGGTGCTGTGCAAAGGATATTGAGAAAAGTATCAAGAATTTAAAAAGTAGCCATGGAAATGGAAGTCTACATACATGGTACTACAGCCCGGGAGCGATTCTTCTGCATGTTTTCCTCCTGTTGCGCAACAGTGGTGGCATTGGGTTCAGCCTGGTAGGCACAAAGAGCTTCCCACTCTTTCTCCAGACGATTCTTGTTTTTCAGGTGATCTTCCATGTAGGACTGGAATTAAAAGAACACTGTATTAAGCATTGGCTTATCTGGTCTCAAAGCTAAGCTAAAAGGATGCATGTTGAGATGGAAAGCAGAGTGGTTAGACATAAGGTAATGATTCAGAGCTTCTCCAAATAAGCACTTGCTCAGAACTTGTTTCCACTGAAAGCTCAGAAACTGTCTTTATCCTAAAATGAGGTGAGAATGGTCAGGAGTGAAAAATCAGAGAGTAGGAATCCTGAGCTCTGGGACACAACACACTCGGCCTGACTGCTAATTCATTTATTGAACTGACTTTACTTCAAGCTCATTTGTGCTATACAGAATCAGATCATTAACATGTACCAGCACCAATTGAGAAGTAATGCCTGAAACCTCCAGGCATGGAGCGTGGGGAGCAAGATATCTCTTCTTCAATGCCTAGAAAATGTAAGCACAACTGCTCAATTCATTGGGCAACAGAAGAGGAATGAGAGTCCATTGATAAAAACGACTTGCTACAACATCTCCATTCAAACTGAAGGCTTTTAAAACTAACATTCAAGCACATATGCAAACTCAAATCACCAACAATACAGTTGCTGAGAATTTCAAAATTGCCAGACTTAAGTGCTGGGCCACAAGGAGTTCATACTGCACATGGACTGGCACAGAGTGAGCCTTGCACTGAGAAGGTGGTGTTAATTAATGTCTACTGTTAAGGATCGTGCCTTGTACCTGCGACTCAGTAAAAGCAGCTGTGTTCAGGGGAATCGCCTTCAAAGCAAATTTAACTGGTATCCCAGGAGCAATGGTCCACCAGAGTATATTGGTGCAGATCTTAAGTCTTTGAGGTTCTCACAAAACCAGAGGTTCTGTACAGCACCGGATTGGGAATTCGCATCCAGAGGTTTTCCAAAAGTGAAATAAGGAACTGCTCCTTCCCCCCACGGTCCTGAAAATAGTTCTGAGTTGGTGAGGGGGAGATGGCAGGAAGGAGGAATGTTTGGGAAGAACATCTTCCCCTCCCTGCAGGAGTGAAATAAAGAAAGCTACCACCTGGTACTGCAGGTCTATTTACACATCCAAATTACCTTTCAGAGCAACAGAGTAACTGCACAGTACACCCAGCTCATATCTGTAAACTAAACTCCCCAGTACCCTTACAAGGTTGGTTGGCATAAACCTGAGGGGCTCCTGCTGGACGATGCCCTGCTGCAGTCCCATCTACACCTGTTTAGGAAACATACTTGTAAAAAATCTCCCCCAAAGTATAAAAAGCTATTTAATTGCTTAGTTTTTTTTTTTTCCATTTAGCACCTTCACTGTACTGAGGAGTCTTCAAACGTGCTTTAATGAAAGGGCTGTCCTGCCCTCTCAGAAGGTCCAACAGAAGGTGCAAAAAAGCTCCAAGCTCATCTTCTGCCCAACCGAGCGCTGCTAAAGCTGTCACTCACTGCACTCCCCACCGAAGAGGGCATGGGAACAATTCTTCACTTACAAAATTGCTTCTGACACACAGCTATGCCTCCATGCAAGGTTTGCTGCATGTGTGCGTCTTTACACGAGATTTATAAATCATGCTTGTTACTGAAAAGCAATTCGAGAAGTGCTGTTTCCAGAAAGACCAGCTAAATGTTCCTTTAAGGAAGCATACTGTGCTAGAAGAAAGGCTTCTGAAGGAGGCAGAAAATAGTGGTGGCCTAGATACAATCAAAACACCCACGGTGTGATTGCTTCCTTGTGAAAATGAGGGGAAAAGCATGGCAGGGGATGAGGCTTTTGCCTGCAGGATGGGGAACTGGGGGCATGAGCAGTTCCATGAGGGGGGTGGGTCAGTGAGGACAGGCCTGGCCCAGGCTGCTGGAAGGGAATCACCCATCCCCTGGGACTTTGCTTGTCACAGAATCCATCACAGAATCATGAAAGTTAGAAAAGACCCCTAAGATCATCTAGTCCAACCACCAAGCCATCCCCACCACACCCAGTGACCACGTCCCTCAGTGTCACATCTCCATGGCTGTTGAACACCTCCAGGGATGGTGACTTCACCACCTCTCTGGACAGCCTGCTGTAATACCTCATCACTCTTTCTGAAAAGAAACTTTTCCTAATACCAAACCTGAACCTCCCCCAGAGCAACTTCAAGCCATTTCCTCTTGTCCTGACACTAGTTATCATCACTAATTATGGCTAATTATCCTTGCCAAATGGCTGCTGCTGCTGGGGAAAGGAGGAGATCCTACTCTTTTTGTTCACTAAATCTGGGCCTGTACCTGGACACTGAGCATACCAGAAAAAAGATAAGCTCTCCTATGCAGAGAACAGTTGGTACATAAGAGTTGTAGTGAAGCAAAGGGGGAAAAAAGCAGTGACATCTGACAGTATCACTGAGGCAGGCCTCCTGCTTGAGGAGAGCAGTTCTGAACACAGCAGGCAGAGCACAGGCAGGCACGGGGCAGCTGCCAGCTCCTTCCCATTCTGAGCTCCAGTTCTGTAATCTGTTTCACTCTGACAAGCCCATCAACTCAGACTTCAGGAACACTTCATGCAGATACATGGGTCTGCCAACAACGAACTTTTCCAAAATATCACAGGATCCATGAAGGAAAGGGTCGATGAATGCCTGATTCCTACGGCAGGGCTGCACAGAGCATGCAGCTTCCTGCTGGCTCCGACTTGTCTATTTGATGACCTCAAAGATTAAGTTATATAAAGAAAGTTAAAAAATATGCTTTAAATTGTTAAACATGACATAGCTAAGGTATTTTGATTGCTTTCAGTGGATATGAATTTTTAAACAACTCGTCTCTCCTCTAAAAGGAATATTTTCTACATTTACCTTCCTTTCTCAAGGAATCCTGAGTGTAAAAAATGAATGCACAAGTGAAAACACTGAAACCTTCACTTACACCAGAATCACTTTCCATGTTACCTCCAGTGCCTTCATCACACAGATGAGATTCACAGGGCACTTCTGCCAGATCTTGAAAAGGCATTGGACTATATGAGCAGACCTGTGGAAGGCTCTGTTCAGTATGAACATCTGCTTTATGCACATGTTTAAGTAGTGGCTGAAAAAGAAGGCTGCTTTAAAACATTCCGAAGTCAGACAATTCCCTCAGAGTTAGGCAATCTTTCATTTACAGTCCTTCAGAGCCTCTACTCTCATCCCTATTTTGCTAAACAGAAGCTTAGTGATTTTGAAATGTTCTCATGGGAGCTGCTGGATGTACATTAAATTGAGTGGAACTTCTGATATTTTAGAGATTGTATGTCTACTCAGATCCACTCCTTAATTAGGATGTTTTCATGAGACATTCTGCAGCATTAGCCTAGTACGAAAGAAATTATTATTATCAACACGTCAAACACACACATAATTTTCCCTGTCCCACAGCAGCAGGCAAAACAAACAGAGGTTGTCACCACTGCTACTGTAATGCTCCTCAGAGCCTGCTGCAAAAGGCAGAGCTCTGGTCTCACTAAGATGCCCACATCAAGACATGTCCCGTAACCCTAAGTATGTGCTATTTTTTTAAGCAGCCTACTCAACCACCTCACCTGGCACACCTTAATTTACAGTAAGTCTTAATTTTCCATCCACAAGGCCTCAGCAGCAAGTGGCAGCTCAGTCTGCACTTTCCCTTCTACGCATAGATCACTCTTGCTACCAAACATTTCTTGAGGATAACAAGGATGCAATGTCACCCCTCTCTCATCAATGTACATGAGAAGGGGACGTGCAGAAACAGCTATCACTATTGTGTGAGATGTACCAGTCACAAGGGAAAAGACTGGCTTTCAGCCAGAGGATGAAAAAAACATCTCAGGGATAGAGAATCTCTGGCCAAGAGATCCTGTGCCAGTGGCAAATGCCAAGACAGACTCATGTGCTGAACATAGGCACAAAGAGTACGATGGCCTGGCTCGGATTTGGGAAAATTTCCTGCGTGCTTGGTTGATTCTACATTATGGTGTCAAACTACTTTCTTTTCCTTCACTTTTTTCTTTACTCAAGAAGTGGCATCCAATACGTGCTTTGCCGCTAAATTAGGGTTAACAAACATCACAGTTAACTTTCATATTGGTCAATCTCCAAACACCTTCTCTAGAGACACTATGGTTTGCATCTGACAAGCTATTCGGTTTAAAAACGCCTATTTTATTAGCTGATGTTCAGCTATTACAAAAAGCAATTATTTTTGACAACATATTCCAACAGGGCACTTGATTAGGCACTCTTTTCCTGGCTGAGGATGTCTCCTTTAATGAAAAGACGGGCAGCTCTTAAATTGACAGCCTTGACAGCTCTAATTCAATCTCAGATGTCAGCTGAAGAAGTGGATGGGACATAATCTTAATCCCCGTGAACGGTGACCATTGCAACCCACGCCCTTCACCTAACAATGTGAGAACCACCGCTCTCAGACCGCTGCTGCTTCTTCCAAATGTGCAGAGAGGAAATCAAAGTAAGAACCAGATGTAACAGCATCTCAGCTGTTGTTGCTCCGTGCCTCGCTACTTCAGGGAACAGGAACATGAGTGAGCACAGCACTGCTGCCAGGTACATAATGTTCCATTTCTCCAACAAAGAGAAGTCCCAGTTGCTCTGGGATAATTCTCATGCTCAGCCTCTGCTCCCTCTTCTGCATACTCCCTGGATGCTATTAAAAAAATGAGCTGCCCAAATCAGGGTAAGAGCAAGAGTAGTTCTACACGGCCCTGGGGCACATAACTCCCAAAGGGAATCAGTTCCTCCAACACAGACATCCTTACCAAACTGCCAACCCGTCCGCCCTTCCTCCTCTCCATGCCCCAGACATGCTGCAGCCTCCAGAGAAATCAAACCCTTCCACAGTCCTGGCTGGTCCTGCATCATTGCATGGAGGTGGTGGGGTAGAGAAGGTGACAGAGGCCAGGCAATGCCAGGAGAGAATTGGTCTCAGCTATTATAGAGTAACTGCAAATGTGCACTAACCACTAAAAAGACATACTGGAAACCATTCATTTTATTATTCTCACTGATTGATGTACGTAAAGGTTTTTTTTTTTTTTTTTTTTTTTTTTGCCTTTTTAGCTTTGATTCTTTCCTGTAGGCATTCCCAGCATTTTTGTCATTCTACTCAAACCTTTGCCTTCTTCAGTGCATATTTCAGTCACTGCATGTATTCGCTATAAAAAAATGTATTATACTTTTCTGTTTAAATTCAATTTACTTTCAGTGTAGCACGTGTTTCTCTCCTTCCTTTTTCTGGCTCGGTATTTTATCACTAGTGGCTTCAGAGTAACTTTCTCTTCTCCATTCATACCACTCACTGTGCCACAAAAGTTAGAGTCCTATCTGATTACCCACCTTACAAATAATGCCTTGTTTTCCCTACCTCACAAAGACATTTTGCAAGCTGCATTTAGACGTCTGTATCTAAAGGAGAAGTCCAAGCCACGGTTCATCACTACTCCTCAAAACACAAACATTTCTGGACTATACATTCCACTTATGGAAACGCTCAAATATTTCCAATAAGGAAGAGAGGTTTTTATCCGAGATGGCTTTTTCTTAGGGATGCCAATACTACGGCTCTCCTATTACAGACTTAATTTACTACTCATTGTCACCAACCCATGTATTCCATTCTATGCATTTCTATTCTGCTCACAGAAAATATTATTCTTCTATATAACTTCCTCTTCTGTGTGTATCAATTCACTGTGCTGGTCCACGAATGAACAGATCTATGCAAAATATACACCTCTCCTCTCAAGGCTCTTTCCTTAAAAGATAATTTAACTCTATTTGTTGTACATGTTTTCAGGTCTAAGCTTTTCAGACTTCTGGATCACTGCTCTGTCATCACTTCTGTGCAGCACCTTGCAGTGTGATACCACTTGTGAAAGTCATCAAGTCACTTCCATCCATTTCCAGATCACTGTTTAAAAAGCTAAATACAACTGTAACCACCACCAATTCCTGTATACTGCCAGACACTACCATACAGCATTTAATCATTACTCTTTCTGCATCATCCTTTAGTCACATTTCAGTCCACATAATTGTCTTCTTAAAAAACTGACATTAATTTTTCAATTAACTATTCATGAGACAGTTTCAAGGCTTTATTAAAATGTGGATATATTACATCTGTTGTTTTCACTTCATTTCACTTGGTTTTGTAATTTTAGTTAAATAAAAAGCAATCAAGTTTGTCCAGGCAAGATTTACTCCATATAAAATTATGCACATTCTTACTCATTGTGCTGTTATTCAATGGAAAGGATGGAGGAGATTAGCAAACAAAGGAAAGACTCCAGTCTTCCCCATCATCTTAAATGAGACCCTCATACTTATCTCCCTTTTGTGTCCTTGAAAAATCTCTCCCCAGATAATCAGCAATTTCTTTTTTAATATGTGTTCCATTATTTTCAAGAGCTGGAGTCTGGACTCACATAATAGCAAAGAAAACGAGCATTTCTCTTCTCTTGTTTCCTTCTCCTCATTTCTCCTTTTTAAAATTATGATTGCATTATTCTTCCCTTCTCTTGCACCCACACTTGTCCAGTACAGCTTAAACCAAGCCCCCTAAGATGTGTCACTATTAGAATCCTGAAAGAACCGTATTCAGACCACACAACTATTTCCTCACATTTTATAAGCATCTCTTACATCTCCTAACAGTTTCATATGAGTACTGAAGTCACTTTGGGCTCTTCCTTGAATATGGAAGGCCCATCTTTCTTTCTGAGCTTCTGCAATCCTCTTACAGAGCCTGGAGGCTGTAAGCTCAGCACATGTGCTTCCATGAAGAATGCTCTCAGTGGTGACCTATGTAGAAGAAAGCACAGAAGCAGAGTGAAACCATATCCATACCTTTCCTCTTCAACAAAGCAGACCTTAAAGACAGGATGCACTCTCTCGAGCTATTTAGTTCTTTAAATCAACTAAAGCACTAACAAGATTCCAGTTTTCTCCAATGGTTACACTTCTGTTGAAACAACACAGATGTTCTCGATGTTCTGATCTAACCAACCAGCAATAATGTAGAGTCTATACCTGTTCCCAAGACCAAATCCATGGCAAATCCAATTTTCAGTGAAAACTGTGATGTTATTGGACTACTTAAGTCACACTATAAGTATGAATGAAATGAAATCAAATTTATGTTGTGGCAACTAATTTTCACTATCTCACAGAACTCATATCTGACATAAATTTCAATAAATTAACAACAGGCTATAAATTCTCATATACTTTCAAACCTGAGGAACATTCTGCATCCACTTACGTCAATGGAAACACTTCAATTTCACAGGAGCCAGGATTTTATCATCTGTTTTGTCAGTCTTTTCATTAGGGAGGTCCCTATTCTCTTCTCATTTGTTCCATACTATCCTGAATCCCCCAGTGTTATCACTGGGAATGGTCTAAAGTAGCCACAAACAAAAAAAAAATCAGGAAACAAAAGGCTGAGGGTGTGCATTTTGTCTTTATAAAAAACACTGGGAAATTATTTTATCTCCTTGGTGTTGGAGCCATGTTACTGCAGTAAGTGTTTTGACCTAAATTTTTCTTACATTTCTCAGTATCTAAATACAGCAGTGAAAATAGTAGTTTTGAAGCCTTTTTAATTAAATATTGAAAACCACTCCTTTCCTAGTTTTTTTGGCATAAAACACTATTAACATAATGTATAATATTGTAGATAATGAAGGAAAAAATAAAAAGGAGGAAGGTAATTCTCTGACAAAGCAACTACTTGGTTGGGTTGAGAATAATTTCGCTAAGTTGATTCAAATCAGATATACTGTCAGGAAATTAATAACCTTCAATGGCGATGTCAGCCAACAATAAAAAATGACATCCCATAGTTTAGGTTACATTTTTAGATGTAAAGATTATTGTAAACTACTAAGCATGTACACAGAGCACAGTCATGCTTCAGGCATACTGTGTAAAGTAATTCAAAACATTTGTCCTTGAGTTTCTAGAGGAACACCATCCTTGCATGAGCCGTGTATGACATTATCTACCTAATGACTACTGAGTGACTTTTGTGAGAATGACTGTAATTCACAAGTACATTAAATATCAACTTATGTTCTATTTACTTAAATTAATACACCGTTGATGTAGCTTATATTACTGCCTCCTCTTCTCTTAACGGTCTGATAATAGAGTTTTGTAACTTGTAAAAGGATTACTTCAATCCAATCAGCAGGTGCTGGGATCAGTGTGTGTCACACAAACACTTGCTAATCCCTTCTCTTACAGCTCCCAGCTGCCAAAGGTGCTCAAAGAAATCCCAAGGAAATGTCTGGATACAATCTGGTTTGGATTGATGCAAGTTTTCAGCTCTGGAAAGACTCTCGGAAAATATATGTGATGCTAAATATTACCCAAGTTGGGAATTATGGAGGCAGATGTGCTTTTGAAAGGAAACACAACTAAGAAATTAAACATTAAAAAAATAGGATGCTTAATTATGAAATATATACTCTACCAAGCTCTCACTTAATATAGCAGAAGGTGAAGAAATTCGCTCCACAAAGAAACCCTTGGCAAGGATTATAAGCTACTTAATGGTGTCTTCTGGGTCTCAAAATGCAACCACCTCCATCTCTTCCTTCTTACTCTCTTTCTTGAAATCTATGCCTATGAAGTTTCACTGCTGCAATCATTTTGCTTTAAACAAACCTCAACAAAAAGAAGATGATTACCATAAAAGGAATATAATCTGTTTCCTTACCATCTCTGTACTTCTATAGCTCCTTCTGTCCAGCTATTTGAAAGAGCTCATATTACTTCTGTAGGAGAGGCAAGTACCATTGCCATTTCTTGGACAGAAAAAAGAAAGGGCAGAAACATTCAACAGAATTTCCCAGGGTAGTCATCTGAAATCAGGGTCACAGAATATGCTCCTAACACAGTCACTATGCAGGGAAATTCAGAATTCAGGCTTCTTGACCACTGTTTTTTCCTTTTCCCATGGTTGTGCCTATAGAAAGAGCTGAAGGTTGTGTAGTCTTCATGAATACCTGTTAACATTTTGGTAACTAGAATATTCCAAACACTCTAAATTTAATGGAATTGCGACAGGTTTTGGTTTGGATGCTTTGTTTAGAAGAACAGGGTTTAAGTGGCTGATAAATACAGGTATTTAATTTATGCACGTTAGGTTCTGTTTGTACAAGACATGCCAAACTAAATAATAAAAATGTAAAAGATGAATTAAACAGAATTGGTTTCCAGTCCTTCTGTACGTCTTACAGTAGATTTCACAATAAAATTGTTCAATAGTTAATAGCATTAAAGTAAGAGAAAAAAGTTATATAAAAAAATCAGGGGACTAGGCCTTAGCCAAATACTGCTGTTTCACAGCATGTGATGCGTTGTGACATTTCTTATAAACAAAAATGAATTCAAAATACCGAAAATTCTCTGCTAAAGGCAACTCCTCACTGTTGGAACTGACAATGAGGGCAGTGTTACTTGAACTGTCCAAGGGAGGCACTTTGGGAAGGGCTTTTCCTTTTTTCTTTCACACGTTACACAGCTGAACAAAAAGTAGAAGAAAAACTTCAAAAAAACCCAACAACAACAACAACAACAAAGAAACCACAGAACCAAGTCATTGAATACTTTGTGATAAACACTGGATGTCCAGTTCCATTCTCACGGGAAATTCTCATTTCCTTCTTACACGTAAAAACTATTTTTCACAACCCCTTCTTCTCACTACATCTTTATCCTAATGGTTTGAACATCACACCACAATCCAAGACATAGCTGTGATTTATTTATATTCCTGCTAATGACACTGTATACTTAAAATGAACATTTTTAAAATAGATCACTACATACTAATTACCTAGCTGAAAACACAAACCCAAATTCCCTGCCTTCTTCCTCTCCAAGCTCTGCTAACTCAATTAAGCATCTAAATTTGGGTTCTCAGTTGGATACTGTATTTGCAGTTTTAGATTTTAATGAATCAAAGTCTGTGTCTCTTTTTAGAGCACTAGTACAGTCACCTTCATTTACTATATATAAAAATCACCAAGAGGTAAATAGAGAATTCTGAAAATGTCATGTTTAAGAATAATCTCCTCTTCAAGCGTGGACAATTTCTTCAGAGATAATAAGACGAGGAAAACCCAGGTAACCATGACCAAGTACATCAAAGTGATACAACACATGATACCTTTGGACAGTTGGACAAAGCATGCCTTGGCCAGACAGTGGCCATTTTGAGGGTAGAAAGGAAAATATTGTTTCTAAACATCCCTCCTGGAGCAAGGGGGTGAACGGCAATACTCTTACTGCTCTTCTAAAGGGCATGATTAGAAGTCACACAGTGTTCCTCCAGGTTCAAATCATGACTCATAAAAGAAAACCCTTCTACTTTTCAGAGATTCTTTTGGGAAAAAAAAAATAAATTGTTCCTCTATACAAACATGTACAGATCTGTACTGTATTGAAAACTGAGAATCTTCAGTATGAGATCTAAGACGTCTTGCAGTCCACACTACATCCACAACCTGCAGACTCTGTGTAAGCACAAGTGAACATATGGTCACCTGTGAGAAAAAAGGGGGAGAACAGACTGAGTAATCAGCATTTTCCTTCGAAAACACATGTAACAGCCAGAACCAGGAAACTTCAAACTGTACAAATGGTCAAATCTTAGCACTCAGGATGATTTTGGAACTCTACTAGCAGACAGGCTGAACAATACTGGCCATGACAAGGATGTGGCTGGTATCTACTCAGCTCCCAAACAGACAGAAAATGTCAAATGTTCAAGCTACCTTTAAGCTATATTCTGTGAGAGTTTCAGTTGAGCTTGGCTCAACTCAATGACTCTCAAATATTTTTCTCACAAAAATATTCAAAAGGGGTTGTGAAGTGGAGGTAGAAAAGCTTTAGATGTAAACTGAAGAAATCTAGCCTACTCTTTGGACTCCTCGTCTTGCATGGAAGTATATGAGTTGGTAAGGGATCACACTGCAAAGAAGTTTGAGGAACACTGATCTAATCCACAGATGAGAATATTTTAAGTGATAGACTGTGATAATAAGAAAGGAAATGCAGTGCGAAAGAGGACAGAAGAAGAAGCCAAGAACAGACCATCGAGGCAAACAGAAAAGTAAAAAGATGAAAGACACAGTATTACTAAGAAAGAAAAGAAAGCAGAAAACAAAAGAAAACCAAAAACCACAGTGAATGAAGAAAATGCAATAGAAGAAAGCATAACCAGTAACTGTGAACTGTGCGCTGTGCCTTTTCCTTGGAATGCTTCTCTTTGTGTGCTGAACCAACGAGAAAACATTGAAAAAGTGACAGCAGCAGTTTTGTGTAGACAGCACAAGTTGTGCTTATTGCTAACCAGAATCTAACAATTGATGCATGTGTGCGTGTGTGCAAGGGCTAAGGATCTAGGAGTCCTGAAACATACTCTTGAAGTGTATTTCTTCTCAATTCAGAAGAGACTGAAAAATGAGTAGACGGCATCCTCTACATCACAGGGATAACTATAACCATACACTACACATCATCAGCTTGTTTTTAAGCTTTCCAGTGCGTATTTAACATCTTTCAATCAACTCTCCATATATGAAATAGTTTGCTATTATATAGTGAGGCCAAAACTAAACTCACAGAATACAATATGACAAACACAGGGGCATCACTCCCAAATTCTTTCATGTCACGATCTCATGTCTTTAAAACAGACCAACGAGGGATTAAAAAAAGGCAAAAATATTACCCTTTAACATGATCCCTTGTTTATTAGAGCCAATAGGATTAGCTGTGAGAGCAGAGCACTGGAACACCAGAGAATGGGGGTCCACTCATGGCTTTGCTTCTGACCTTAAGGTTAGTCTTAGCCATGACAGTTCCTTATCTGAGCCTGAGCTTCCTGGAGTAAAGAGGCAGGATAATGACATTGGTCTTTAAAAAGAGCTTTGAACCTACTGCTCAAAAGTGCATAAAGTACAAGAGTCGGCTTTTTACTATTATTATTATTTTGGTTACTGAAGTTAGTTGAAAAGCTCCCAGTGACTTTAATCAAAATTTCTCCTACCAGGCTCCCAAGTATGACCTGAAGGACAAAGTATCCCAAAATTCAGCTGTTAGCACACACATATGCTAAGTCAATGGTTGGTGCATATCCTCTGAGACTGGCAGAAGTTTAAAGGACATAAAAGTCGCATGCGAACATCCCCAAGAAATAACGTGTTAGGCACTGTTAGCATATTCCACGTGTGCTAGTAGCAACTAGGCAATATTAAGCAATAAAATGTGTGTAATGCTTTCAGTCAAGCTGGTCTAACGCAGAGTTACCAAGAGGCAAAAGGAGGCGATGAGGACACAAGACGACAGCCCATTTCTCAGGCAGGCAGTATGCATGGCCAGCTGAGCAGCAGCAGCAGCACCATGACCCTCCTGCCACTACCAGCACTGCCAGGGATTTTGTGCTCCTGTTGCAAAGTGATAGCTAATCAAACCACTTCTGAGTGCTTTCCTACCACAGGAAAGCAGTAGATGAATACCTGCATCAGAAATATTCCTACATTCAGAAAGGTTTTGATTTGGTATTTGAAAATAATTTCATCCTTGACAAATTTTGTCTCAACTACAGCCTACCATGCTGGCCGTTGTCTGCATGGTTTGTTATGGTTTTTACAGATTAAGAAGAAACTGTCATACCCTTGACCTAATGCATAATTATATATAAAAAACATGCTCCTATAATGAAAGTGCTTCTTCAGGCACTGTTATTGCATGCTGTTTAACAACTGCCACATTTAAGCTAAAAACCCTTTGATTCTGCTTGAAGAGGACACTCTATGGCACTTTCTGTTACCGTATCACTGCAAGACTGTTGGAGAGGAACATTTGTAGGACTACAGATAATAAATTTGCTCTGTAACCTTTAATTTCAGGAGAGAACTCACAGAAATTCCCACATTCTGCACAGAGGTGCAGTTCAGAGCAGCGCCCTGGCAGCGCAGGAACACGGGGTTATTTATTTGGTGTTTGTTGTTTCGATGGTATATTTACACAACATCCATCTACTCACACATACCATGTCTTAATCAAAGCATTTAAGTGACCTCTATCTATTCTGCTGTTTAGATTTGTCACTGGCAAAGGCATGTGACATCTCTTACGTTAGCTTTTGTCTACAATGGGATGCAAGCAAATTAATAGCATTGTTTAAGTTACATCTCCAGTATTAATGTGGCGGAGACCACTGCAAATTAAATTTCATAAATTATCACTCCTTTGCTTTTCACCATTTATGTCACTGTATATTGGCTGTTTCCTCATCCTGAGCAATGACAACAACCTCACCAGCCTCAACTATACACTCCTGTACGAGATGATGATTGCAAAGATTTCACTGAAAAGTTTAAATTCTAAAATGTCAACTAGTTTTCATTAACATTTGAAAGATGTGTGCATTATACCTCTGCCCACAAATATTTACCTACGCTTCTATGAGGACACTGCTCCTGTACATGGTATTTGTATATAAGTGTACACGGAGGTGTTGAAGGGCCCACTGCTGAATCCTCATCTTAAGGTATGACGTGACGCTGGTAAAAATAAAACCTGGAAACACACCGTCATCTGGAGGAGTAAGAAGGCCTCTCTAAACATGAGATAACTTCGTTACCAGACATAATTACAGCCTTTTTTTTTTTGCCACATAGAAATATCAGGGAGATCTGGGGCCCAATTCTGATGCAGCTCCCACCTGCTAATCAGCAGCGTGCAGATGCAGCCTCGGGCACAATTTCACCTCTCAGATGCTGTGCTGCAGCTTTTTTCCATTGTTATCTCAGCCGACATCTTCACTTTTGTCGGATGGGTTTTGTACCACCGCCCCGCTACGCATTCCAGGAATACGAACACAGCAAGCAGCTCAGCATCAGCTCACACATGAACAGCCCTCACTGCCATAAAATATTCATTCATTTAAAAAAATATTTGCACCCCGCTGTCAAACTTAGACAAATTCATACTGAGTCTCAGAAAATAGCTGTTTTAATGGTAAATGATATTCCAGAAACCTCTTTCAGGCTAAACACTCTCGTCAAAATTATTTTAATAAGAAAGATTAACAATTTCAACATTAGCTGCTAATCCCCTTTCATTTGAAACTGTGCTGATAAAATTCTTTGCTTGTCATTCAAATAGTAAGTAATAATTATAGATTTGGGGCCTCCATCTCGTGCTTCATTAATAGTAAATTGCATGGAAGTCTGCAGCATAGAGTCAGCTTTGATACATCTCAAAATGCAATTTCCACAGCTTTCCTTAGCTATGTACAATTAATTACACAGTTAATAAGGGGAATATGTTAATGAAAGGGAAATTATTCTCTCAGACCACCTGGTCTTACCGAATTTCTTTAATATGTTTTCTTCTTTCTGTGAATTTGGATGACAGCAAGAACACAACTCAGAGTATGCTTTGCTAGTCCTTCAGTATTTATTCTTTTGCAAGAAGCTAAGATCTACTTAAATTAAATAAGAAAATAATGTAATCAGTACTAAATAACTGTTATCTGTTTTCTCACATTCAGTACCTTTTTGATGTTAAAGCAAAAATGCTGAAACCCATTTGTAATGATCAGATTCTCTCCAGTGCTCGGAGTATAACTATAACAGATTCAGTAAGGAGACACTGTCATTTTTTATTTGTTTTCATTAAGGGAATGTGTTGTATATGCACATATTTAACCAAACAAGTACAAATACACATACTTCAATTCACTGTGCTGTGACAGCCACTGGAGCTCAGTTGCTCTGTACGTTAGGGCTATTGGATGTTCACGGGAATGCCTTATGGTGTACAGCCAGGTCAAAAGGAGGAAAACTTTCACATAATTCATCTTTTAAATAACACATTTGTGATACATGGTCAGTGAAACCTGTTCTAAAGACATGCTAAATCCAGAATCCAACCATCTTCAACAGACATTAATGTATTTACTATTAACAAGACTGAGAAGAAAAACAGCTTAGGACCTGGGCACAACTCCTTGTAGCAATTCCAATAAGAAAAGGGCACAGGCTAATTCTCTGAGCAGTAACAAGTCATGCTTGAAGAAGATAATTCTTGTGAGCACTTGCCACCTCTCCCTTCTATTCTTAGTTCAGTGAAGTAGTACAGCAAGTGGACAGAAACAAGAAATAACTCTTAGTTCTCCCCTCTCTTAGTTATTGTAGATGCCCCATCCCTGGAGCCATTCAAGGCCAGGCTGGATGTGGCTCTGGGTAGCCTGGTCTGGTGGTTGGCGACCCTGCACATAGCAAGGGGGTTGAAACTAGATGATCACTGTGGTCCTTTTCAACCCAGGCCATTCTACGATTCTATGATTCTCCAGCTTTCATTTGCTTTCTTTTGGCCAGCTTGGCAACTTCATGGTGCACCAGCACACAGCTTTAAGACAAGAGGATGAGAAATATGGGGAAGCTGTCAACCAAAAAAAAAAAAAAACCAAAAAACCCAAGAAGACAGTAATCCAGCCCAAAACAAAACAAAAAAGGAGTTATACAAAAGACAGAAAATCACTGCCCAAGTGTATGTTTTGTAAGGACATGCTAGGGGTGATAGAATATTTGAGGGTAGGAGCCTTCCATTTTATCTGGTTTTGACCAAAAAATAACACACTCCTCCTTTATGAAGCAGCAAATACTATGTCATCCACAAACATACTTCACAGATTATTTTAATGTTTATCTCCTTATTTAAAAACTTTTCCACAGCTGTGTTGTGGGCACATATGCAAAATTTGATCGTCACAGGAGTGTTTTTCCTGTGTCCTACACGTTATATTTTAAAAATAACACCCAAACTCAGATACCTTACTCACACAACAGTGCCAAAGGTCTCATGCCAGAAAAACTTTCAGAAAGTATGCTTTTGTTGTTGTTGTTGTTTACTTTTTGTTTATTTTTGCCCTGAAGATGAGCATAAACAGACTTAAGTTGAATCAGTGGAGGGATTAAGGTGCCTTCATGGCCAGCAGGGTCTTAACCATCACTTCCACTGGTACAACATACATGAGGAGAAGGAACTCTCCAAAATATCACTGGAGATTTCCTGGGTGTTTTAAACTGCAATCGGTATGCTAGTGAAAAAACATAGTGCTAGTATGATGTCCTCTCTTTATAAGCACCAAGAAGCAAGGTGAAGTTGCATCCTGAACTCCTTCCCATATCTGAACTCTGCTACCAGCTCAGAAATACGTGACAGCAGATAATATCATCTCATTGTCCTGAGAAGTCCTTCTGTATCACTTTTAGTGCCCTTCTCCTTACAAATAGGCATTTCCACTTGTTAGATCCAAAATGCCATTAATTGCTGAATCTGCTACAATGTGTTATCAAGGGCTTGATACAAAGACAAATACAGAGAAAAGCAGAGCCAAAAGACCATCAGTCTCCTTGATGAGTGACCATCTCTGGTTTCTACCTCTAGTTCTACTTTCAAAAGCAGCTGAGCACCCAATGACATGGTTTGTTTTCAACACAGAGGAACAAAAAGCAGACCTTTTCATTAAACAAGCTCCTGCCTCTTCCTATGGTATGTGCTACAAGGGGTAATAATCTCGCCTTGACAATACCTGGACCATCACTAGAAATGGGGAAAAGCTGAGAGATGCAGGAAGAAATTCAGATAGCCACCAGGTTTTGTTCCAGCCACAGCAATGATCCTCTTTTCACTTGGTGCCCCCACCCGTACAAGCTAGTCAAGCATCAAGTATTTCACCCTATGTAACACTTTAAAGATTGCCACTCTCCAATGTTGGCAAAGCTATTTTCTTCATATTTTCTACTAAAAGCCTTTCTTGGAAAGGTACAAAGTAGCTAAAAGTGTTCAACCAAAGCAGCTTGCAGAGAGCTGAATTGAACACCTCCCTGTCAAGCAACAGACCAAGATGTATTACAGAAACTTGGCAAGTTAATTCTAATGGTGAACACATTTGGGAAAAACAACCAACAGGGGGAAATTCAGGGGGGGAAAAAAAAAGATTTTGAAATTAATATCAATCTGTATTCAAGAGGAATGTTTTTCCTAATTTAACGTTGATTGTAATTGTTGTTATTTCCTAAGGAGTATTCAACAAGATTAATATAGAAAGAGGGAGGCAACTGAACATGAAACAGGAATAAAAATGCAAAAAAGTAACCAGCTCGTGAGCACATCTTCTGAGTTTTATTTCAGAAATGTATGTAGTACGTACATCCGTTGATAGGACTTCTGGCTCTATTTGCAGAGCCATTTTTGTAAGCAACAAGACTTCTTGTACTTTTTTGGAAGCTTTTCTTTGTTACTGTATCTCAAGTCCTGACTTTAAATAAACACAGGCAAATGTTTCCAAACGATTTAAGCAATCAGAGGGAGAGAAGAAAAAAAAGCATCCCAAAATGAAAGGATAAATGTCATTTCATGAATAGAAAACCTTCCAACTCTGCTTGTCCCTAAAAATGTGACAACTCATGGAGAGAGGTAAAGATTTTTTCATCCACAGCATTTATGTCCTTTAGGGGATATTGGCTATCCTGTCACTGAGTGATGCCATACGCACAACAGCCTTTTCTCATGTGGCTCCTCTAATCTGACTGTCTGTGATGAAATGGCCTTTAGGGCCAAAGCCTTCTTGGGACGTGCATTTCAAGAGACTCCTACATCTATTTATATTGGTGCAACTGAAAGATAAATTGGGATTTAGATCCACTTAACATATGTGTAAGGATGCTTTCAGCTGAGCTTTGCTGCTGACTTGTCTTCCTTTCCATGCAAGGAAGGACCTTTGTTTGTTTTCTCAGTCGGAAGCTTTTGTAAACAGAGTACCTATAGTCTCTGAATTCACGAAGAACTACGGAAAAATTAATGGTGATAGGAGGAAAAAACAACATGGAAGAATAAAACAAACAACAAAAGCACTAACTAATCAAACACCGTAATTGTGACAAAGACCCTGTTCTCACTTCCTGCACTCCTCACCTTTGTCTCTGCTGGCATTAATCACCCTGCAGCACGCGTCTCCAGGCAGTGCAGTATGCTCAGTATGCTCACACACTGCTTCCTTATGCTCTTCTGCTCAGGAAATGTTTTGTGTGCACTGGGATTAAACTCAAGGTGGAAAGTACACCTGCATCTGGCACAGTACTATCAGTCTTCACATGCTGCAAGTTCTCTGTTTAGGAAAGTGGGTTTAGATGCCTTCTGCTCATGCTTTCATTGCAGCTTTAAGAATAAAATCCCCAGAATTTCAACAAAATGTGGTTGAGGATTTAACATTCACTTTTTTTTTTCTTGTTGGAGTGTGTCTTCTATCATACAACTCCACACTCCTCCACATTCAATTAAATCTATAGCAGCTACCCCACGGAGCTCATTTTCAAACAGGGTTTAATAAAGTCATCTAAAAATTACCATGCAGAAACTGTAAGATACCAATGTTATCAAAAAGCCCCAGGAGCAACCTTGGAAACTATTCTCTCCTTGTCACCCTTCTCAGTCTCACAAGAAACTCACTCAGGGTGGTGACACACTGGAACAGGTTGCCCAAGGAGGCTGTGGATGCCCCATCCCTGGAGGCATTCAAGGCCAGGCTGGATGTGGCTCTGGGCAGCCTGGTCTGCTGGTTGGCGACCCTGCACATAGCAGGGGGGTTGGAACTGGATGATTATTGTGGTCCTTTTCAACCCAGGCCATTCTATGATTCTATGATTCTATGAAGAAACCTTACATTGATTCAGCATCAGAATGAAACTGCATACAAAATTCAAGCTCTTGGGTATGACTGGTTTCCCAGCAGCAGGTCTCTGTCCCCTAGAACCCTCTGTACTCCAGATGGTGCTCACAGACCATAAGTAACTTCCTTTTGACAAGCAGTTCTCATAGCGGGCCATCCTCTGCTTCTCAGTGGAGAAGGTCCTCTTGGTTTAGCAAGTACATTGCCAAGGGCAAAGGGATCAAGTGGACTTACACCTCCTCCATGCAAAGCTCTCAAATTCAGTTTCTTGCTCATTTGCTCCCACTGCCTCATTCAACCCCATAACAATACTCTTTTTGAATACCAGAGTATGCGTGAACTATCACAAACCATTATTATTTCCAATACATAAAGCAGTTTCATATCCTCAGGGAGAACACTCCACAGACTACCAGCTTAAACAACTACCAGAAATGGTCATGGAAATTCACATTTTCTGAAACTCTAATTTACGTATAATGTTTCAAATTTTGCATGTGTGTCTTTATAAGGAAAAAAAAAAAAACAACTCAAACACAGAAAATCACTTCTGCTTCTGCAAATTCCCTCTCATATACAGTATTCAGAAAATTACATCAAAATGTTGTCAAAAGCATAAACTTCCTTCTTGCACCACAGTTCTCCACTTAAAAATTCCTAAGGTTATATTTATTTTAATCAAACAAGCGTGGAAATATATGAAGCAAATGTGGGATCCAATCTACCTAACTTACTTGCTGAACTTGTGCTTCAGTATGAAAAATAGAAATTCCTTCATCTACATTGGAGATACTCCTTCTTGGAGACATTGAGAAGACATCTGGTCATGCTCTAGACATCCCTGCTCGAAGAGGGAGTTGGACAGGATGCAGACATCCCTTCTGACCTCAACCATCCTATGATTCTGTGAGGTAGAAGATGTCAGTGGGATGCTGCAGGCAGAAGAGCAGAAGTCCCAAGAGGAAACCTCTCTGATTAATTCTCTGGAGACCTTCATAGCCACCCACTCTCTTCATCAACTACAAAGGGAATTTATAGACTCAAGTCAGAAACATCACTTCATCAAGTATCTAAAATGTAGGTAAAATTAGGAGTCCCAGTAAATTATACTAAATATCTCCTGGACACTTTCAAAACCCCATGGTTCTTCTTCTGGATTATGGGGAAAGTTTGATACATTATTAGGACTTCTCATGGAACATGAAATATGGATGTACACATGTGAATACAGTGGATGGAAATCTGATTCCAAGTTTCTGCTCTTTCCCTTGCTCTGACCTTCTGGAAAACAATCACTGTCTTGCAAAACAACACTGACTGAATTGAGGGCACCTTTTTGTTGCTGCTCGTGCTGAAACCAGCCAGTCAGTGCAACAAACATGACTGCATAAAACATGCTCCTCTAATTACATTTTCCAAAGTGCTTGTATCTATTAGAAAGATGATAGAATCAAAAAATGCCATATGGGCCATCCTCCTGCCGCAAATGTGAGGAAAAAGAACATGAAAAAGCACGGATTGGTATGGCTGTCCTTCTGGGTCTCCTGAGTCCTCCCTACTTCCTACTGCCAATAGTACAAACTGTCTCATGCTGCTGTCAACGGTGCAGAGACATTGCCCTTGCTGTATAGGAAAGTGACAGAAATGCAAGATTTTACTTTCAAAGACTGATTTAAGCCTACCTGAGGAGACTGCCCCATAGCCACGTGGGTTTGGCAGATTCCTGGTTTCTCCAGACCTCAAGTGCTACAAGTGATCAGCTAACCACAAGCAGCTGGTCCTCTAAGAAAAAAGTACCCGTGGCTGACAGTGAACTCCAACAAACTCAAGGTTTGGGTGGTCTGGACAACATTTCAGTGACAACCTGACTTTTCCAGCAAATTAAGTGAGCTTTACAGTAGCATTTCTGACCAACAGTACCTGTGAGCAAGAAAGGGACTATGCGGAGTCACTTAGCAGTTGCAGGTTTATTTATTCTAAGTTATTTCCATTCAAGATTTATTCTGTTTATAAATCAAAATAAAATATTTCCTGCTGCCACTTTAGACAGTAATCTATTGTTTCATTTTCTCCTGGGAGGCCTTGGCACCTATGAACAATAAAGGCTGAGGAGCCCTAACTCAGCTAACTGCTACATTGCCACACATTGTGGAGCTGGAAAACACATTTATAGAGCTATAAGTGCATTTACCCTGCAAAGCAGATGGCATTTGCTATTCTTGCTGGGCCCCTTGCTAATATTTCTTGTTGCTTTTTCAAGCACTGAGATATCTTTCATAAAAAATATCTTCAAAAATTCAAAAGATGAGAGGAATCTAGCAGCAGGAAATAGGACGAACTGGGAAAATTCTTGCATTGAATGCTCTATAAGTTGCGAAGTAAGACCCTTTACTCCCCTCAACTTGTAGCTGCAGGGCAGAGGGAGGAAGAGCCCAGCTCTGGCAAGTCTTCCTATTGCTGAAGTTCATCAAGTCTCAGCCTCTCCAGAGGCAAAGAGATTCAGGCAAATAAGGTATTAAGGACACGTGCATTTATTTTTGAGCAAAACATAAATTGGGTCAGCTCTCTGGTTTCAGTGTGACCCACCGTGACACAAAACAGGAGTAATTCTGATCAAGTCCAATCATCTGCCCTAGTGCTGCAACTGTGTGATGCTGATCTTCCCATGTAAACCTAGCCTGGCTTTGCCTTCATCAAATCATGAATTTATGGTTTAACTACCTCCCTTACGTAAACAACCCAGTGCCCGCTTGACCCTCCTATTAGACTTGCCCTGATATCCAAGCTAAATGCATCCTTTTGACTCTAACTCACATTTTTTCCCTAGCTGTATCATCTGTGTCCATTAGGAACAATTCTTCCCTATCCCATATTTCAAAGCACAATATGCAGACTTCCCTGACTCACTGACTTTTGTTTGTTCAGTTTATACTCCACAAATTAACTATTTTTATTCTCTCTGTGTGGTTTGTACTCTCAAGACACTACCGTGTTTCTTTTCCCCTTCCTTGAACCCTCACCACCTAAGATACAAGATATGCTCTTAGATAGCTAACATATTCAGGGTTAAACAGGATAGATTGTATTATGGACACTGAACATGATAGCAGTGATCCTGTGCAATCTGATTCTATTTAAAAGTTTATTCATAGACTTTTTTTTCACGTAGCTTTCCTGCAATTTTGCAGAAATTCCCATATCCAGAATAAGAAAAGAATTTGATCAAGTAATTGGAATGGTTTGGAAATATCAAAAGCATTTTACCATATGTATAGGAAATTTTGCTTTTACTTCCATACAAATATGGAACTCTACCACAGGAATTTGGATTTATTTTGAGGTTGGACAACTGGAGTACTTTTTTCTCAAGCATTTTATTTAACTGTGAAAGGAAAATCAAGTGAATTTCACTCCAGTTAGGCAAAAGTGGGACAATAGGAACTGTGACATATGATTTTCTGCCACGGTAGCACCCTTTCCAAGTTGCAGTTGTGCATCAGTGTTTAACTTAATATTTAATTAATAATTTTTCTGCAGGAACAGGGAATAAGTGTTTACTCAGGATGACATTCTGGGATAAGAGTCTGGTTTTCAAACCTGTCCTGCTTTTGCTCATTTTTATAGCTGACCTGACCAAGGCTGAAGGAGGTCAGTAACATGGCTGGGGTCAAATTAGCTCTTTGGGTTTTGCCTGCCCTCATTCCATTCTCCATTAGGTGAGATGGCTTAAAAGAACTCAAAGAAGGTCTACAAAGATAATACTTTCAAATATAAATCCAGAAAAAGAGAAAGAAATGGAACAAATATGACCCCAAAGTATCACATGGAGACAAGCTTCCTTCTCAGAAATCCCACAGGTCAGTCTTTAGAGGTGCATAAATAAGTCAACAGGGAAGCATCCGAAAGCATGGCAATGGTACCAAAAGGAAAGGGTCCTTACTTGAGATCAGTCCTACTAACAAATAGCAGAAATCAAATACAGAAAGCGAAATAACACAAAATATCATGATCTTTGCCATTACCTAACAACTTCTCAGTCAATTTCAACGCACTCTACAAAGACAGCAAATACTTAAAGAAGTAAAATAAGGCACAAAACCCAGGGATTACTCCACAGTTCTCCCAGCAGGACACTTAGCAGTGAGAGAAAGATAGAATCAAGCAGCAAGCCCTGACCACTGGCCTCTGTTTTGGACTGCTAGAGCTGTTCCATGAATACAGGCGGATCTTCACATGTCCATCTCCTACACTGATACTAATTGCAAACGAAGTTTGGAAGTAACCCAAGTTTTCCAAAGCAGTCTCCATTAAAGGAATGTATTTGTATCCTTTCAAACATAAAAGAGATCCAGCTTAGAAGGAAGAAAACCTGATAAGGATAACAAAATTAAGGTCTCTTTCCAGGGGTAATGAAAAAGAAATTGCTCCATATTACTATGTAATATACTGTTGCATTCTCAGCTCAGATACCTCCACACAATAACAACACACAAGAAAAAGAAACAACCTGATCAGAAATTTAGCATTTTCTTCAGCTGTCCAAACGGAGTTAAACATAAATTAACAGCACAAAAGGACAAAGCACGACTTATCTTTTTTGAAGCAAGCACGCAAACAATTTGTATGTCCAAGATAAAAGAATATTCCCCAGAGAGAAAAATAAACAATATAATGAGAAAGAAATGGAAATAAAAATCCCTTTATTTTAATTATACAAAGCTAAGATTACCAAGGAGGCTCAGGAATATTTTTACACGTGAAAAGGCAGTCTCCATTCGTGTAGAAGTTAACTCCTGCCAAAAGCTGAGCAGGCACCTCACATTCTTTAAGACATTTCATGTGCCTTGAAGAAAAGCTAACTTACCAAGATCATGTGGCCGGTGGAGATGTCCATGTTGGACTGCACCGGCTCCTCGCACCAGGACGACGTGCTGCTGCGAGCCGAGGGGCTGGGAATGGGCCCATCACTGAACTGAGAGGAAACACTATTGATTCGAGAGGCATGCAGGGGCTCTGGGCGATCAGATGTCTTCACGGCCATGCGCTGACGGCATAGCTCCTGTGGAGAGAGGAGGAAGAAACAACCTACGGTTAAGGAATACAGGATACACTCAACTGGAGACATACTATTTACAATATGTTTCCAGGCTGGAAGTGTTTGGGGTATTTTTTTTGAGAGAGGGGAGGCTGTCTGTATCTACAAAGTTTAAATACTCAATGAAATTACTACATGATGTCTATTCGAACCTTTGATAAGTTTAATTATGACTACGTACCCAACGCCTTTCAGATAACTGAGAATAATACTTTGCAGATTGACTTTTCCAACAGATCTCCCTTTTTCCCTAACACTGCCCCGCCTTCAGCACAGCCACTTTTGAACTGTGTAACCTACTGAAGTTAATGGGGTTGCACAGGAGTAATCGAGAGTGCTACTTGGCCCTGAATATGCAAACTCAGCAAGCTCAAGGCAACTGAATTGATGTGCCCTCCACCATAAATTCTAGTTGATAGATGCATCATTTCTCTTCATTAAAACAGCAAACTCACAATGCTTCCTCCCTGATGTGGGGCAGGGAGGATGAAGACTGACATTAATGAAGAATAAAAACAGAAATCTGTCATTGTATCGTTTAGGCAGCTTTGGCAAAGAAAGAAAATTATCACACACCCTAATGCAAGCCATGTAAAAACACCGAAATAGACTGCACTACAAATAAGTATTTTTCACTCACATCCATGCACAGAATTCACGTAAAAATACAGAATGGTGGTTAGGTAACAACGTTCTGTTGGTAAAAGCAGCTCTTTTCAGCATAAAAGTCTGACTTAAATGGGACAAACAGACCCACACTTAAGCTGTAATTGCAATAATATTCTTAGAATCACTTATCTGTAGTAAAATCTCAGAGAGTATAATAAAATCATCATTTTTTAGCATATGTCTATTGTCCATGAGAGACACTTGGCTGCCTGTGTTGCACAGCAAGACTGGCTAGTCCATGGGATCTGGGCATATTGCAGGCTCAGTGTGGCTGCACATTTGTCGTGGATTACTCATTCTGCACAGATGAGCCCTAAGAGCACAGTTTTTCGCCTCAAGCTAACAAAATAATACAGTCTGAAGAATTCATACTGTTGAAATGCTGTGGCTTCTGTTTTCTCATTCCCTGATAATATAGTTACAGCCCAAGTGCCATCAGTAGGATGATGTGAAGAACTCCATACATAAAGCACAATAAAATCTTTTTCATACAAGAGTTAGAAATATAACTTTAGGAGAACGGTTTTTATTTGACCTTACAAACTTCAGGGCATTGAAGAGGGATCCTAACCCATGCAGCAGCAAGCACGCAAACAGACAAAACCACTGAAACCATTGTATGGAGGCTCCTCTTGTCTCAATGTAGCAATGATTAAAGACCACTCCATATATTTTCCATGTGACTGTCTTCTACCAAAGCTTCCACTTGCCTTGTCATTAGAGGTGCTTATGCAGAATTCTTCAGTATTTACAAAACACACTTTTTTTCCCCCTTGTTTTCAGAAGAATATCTTCTGTCACTTGTTACCTCTACTGACTTCTTACCAACTTTAATACACCAAATATTAGAAAAAAAATCTCAAAAATAATTTGAAATTGAGTCACATTTATTAATGTTAATTAAGTCAGTTAGACTACCAATATATATATATATAAACAGACTTCATTGCATGTTTTTTTAAATATAAGGACAAAGAAAAAATATCTCTTTTTCTGAAGGATCACATGTCATCAGAAAAGACAACAATAGTCCAAAATGGCTATTGTTAACCTCCAAATGACCTTATAGCAGTGCAATTTCAAATCCTGCCTTTAACAGATTTTGGGAAAGGTATAACGGTGCAGAAACTTTTGAGACAGAAAAATACATCTGCAGAAAACCGGAAAGCTCTTCAAATAGATACCAGCCATTCTCAGAGGGAGTGGCTGACTGAACTAGGCAAAACTATAATAAGTAAAGGTATAAAAATACGTAGTCTATCACAGAACTGCTAAGACGTGTCATCTGGCTAGCATGCCATGTGGCATATACATGAATTTGTTTTATTCAGCTAGACATCCTGCCACTTGATTCACCCCAACTCTCTACTAACAATAGCATTTGTACTCAAACAGGATCTTTGTTTTTAAGTTGATCCGTTCCTGCTGCTCATATCCTGCCACAAGTCATAATCCTCTGCTTTTACAAGTGGTTGCTGTGGAAAGGATTATAGATCTCTGCTAACAGAAAAGAATCAAGAACGAGTGAACTCTACAAAATCAATGTAACATTTTTATGCAAATGCTAATGATAAAAGAAGTAATATTACAGCCAACTGGTGCTAGCTTAGATTAACTTCCAAGTAAAAATAATGTCTTGGACATATAATTTAATATGCTACCGAGAATCTTTGTTTTCCAGCCAGATTTTAACATGTTAATGGTCCTCACAAAGGAAGGAAAGGTTGAGAAACACAGCAAATACAAATAAGGTTTTTTTAAAGAGTAACTTTATCCCAAATATCAACGTTTCTTTCCTGACATATATACAGCCAGAACAATTATTCCCAGAACTGCTGTAACTGTCAAATACCTTAAACAAAGCGAGCATGTCACTGTACACAGCCAGAAAAAATGTTTAATGTAAACAGGAAGGTCAAATCAGAGTCACACAAAATCACCACTGAGTTTCTTGATTGGTGTTTTAAATCTTCAAGACAATGGGTTGTTCCCTGCCTGTAAAACAGTTTTTTTGTTTTGTTTTGTTTTAATTTATCCCCAGATTGGTCCAATGGCCTTGGGCAGCCCTTCCTCCCCTACTCCCAGCAGCCCAGGCTGAGCAACCTGCCATTCCCCATCCTGCCTCAGACATCTGCAGCTTCTTCCAAGACACCCTCTGTTAAACCTGGCTGTTCTGACACCCTTTGGCTTTTTAGCATAGCTTCATCTACAGCCTAGCCTTTCTCTGCATATAGTTCAGGTGCCATTCTTCGTTTAAAAGCATCAGCTATGCCTAAAAAAGCAATCATAAAGCATAAAGTGAAATATGAAAAAGTGACCCTCTTCAGCCTTCAGGCTTCATCTACACCACCATCTACAAAAACCTCAACACAGAGCGCATTTGGAGGGTGCAAATGGATTCCTTCAGGACACTGTGACTAGGGAGGTGCAGCTCAAAGTTGGTACATATCTAAATGTGGGATTTAGGCTTGCATCACACTCAAGGTGGGCTGCTCTGGCCCTATGAAAGGCGTGGGGAATTTGGGGTGTTCCAAACCTGGTGCTTGAAGGGAAATCCCACCCCTGGGGACTTGTGGAGGTGTCATCACATCACAAGCACACAAAGCCCTGGGAGGTTAAAACCCTCATTTACAGGATACCTGCCATCTGTGCACCTCACTGCATGCTCAGGTATTCTCTTCCCAGTTCTCCAAAATCTTTACTCTCCTAAGCGTTGAGCAAACTACCACCTACCAAACCATAATTAGAGTTAGAAGTTGGCTAAAAAGTCAATGCCTCAAACAGCATGAATGAAACGAACAGCTGTATTTCTGTATCGTCTCAGCACATGCACCATTAAAAACATTTTCTAAGAATGAATTCAGTTTACTGCTGCACTTCTATATTTAGCAGAGTGGCTGGGGCTATTTCTGCCATACTGCGACTCAGTAACGTCTAGCCTTTGTTTGTGTATAGTTCGGGTGCCATTCTTCATTTAAAAACATCATTTACACCTAAAAAAGCAATCATAATGCATACAGTGAAATATGAAGAAATGATCCTCCTGACCCTTCGGGCTATGATCTAATGGATGGGTTGGACGTAAACATTTATTTAAAAGGTAATTTGAAGTTTATGACATTATTTCCCATCACATGGGAATTGCTATCATACTGAGGCACTTACTCTGTTTTTTTATTTCCCAACATTTATTATCAAACTTATGTGGCGGTCACATGCAATATATAATGGAAAAGTAATATCGCTGTGTGACAAAAACTGCCATAACCAAGATAAATATTCTGTAAATAATGTCCAGTTAAATGAGTTCAAAGTACAGCACAATGATCATCTGTAGAGAGCTTTTTATTTGGGACGTAATTGATAACCTTAAACAAACCATAAACACTACTCTCAGAAAAAAGAAGGCTCTCTTCCAATGAGGTTTTAAAGTGTTTCTAACACTTGGGTGTCCTCACAGAGATAGAGGGAAGCACAACTATTATTTCCAAAGGTACAACAAATGGATTTTCAAATCCGTACAGCCCACTTGTGAACGACACCATGGCACGAATGGAATGTATCCAAACTGAAATAAAGGGCATCAGTAGACCTGTCGTGCCTAATGGACAACAACTCATGGATAGAGAGCCAGTCATACCACACTGCTTTGTTAGAAGGAGTCTCTGAACCTGAAGGGATTAGTATGAGGTCTTCTTAACCAACGAGGCATTGTGCCTCTTTGGAAACAAATCCCACAGATACCTCTCCATGTGTTTTACTGAAGTATTTGTTACAGAGAGAAACTGATGTATACACTCCATGGTGGAGGTAGGACGACAGAAGGGCGAGACATTGAAACATGTCTGAGTAATGGTCAGTATTAAATTTTTCCCCTCATATTCAGAGCTTCAGGTCCTGCCAGCACCATCAGCTCCAAGGAAGGAGTCCCCAGCATTCCAGTAAGAGTACAGCCAACATGCACCTCAGTGTTATATTCATTTCTCTTACATCACCCACACATTATAGAAGCAATTTTTCTTTCCTATATATTGACAAAAATAATATTTATCTATCTATATATATTTTAACTGTGCTCCAGACTTGAATAATTCCGAAAGGAAGTCAAGGAAATAGGCCTGACATTTCCACTCTTTCCAAAATCTTCTGCTTGACAAATCCACATGGAAATCACCTGACCCAGTCCAGAAACAAGTGTGGCACAATTACCGTCAGAATTAAAAACAACGTAAGGAAGAATAAACAACTTCAATAGCACAATTGCTGAGAAAACGCAGAGACATTAAACAAAGAAATAGAATGCTTATTAACAGTAACTGGTAGGCGAGTGTATACAAAGCCCTTTCAACCTGACCTGTCAAATATTCTAGCAGAAACAAGTAACAAATGTACAGAAACCCTGTATTCATTTTACATGTGAAACAAAACTGTTTCCCAGATATTTAAATTAAAAATGCTATATAAATTGTAAAATATCCCAGGCTCTACTTTGTAAAAAAATATGCAATGAAAACTAAGAATATACATAGACTCATTGAATGGCTTGGTTTGGAAGGGACCTTAAAGTCCATTTAGTTCCAACATTACCGTTTATAAGCTGAGTATGAGAAATAAAGATCTTTAAAAATGCTTTTCTTAGTTTTAATACAGGTGAATATTAGCCTCTCTTTCCTCTAAATTAAGGAGGCATTATTCACAGCTGCAGCCTGCGCTTCCAGCATGGATTTAACCATTTTGCAGTGGTTGCAGTCATAATGCAGTGAGATTTAGAAGATGAAAAAAAATAAAGTAAGCTCATTTTTTTTTAAACAAATGAATCCAGGACTACAAACATCATTATTCCCTAACTAAATTTGCTTAGTGTTACTACAGGGTGAAGCTAAAGTCATTTGGCTGCCTTTGTTTTGCTTTTGCATACTTAATACGCTTGCAGGTGTTATAAATTCAACTTTAACTTATTTACTGTGTTTGTAGCTTTGGGGATAATTACAGCTTTATTACCATTTATTTTTGAGTAATTGAAACATACTTTCAAGCTTCAGTTTCATTTTAACATCCCTTTTGTCCGGAGTAAAGGAGCTGCTTATACATGTGGAATATTTACACACACGTTTTCTACCACTGCCAGAAAAGGCAACTATTGAGACCAGCCTGCCTTCGAGAAAGGAACAGAGAGAACACTGGAAAAATGACTGTAAGTAGTATTTAGAGAGATCCCATTTCTGACACGGTATCAAATGCATCATTACACAGCCACACCATTCGCTTCACATCTCTCTAGACTTTGCTGGGGAGGCGTGCGTGGGGACAACCAGAACAGAACGTGCCTATATTTGATTGTTAGCATAAATGTGCTCTGCAACATTCAGTTGTGAGTGACAGTTGTTGTGACTACGTGCACACTCACACCACACCACCATCTGTATATTTGCAGCCCAGTGTATGGGTTTTAATTTATTTTAAGTGACCTAAAAGGCCGGGCTGCTGCTTCTTAGCCAAACACCCATTTTCCTAACAAGACTCCAATTTTGATTAGGGCTTCAACATTAAAAATTTCAACTTTTTTTTAGCATTCCGAGCATTCCCTGGTGGAGGGAATTCACATAATTACGACCCCCCTTTCTTCACATTCACAAAGAAAGAAGGGACCATGCAGGAAGGTAAAGCAAAGAAAGCATGGTTATCCTCAGATGGAAAATGACGTTTTCTTCATTTGCATTTATTTGTTTTATAACCTCTCTTTAAATTCAAGCATTTGCACTGTCTTATCCTAAAATCAAACAAACAGAAAGCCATATTCCATCATGATCTCCCACACAGCTCTAGAAATCTAGCAGGAGTGAATATGCACCCAATCAAACACACCCAACACTGTTCAAGGAAATATCCTTATTTTAACTCTTCCAGTGACTCCCACCAACACAGTGGACATTTAAACAGCTCAGAAGTTCATAAAGGGACAGGCCTTTTGCTCAACAAGAAGGAGATGGCAGTATAGGTTGGGTAATACTGCCCTGAAATAAAGGGAGGGTTTCCTCTGCTACCCACACCAGGAAAGCACAGGCTTCTTTGCAGATCATGCTGCTTCTCAGGGGTCAGGGCAATTTGAAGACCATGCTTAGTTTACATTGCTGGGGATTTCTGTCCCACACAAAAACATAAGAGACCACTCTGTGCAAGTCAGCTTATATCTTCTTTCTGAAAGGGAAGAGTCTCAGGAAACAGATGCCTGACTTAACATGAGGGAAGTGCAAAGGACTTCAGAGACCAGAAGACATAATGAAAAATGTTTATGTTCCTTTAAAATGATTCCAACTAATATTTTCCCCAAATAATGACGACATGGTAGTGTGTTCTTTCAAGCCTCAAAGAGACTGCAGGGACACATCTAAGGGCCTACTGCTAGTAGGAAAGATCTGCAGTCACTCAAGTTCTACTGGTCTAAAAGCTCCCAGGTTTTTCTCAGAGTGTTCCTGACAGTGTCTGAGCAAATTCAGACAATGCCAATCCTGGAAGTGGCAGGTTATGAGATTCACCTATGTGCCAAAAAGAAAACCTGCACGTCATCTGAGAAATGTACTTTCTTGTGTTTTCAGCCAAAGCTGGTGTCTGAATTGCACTGCCCACATTGCAGGTGTAATTGCATGCAGTATATGACAAGTAAATGGAAGCCTGGGAGGGGAAGACACGTTAAAGGCTAATAAGGACGTTACAGAATCTGAGTTCAGCCTCAACCCTACTAAGAAACTGAGATATAGCACCCAGCTACAAGCATGTAGTCCCGTATCCACAGCAATCTGCACAACTGGCCCTACAGCCATACCCTTTATGTGTAAATCAAACCTCACCTTTTCCATAATTTGCGCATTTTAACCAACTCCAATACAGGCTGATGTGGGCACGGTTGCAGCTTACTATGAATTTGCAGGGCAAACACACCTCCAGCACAGGAACAGCCCACGCAGCGCGCATTACAAATGAATGGTAGTAATGACTGAATTAACCTGCGAGGCCATGCAGAACCACGTACAAATTTCTCATGCTTTGACTTTGCCTCACACACCCCAAGCTGGACCGGCTTCCAGCAGACACCGAAGCTCTGAAGAGAACTGCCACAAATGTTTCCTCTTCCACTCCCAGCATTTATAGCTGCCTGGGGCCCAAAGCAGGCAAAACTGCAGTCCCAAGCCAGCTGTAGCTTCTCAGGGAAAATACACATTAAAGCTGTGAAGTCCACTATTTTATTGCCCTGCAGGACTGAAAATGGGAGATCATTTCTGGTAGAAATGAGACTCTCCAGCTCGTCAGCAGAACTCAGCATCCTCTTCTAGCTCAGAAATAAACAAACAGCCACAACCTTATGCCTAAAAATGTTGCTTTATCCCATTCCAGAGATTATTACTGCTTCTCCTAAAGTCTGCATAACTGCATTCATGGCAACAGAGTCACTAAAACCAAGCAGAGAAATACAAAAAGAAGTCCTAAGAACTTGTAAAACCCTCAAATCCTTTCTTTGTGGAAGGTGGCTGTACACATCAGACATGATGCTGGGAGAAGGAAGCATTTATCAAGGATGGCCATCAGCGATATTTTTTTCCATAACATCATCTGTCATGACAGATGAATGTGCCAGTCATTACCCTTCCCTGCCTTAAAACTAAAGTCACAGCTTTCTACCCGTTCCCCACCGAAAATAAAAACGAATTCACTATTCAGCTCTGCTTGCAATAGCAAATGCAAATTTTGCCAACAAGGAAACAGTGGTGAAAAAGGGGAATTTATAAAGCATGGCGATCCTAAGTAAGTCGGGGCAGGTTATTAGGAGCTCAATATGTGGTAGTACAGTGAAATCCTCCTAAACTCTGAAAAAAATATTATGCATGAGTCCTACCGTATCTCTGAGCACAGATATTCTCTCTGTCACACACTGAAAAAGCCTTCACAGATTAAAAATGTTGGTCAATATTTCTACATATCCACTTCATTACCATTACAGGAGATACTGGAAAACGCGTGAGGGATTTTGTACTCAGAGCTCAGTACTGACGTGCAGAGGTACAGGGGGACCTCACATTTAGAGACAACCACCACAGAAGCCGAAGATTTTAGCCTGCATTTAATATCACTGAATGTCTTTGCCTGGTGCTATCCAGAAGTGAGAATAAGAGTTTCACTTTTTCTTCAGCTCCTCACCTTACACGCTTTCTACTTTTCTATGCTGCCACTCGTTACTGTTTCAGAAGAAATAACCTGTGTTTTCCATCTCTCTTCGTACCCATTTTCCCTGCCATTAATCATTCTTGTCACCTTTTCCCCACTCCCTCTATTTCTGCAGCATTCCTTCTGAGACGGAGTGACCAGCATCCACTCAAGCCTCAGTCATTGATTTTTTCTTAATTAACTTCTAAGATCTTCAAACAAGCAAACAAAATTATTAGTCAACGTTGCCTGGAGAACCATTGCATTGAACCAGACCTTCAAAAACAAGTTCAAATTTGGATCAGATTGGTAGGCAAGCCTTCTGCATACTTTAACCTCACATTCAAGAGCTTTCCAGTGAGGTTAATTAGGAATTGCAGCTCTTTATTTCACTCTGGGGAGTGACACCGTGGGGACTTCACACACTCCCATTTCCATTTTGTTATGTATAGCGTTCTCCCAGAGCACATGAGAGATGCTGTATGACATAATTTCACTATACAGTGTGAATTTACATATGTAGATCATTCTTTCCCCTAAATCCACATTCAGTTCCATGACATTGCTCCTCCTGCTATGACCCACTGCAATGAAAACTCTCCCAGTAAATCACCCCGCTTCAACCCATGGGAAGCATTTGTCCTCTACACAATGAAGTCTAACTGAGAAGATGGAAAAAGGCAAAACCCAAATTTTGGTTGCTCACACTGTCAGAAGAGCAGCAACATACAGAATTTTCCATTCCCATCTTTCTCTCACTCTGTTATTCATAGTTAGTGAGAAAGACCAGTAGTTCTCTGAGATCTGCATATATTTTCCCCTATGCATTTTTGAAGATTAGTGGGATGTCCACACCAGAAGTACTAGAAAGTAGGAAGGGTTGGTAGTTATGGCCCTACCGCTGCTCTCTTAAAACCATACATTTCTGCTGTTGTCAGCCTGAGCCGGGAATAGCATTCCCACCTGCATGAAATGAATGAATCTCCAAATGGTTGGACTGGGTGATCCTGTGGGCCTTTTCCAACCTTGCTGATTCTGTGATTCTATGATTCTAAGTAAGTTAGATGACATTCAGCGTGGGCAAGGGGAGTGATTCTAATCAGCCATGGTAAGCACGCAAACCCAATTCTGAAAGTGAGTTTTATCATGGTAATGTTGAGCTATCCACATGCTGGAGGACAAGAGCAGCAACTTCTGAACACAGTTCTGCAAAGCAGCAGAAGTCCTGTGTAGAAGGAAAAAGCAGAAATCATCAGGAAGCCTGCACCGTGTTAGCTAGAGAGGAAAAACAGCAAAACAAAAACTGCATGGAACACGAATAGCATCTGATCCATTTGAAATATTAAAAGTTAAAAAACAAACAAAAAACAATTTCCCTGATCAAAACGTCTGCTTGCTCAAAATGCAGCATCCCAAGCAAACATCAATAAAACATCACTGATGTGTCTTTTGCAAAAAAAAAAAAAATCTAGAAATTGCCTGGGAAAGCTTAGAGAAAACCTAATGCATTTTCTCCTTTGGCCAAGCCACCTACACTAAATTTGATTTTCTCCAATTCAAAAGCTGTTGTCTCCCATCCCCCCAAGATTAATTTTATTTTTTTGAAAGATTTCACTTCTAGGAGTGCTGTTCTACAGTCTCTCTCCTTCAGTCTTGGTTTGGATATTTTATAGGAATGCGAGCGGTGAAAACAGACCTACATGCTGAAAGAGGGGACTAAAACTGGAATATGCAGCACTGCAAGGTGATCCACACTGCAGTAACGTCCACTGCTGCTGTGAGGGTTTAGAAACTGTGATAGCAATAATCACAGCACAAGGAAGTCAGATGAGTCATCTCTGTCCGTTACACTGAGAAACATATAGGTCTCACACCTGGGGCTTTGGGAAGATGGCAGCAGTTGTGCAGCAAGATTCCAGGAAGGCTTTTGCTCTGTTCAAACATCTCTCCTATTCTCTTTTATATCACCGCAAAAACAGCAAAACCATCGCAGCCCACCCAGAATGGTCGGCTTTGCAACACTCAGTTCCCTCCAAGAGTTTCACAGCCAGGCTGCAGGCAGAGGGGAAGCTGAGGAAGTAACACCTGCTTTTGCCTCTCTGTCTCATGAAACAGCCAAGTCCATACAGGTTTCATAGAATCATAGAATCACAGAATCAGAGAGTCATAGAATCATAGAATCACTGATTCATAGAATGGCTTGGGTTGGAAGGGACCTCAAGGATCATCAAGCTCCAAATCTGCTGCCGCAGGCAGGGCCACCAACCTCCATACCTAATATCAGACCAGATTGCCCAGGGCCCCATTCAATCTGGCCTTGAACACCTCCAGGGATGGGGCATCCACAGCCTCTCTGGGCTTTATCAGGGAAAAGCCTTAGGTGGCAATGGCCATCTTCAAATCCTTCCTGAAGGCTGAGTGCAGGCACACAGTGCAGAAAGGACAAAAGATTCCCACTTCTCTGAGTGAGATTGATGTGCATGATGAACGTAGGCAGTAGGAAGAATGCTTGTTTTGCACCTTTCAGACTTCAAACCATACACTGCAACCTGTTTCTGCTCCCAGGCAACATGTCCTACAAGAACCGACAAACAACACCTACAGCAATTGCTTATGTACACAGAATGAATCTTTACTCTCTTACAGGGAACGTGACCCTGATACAAGGTTTATTCTGCAAAATAAACACCTTCCCAGCTAAAAACTTTCAAAAAATACATATATTTTTCCCCTCTGGCACAATACTTGGAGGGAATAATAGGAAAGGCTCAGGAAGCCAGATCTCAGTGTTAGCTGAGGAGTGCTCAGAGAATGTACAATAGAGAAATGTGTCAAATCAGAAACATGATAGCAGAGTTACACACACACAAAAAAGAAGAAAATCTAAAAACAGAAAAAAGGGCAGAAGGATGTAGGAAATACGGGCCTGAATATCCTCTACGTTACATCAGAAAAAAACACCACTGAAGACACTGTAGTTATTCCAGAAAGAAATCAGGACACTTGAGATGATGTATGGCTTGAAACTGCACATTAAATGCTCTCCAGCCCATTAAGCAGGGCTGTGCTTACTGCTGCCTCCTCTCGTGTCCAGGCACAGCATGGAATGGATTTACCAGAGGCAGAAGACCCATTGCACATGAGTTCATCTCCAGCTCCACGGGCACCGGGCTGACCACAAATGCAGCAGTAACAGCATTCCCCCTCTGATCAGACTGCCCACAAGACTCACAAAGGTGCCCAGTGAAAGAATACCTTTATTTTCTTTGGCCTTTGCTAACCGTGCAGAGAATGGTTTAGGAGAAGGCTAGGTGACCTGGCTTGACATGGAGTCAAGGCCCTGCCAACCATTTCATTTGCTAGGTGAGATAGGGCCCACAAGACCAGGGTGCCTCCAGGCCTTCTAAGAAAGGCCCCTGGGGTGGGGACTCTGGGTTTCCCAGTTATTAAAGATGCGTCACCATCTTCATATCCCCTCTGACTATTTTTCTTCTTAGCACTTTCTTACATTCTTGCTTGCAGCACTTTTGTCCTTGCTCCATAACACACCAAGCCCATTTTGTCCCCCTGGATAGGGAAAAATTAAGCAAGTGTGGGAAGGGGAGAGCTTGATGTGGCTTCACCAAGGGAAGGTCATGTCTGACCAAACTAGTGGACTTCTATGATGGAGTGACAGCACTGGTGGACAAAGGGAAGGCAACAGATGTCATCTACCTGGACTTTTGCAGAGCCTTTGACGTGGTCCTCCATCACATCCTTATCTTGAAATTGGAGAGATACGGATTTGAAGAATGCACTATTCCGAGGATAAGGAATTGGTTGGAAGGTCACAGGCAGAGGGTTGTGGTCAATGGCTCTATGTCCAGGTGGAGGCTGGTGATGAGTGGTGTCCCTCAGGGGCCTGTCTTGGGTCCAGCACTCTTTAACCCCTTTATCAATGACATAGATGAAGGGATTGAGTGTGCCCTCTGAAAGTTTGCTGATGACACCAAACTGAGCGGTGTGGTTGATACAGCAGAAGGAAGGGATGCTATCCAACGGCACCTTGATAAACTCTAACAGTGGGCCCATGTGAACCTAATGAGGTTCAACAAACCAAACAGCAAGGTTTTGCACTCGGGTTGAGGTAATCCCAGATATGTATACAAACTGGGAGAACTCCCTGAGAGTAGCCCCACTAGAAGGACTTAGGGGTCCTAGTTGCTGAAAAACACAACATGAGCCAGCAGTGTGTGTTTGCAGCCCAGAAGGCCAATGGTATGCTGGGATCCATCAGAAGTGGGGTGGCTAGTATGGTGAGGGGGGGATTGTCCCTCTATACTCTGCCCGTGAGGCCTGCAGTCCAAGTCTGGGGCCCTCAACACAGGAAAGATACGGAACTTTTAGAGAGGATCCAGAGGAGGGCCATGAAGATGATCAGAGGGCTGGAGCACCTCTCTTATGAAGACAGGCTGAAAGAACTGGGCTTGTTCAGCCTGGAAAAGAGAAGACTGCGGGGAGACGCTACTGTAGCATTCCAATATTTAAAGGGAGTTTATAAACATGAGGGAAATAAACTTTTTAAACAGGTAGACAGCGGTAGGACAAGGAGAAATAGTTTTAAACTACAGGAAGGGAGATTTGGATTAGATGTTGGGGGCGGAGTTTTTTATTGAGAGAGTACTGAGGCACTGGCACAGCTGCCCAGAAAAGCTGTGGATGTCCCATCCCTGGAGATGTTAAGGGTCAGATTGGATGGGGCCCTGGGCAATCTGATCCAGTACTTGATGTAGTGGTTGGCAACTCTGTCTGTGGCAGGGGAGGTTGAATTTGATCCTTGTGGTCCCTTCTAACTCAAGCCATTCTATTATTCTATGATTCTGTGACACCACCCCCTCTTGGCCCTATCCTGAAGCCTAGTGAAGGGTTACACCCTTCAAATCTGACTCCACATGGCACCTGTTTTCCTTTTATGCTTCCCTGGAACTCCTCACTTCCAGGAGCTGAAGATCCATTTTAAAAGTTCCTAAGTTAGATCCACACCTACACACCTCTTGTTTCGCCTCATTCTACTCTGGCCGTTCACCATCCATCATCAACAAAATATTTAAGCATAAGGCAAGTTCTCTGCTAGCCACCCTTACACATTTCTCAACCCTTTCTTCTCCCCCTTTATTGCTATGCACTTCTGCATGGAATGAGTGTTTGGAAGAGCAAAATAGCTGTTACAGTGCTCTATAGCCATGGAATCATAGAACGGCTTGGGTTGGAGGGGACCTTAAACATCATCCAGTCCCAACCCCCCGCCATGGGCAGGGTTACCACCCACCAGCTCACGCTGTGCAGGGCCCCATCCAACCCAGCCCTGAGCACCCCCAGGGATGGGGCACCCACAGCTCTCTGGGCAGCTGTGCCAGTGCCTCAATGCCCCCTGAGCAAAAAATTTCTTCCTAACATCTAACCTCGATCTCCCCTCTTTTAGTTTATGTAACAACATTACATACAAAGTATTTGCAGGTTACTGTGGGTCTATTTTAAGATCTAATTCTAATTAAAGAGAATCGCTCACGTAACACACAGCAAAGAGGCCTGAAAGGGCAAGAACAGCTCTTCCAATATGTACACCTCCCAGTGTATGTTTTATTGCAAACATTTAGTCCTGTTGCTTTATAGTCACATGAGACTTTTTTTCTTTTTCAATAAGGACACCAGAAAGGAAAAGGTTAGAAGTGTGTTCTGTCCTTTATTTTCCCAAAAGAAAGCACATTGAGCCTCACGGCAAAATTTGCACCTATCCAAAATCCTTACTAAACGTATTCCCTACTGACAAGCTTACTGAATACTCATGTATCGAATATTCATCGTCCTCAGTGATAGCTGAGGCTTAGTGAGAGTCCTTAGAGGCAATTTACATAGATGTGAGCACTACTGCAGGGCACTGACCAGCCCCAATTCCCACCTTACTTTGCTCCCGGACCTGATGTTAACTTCAATATTACTGAGAACTTGACAAATCAGGTCAGCAAACTTCACTTTTTTTAATTTCATTTAATTCACAAAACTCAATTTTCTAAGGAGCTGATATATAGTATTACTGCTGTGTTAACCTCTAATACTACAACAGCATGGCTGCTTATGAGATCAGTCTAGAGTTTAAAAGACAAAACCATATTAGATGCAATGAATTATCTGCATTTAAATACACAAAGTGGGCATGATGGCTAAGCAGAGAGTGATTCCCATGGATTCTTTCAGTGGGAGCCTTTAAAAATATTTGTGGCAGCAAAATCCCTGTTGTAAATGCTGTTCTCTTAAAATCTCTCCCCAAAACTACCAGCAGGATCAAATCTTTCAAAGCACTGAGAAGTTTTTAGTGGCTTTGAATCCAGAAGGATCGTGTAATTAATAAGGCTGAAATTGACAAAGGAGTATGTAATTTATATATAATGTAATATAAGTAACAATGCAGAATTTAACATATAATTCACAATTATAAGCCTGCCAAGTCACGTTATTGGAACGAGCTTAAAACCAGCAGATGATGTAACCCAGCTGCACTGACGGTGCACAGCTCGCATAACCTTGAATATCTCAGGCAGCTGCAGAAGGACCTCATTGTAAACTGCTTGGTCTTTGCCCCCTTGCTTTCTAAAGGAAGTTCTTTTGGCTGAGGCCAAGGAAAATTAAAAAGCACATTATTGACATAAAATATTAAAAGACAGCTCTCCGAAGCCAGCTTCGGCGCATTTTAACTTCTGCCTTTAAGTTCCATTATGGCCCATGTTTTACAGAGCATTACCAGCGATGCAGAAGATGATGCTCGCTGTAAAGTTCTGCAACTGGAAGTAGAAAATACGCTGATTTACCGTCCTGCCCAACCCAGCGTTCTGCACACAGGGGTCAGAAGGCAGGGTTCAGCCAGACTCACTCATACATCACCCTGAATCCAGCAGAGCATTCCTAAATAGCGGTAGTCGCTAATAGGCACTCATTACATTAATAGATTGCTCACTAATGGGCGCGGTGAGGAGGGAGCTGCGCTCTCGGCAGCCCCACTCACAGCCCAACCCCACATCCCAGCGCCCGACTCTCTCCGGGTGATGCTCCAAAGCCTTCAAAGGGCACGAGGAAAATCTGCTCGGTGTGGTGAAAGAAATCAAAGAGGCTCTGCTGAAAATTCCTAAAACGCTTCTGCCCTAATCTCCTGGAGCAGAGAGGGGGCTCGCAGAATACTAAACTTGCTTTTCAAAGGAGATCAAAGCAACGCGAGCAACAACTGCAAACATGAACGGAGGTGTGCGCATGGGCACGGGGAAGGCAGAGAGCCTCTCTTCAGCCGCCCACGAAGGCTCCCGCTGACTTATCTACCCGTTACACATGTGGTTTGAAAGGACAGGAGACGTGCTTAAAAGGTACCCACAAACGCTCCGCCTTTTGTCCGGGCTGCGTTTCATGCACACGCAGCGTTTTACGAGATACACTGCTGCCATTAATTCTGAAAAGCTCCTTAGCCACAGTCTAATTAAACCAGCCTATAATTTCGTGTTTGTTTAGCGATTCAAAGATAAATGAAGTTGTGGCTGTGTATCTCCCCTTCCCGGTGTTACCCTGCAGCCGGGGTTAGTCTCACACACCGTATTTAACACTTCGGCAGCCAGATGCTTGCTTAGGAAGTCCCTCCCCAGAACAGATTCACAGCTCGGCCACTTCCAGCAGATACTTTATTTGCCTGCTTCAACCCACCCGTGCCCCCCTGTCCCTGATTTTCCAGCAGAGCTCCCCCCCTGTGTGAGCTGCACTTGCACAGCAATGCTGATGTGAGGTGTCCCAGCAGCACTGGGGTTGGCTCCCAGCTCTGGCACTCAGCACCGAGGAGCCCCAGCAGCCAACCTGCTGTTTCCCTGACAATACAATTTGTGTTTCCTCCTTCCCAACCCGCTATTCCGCTGTGTAAACTAGGCCCGAAAATAAATAAATAATTTAGCATTGAAAAGAAAACAGCTGTGGGAAAAAACTCTCCTCAGTTCACAGGGTGAGGAAGGAATGAGTAAAACCCCAAGTGAACTCTCCTGGCTGAACTGGGTTAGGATGAAAAATGCTGCTGCTAAATCTTGAAAATTTAGGTCAGTCTTGTTTATGTGAAGATATAAAGCACTGACATTTGGAGGAGCATGTGAACCAACGCAGTATTTCAGCGTTCCCTCTGAATCACAGTGGGCCACGAGGCCTTTTCATACCGACCAATTTCCCCTCCTTGAAATTAAAAAAAATAAATCTGAATTGTCACTTAGGCTGTAACCAGCAACACATTGGAGTAGCGTGTTTGAAAGTCTAGTGGCAGCAGCTGCTGAAATATTTCATACTTTTAAAACAGACTGAGTTAACCAAGTAGATACTTGGGAAGCATTTAACTTCCCAGTTACATTTAACTGATGCAGAACAGAACAAAGTAGGTACAATTTCCAAAGCTATCTGCTTTTTTTCTTCCCTGCCTGAATACAGGTCGCATTATAGACCTATGAATACCCGAGAAGATGAGGAAAAGGGTAATTGATGCTTTTCTGAGACCTAATTGATGCTATCCGAAACACGCATCACACCAGATACCGGCTCCCTTTAACACAGCTCAACATATGGCGATTCTGACTACGCAAACAGGGCTCGGTCCTATTTCTCCTCAAATCCACGTGAATAGTTTATTATACACAAAATGAGGCCCAGTGATTCATTTTGCTAGAACGCTACTTAGCAGCAGCAAAACTGCTCAAGTATTTTGCCTGCCTATACTTGGGCCTCCTACGGCTGCCCCTGAAACCAATGGCAAAATTCCCATCTCCTTCCATGGGAGGGGAGCCAAGCCCTCAGAAACCTTTGTATTTAAGGAAAAACAGTTTTCCTCCCACTCATGACTACAGTTCTCCTGAAAAACCAATGGAAATGCTGAAGAAGTCAGGTGGTTCGGAATGGGCCCAAAGGTCAAGAACAAAGAATATGAAGGCAGTTCTGCTATTGAAAAACTGAGCAGCATCCTCAAAGCACTGCCTGGCTTCTTCTCCTGCTTGTTGGTTTGTTTACTGTTATTATTTTTAACAGAAAACGACACTTCTAGATCTGACTAGGGAGATTTTAAAACATATATAAATCCTGGAAGAAGAAATGAAGCGCACATTTCATTTAGTGTCTGGATTACAGCTTCTTATTAAACAAACCAGAGCTCATTATAAAATCAATATCAACTTAACCACTCTGCTCCCAAGAGAAACGGCAAAAAAGGTCACTCCAAGAAATTCAAACAATTTTCCTGCTGGAAGGGCACGATTTTAATTACAGATACTATTAATTAGAGCTGTCACTAAGAAGATTGTCCTGTTAATTATCACAAATTCAGTTTCAAGTGTGATTTTGGAACCTGGAGGGCTTTCTTTAAAATAAAATAGAATAAAATAAAGCATTTGTGTATTCACGTTTAATGGAAAAAAGGAAAAACAGAGACTACCTATCCCTACTGTGGTTGTGGTTTGAGTAAATCAACAGCAAGTTCCCTATTGAAAACAAACAAAAATGTTTACAGCCAAGATCTCTTTGGCCAACTAAACTCAGAGGACACGTTGCTGGTTGGGCCAATGCGTTGTCCTGGAGGACGCTCCATTCTTCCACTGGCAAAATAAAAACGCACTGGACACGCTTTACTCTTGCTCTCTCTCCCTTTAGAATTCATTAAATGTAAAGACCTAAAGGATTCCATTCCATTTCAACTGAAAAGCAAAACCGTTCCTGAAGATACCAATCGTTACAGAAACATCTGCACTTATCACTCATTACTACCACCTCCCTGAGCCCAGCCTGGGGACAGGCACTGCACGTTCTCCTTTCCAACACAGAAGCGGTACAGACAGACCCAAACTTCCCGAGTTTATTCCTGCACGACTCCCAGCTGCCAGTCTGAAGCCTCAGAATACAGAAAGGCCATCACGAGCAGGGCAAGGAGGTAAAACAGAACTTGACAGAGAAGCGCCACGAGGAGCACCCTATCGGCACACAGCACGCACGGATACTACAGCAACAATATTTACACATTCTTGAATTCTTTTTCCCAGCCACACTCCAAATATTTTGGGCTAGAAAACGAGAGCTGCGTGGTGCGCGACCAAAACACGCGCGCTGCCATCGCCAACAGCAGCCCAAGGAATCGGCCCCGGGAGTTGAAACAAACTCCAGCACGATGCAGCCTCTTTCCACTCGACACTTGAAACTGAAAGAGAAACCCCGATGGTTTGTGATGTGCTCCAGCAAATCTCAGCGCGGCACTCCCGCCTTCCTGGGCACACATCTGCCACCATTGTTCTCCGCGAAACGGCCCCCATTCACCTCCCCATCTATCAGCATTACATTTCATTTTATCTGAATAATGGCAGAAGGTGGCAACAGATCGGGTCAAAGGCTCTTTTCATATCAGACCCCGAAGAAGTCGATTACTCAAAAAGAGAGACATCTTCAGATAACCGTGCAAACCATTCCTCATAAACGCTAAAGATTTTTCGTTATTAATAGCGGCAGGGGTGACAGATTATGGATATTAATGTTATTTTTCACAGAATTTCAACAGCGAGGGGCTTTCCTTTCCTTCTCCTAATGTTTCTAATTGGACACAAATTTACAGCAAGAGCCACGACGCCTGCCCGGCAGTAAGGAGCCGTTCCCGGGAACATTCAGGGGAGATGGGAGGGGGGAAGCGCTGAAAACAAACGGAGCTGAACGGGGCTGGGGAGGAGGAGGAGAAGGAGGAGGAGGAAGGCTGGTGCTTACCTGATAAGCAGCGGTGGCGTCGGATCCGGCGTCAGCCCCCAGGGCCGAGAGCTTCTCCTTGAGCCGGTGGTGGGCGCGGTGCCGGAGGCAGTAGACGACCCCCGAAGCTGCCAGGACCCCGGCGATGCAGGCGAGGGAGAGGAGGGTGAGGAGGAGGAATTTGGCCGACTCTGCCTCTTCCCCGCGCTGCGGGAGCGGCGGGACGTGGCTTTTCTGCAGGGGAGGAGAGAGAGGCAGCGCCTGAGTGCGCGGAGCGGAGCGGAGCGGTGCGGGGGCCCCGTCGGGGGAAGCCCCCGGCAGCGCCGACTCGCAGCGGGGCCGGAGCCCAACGGCGGGCAGGGACAGCGCCGCGACCCCCCCGCTCCGTCCCGTCCCGTCCCCTCCCCTCCCCGCCCCCCTCCCCTCTCGGCTTTCCGCTCCCGAAAGGCGGAGGCGGGCGCTGGGTGCGCGCAGCGCCGGGTGCCCCCTCCTTCCCCAACCATACGGAACAACGAGGGAAAATCCGTTTGGTTTTTTTTTTTCTTAGAGTGAAAAATAAAACACGAAACAACGGGAAAAAGGGGGAAAAAAGTAGGTGACGGTTCTTCCTTTTGTCTGTTACAGAAGAAAAAGGATTATATATATAAAAAAAAGAGGCGGATAGTTCCAAACTCCTCCAGATGACTATTATTTTTGCAGCAATAGGAGAGAATCCTTCTCGTGCATTTCACTTGTCTCCATGTGCTAAAAAGTTGTACAATAATTTCCCCTCATTAACTTCATTATAAGCTATATTAGCAACAATTAAAAACGCAACATGAAAATGAAAAGACCAGGCGCGCAAATTGCAGCAGGACTCATTTGGCCCGCGTTCCCCCTTTCACAATTACCAGGGAAATGAATTGAAAAGCACGCCCCTGCCTCAGCCCTGGTTGCTACAAGATGAGAACAATTAGCAAACTCCTTTCCACCACCTAATTTCGCGTGGTAACAAAATGGATTTTTCCCCATGAATGCCTAGCCGGCCTATTCATTATCTCTCCTCTATTAGTAATTTTCTGCTCCGTATTCAGCTAGCCAGCTCTTAATTTCCTCCTGTCTTGCAGTGTACACAGTGGCTCTTATGTCAGGCCCGGTCCATTTTTATCTTGTAATCATAAAGGCCACCAAAGCAATTATCGCTGGTCTTGACTGTAAAAGCTTGTCATTAATTAGCCTCCTTGCCTTCAGTGCTGCGGATTAGCCGGGGCTGAGGCTGAGTTAATGGAAATGCGGCTTCAAGGAGCCTCCCGGATTTTCTCGCTAGGATGCTGGGAGCGGAGGATGCTCGGCCGGCTCTGGGAAGCCCCGGGGGCGGGCGCGGACCCCACTCGGCCCGGCCCGGCTCAGCCCGGCTCGGCTCGCACCGCCCCCCGGCCCCTCCTCCCAATCCCACCAGCCACCAGGGGGACGGGGCCGCTCCCCCCTCCCCGGGGGGCTCCAGGGGCACCTCCCCTCGCCCCCACCCCGGGCCACCTGCCCCGGCCGCCGCGGGCTCGCAAACCGAGCCGGGAGGGGGCAAACCCGACGGCATCACCCGGGGGCCCGGGGAGGCGCGGGGCTGCCGCGCTCTGCCATTAGCATTTCAGTGAAAGGGACGCCGTCCCCTCGGGGCCAGGGGTCGCGATCTGCATCTCAATAGGCGGCCCCCGCTAAAGGGCCGCCGCCCCCTCCCCGACGGCTGCGCCCCGGGACGTTAATCCGCCTCCCCGCTCCGGTCGGCCCCCCGATAGCGAGGCACAGAGGAGCCCCCCCGACCCCAGCTCGGGCCCCCCGCGGTGCCCGGGGCCACCCCGCCCCCCCTGCTCCTCCCTCCCAGCCCCGAGGGCGCGTCCCCGCCGCGCAGCCCCGGCTCCCCCACCGCACTGCTCGCGGATCTCCCCTTTCTCCGCTTTTAGCACCGCGGTTTTAAACGCTTTTCCCTTCGCCTTTCGCCGTGTGAAAGAGCCGCGCAAACGCCAGGGGGAAAGGGCTGTGCGAGGGAAACAATGAAAATGACGGGAGCAAAGTGCTGTCAAGCGCCCTGAGTAAACACGGGGGAGAGAAGGAGCGTGCTTTCCCCTCGACTCCCGTAGTTATAGTGACGGGAGTGCCGCTTCCAACTTCTCCTCGCAGCCGGGCTCGAGGGGCGGCCGTGCCCGAAACAAAGCGGCATGGGCAGAGATCCGCTTCTCGTAACGGGAAACGCGGGGAAACTGCCGGGTTTTGGAGTGTGGGGTTTAGGGTTAGGGTGCCTTGTTGGCACCACGTCGGGGGAGCGTTTTCCACGGGGAGCCCATGGAGCCGCGTCTCTGGTGCTGAGCATCAGACGGCCAAAGGCTTGCAAAAAATCCAAAACAAAACAAAACAAAATACACATCTTTCTAGGGAAGGAGCCAGGAATGACCGGGAGGGAAGGAAGAGGCGTTGGGGCAGCGGCAGCCGCACCTCCGCTCCACCACGTCGGGGGCAGTGAGCCCCTCTCCCTGCCGCCGTCGGGGCGCGGAGTTTCCCCCTCTCCCCTCTCTGCCGCCGGGGTCGGTGCGGAAGCGCAGCCCGGGGGTCGGGAGCCGCCTTCGGCTGCGCGTCCCCGCGTACACCTCCGCCGTCGGGGAGCGCAGGGCTGGGGCTGCATTGAGGCCCGGCCCCGGGACGCGTCCCGACAGGAGAACCTCAGGTCCCCGGCGCTCCCAGCGCAGCCCCACAGACCCGTCGCCCTTCCAGCACATCAACCGTCAAATGATGAAACGGGTAAAAATGAATCCAGCGAACTCGTTCCAAGCTCCCTCCTTCCGTCCCTCCCTCTCCCTCCCAGCCAGGAGCTGAGATTTCCCCTCGCCCAAACCTCTCATTCTTCTTTCCCCGCAATAAGGCCCCAGCCTGAAACGGAGCCCAGGGTTAATTAGAGGCGTCCTGTCAGACTTGACTCGAAATTGAAAGAAAAATGTTTAAATATTTATGAATTTGACATTTACAGTCGGATGTCTTTTAAGGCAGAACACCTCTCCCTGTGCTCCCTCCGGCTGCCACGGTGCGCGCCTGGGGTGGAAGGGGAACAATAGCTGTTGCATAACAAGAAAAACAAATCACCTTTCTTTCCCCTAAGGCTCAACAAATAAATAGACCACATAAATTACACATAATTAAATATTAAACTCAGCTACATGTAACTATGCATTTTTTAAACTTTATAGAGCTGAATATATTGACATCCCCCTGAATGATTTCCTTTTCGGAAACACGTGTAGTATGAGTCCCAGTGAAGGCAAAACCACTGATCCTAAACGGACGGCTTAGGAAATAACTCAAAACACTCAGGCTTTGGTCTTTGCTTGCTTTGCAATGGCTCAATCCATGCTAAATTCTAGATGACAAAGCTTCGCCCCATCCCAGAGCATCACACCTACCAACCACTTCCACTCTTCCATTCTATGACTCACCAGTGCTTGCTGGAGCTACGCTGCTTCCATAAGGGTTGTTCTGTTGTTGCCATGATTATTTTAAGAGGGAAAAATTGTGCGGGATCTGATCTCACTTTGGCTTTCCCAGTCCCTTAGCAGAGCACATCTACGCACAGCCCAAAGTGAAGCAGTCAATAGCTCAGCGTAACGCCGGAGTCACAAATCACCGCTCGAATCAAAGCGCCGCGTCCCGTTCCGTGGTGTCATCCCATGATTCAGCACAAGCAAATCCCAGGCAAATGGCAGTAAATATTTAATGGAGGCTTTCATGTAAATAAGTTCTCACACCTATGTTGGAAGAAGGGTAGAGGAAAGCCTTTGTGACAGCAGAGAGGGCTCTGTGCAGGGGTGTGGGCGCTCACCTTCCAGGCACCCCAGCAGAATTAACTCCATTATTCCCCCTAGGACACAGGGCCTGATTCTGCTCTGGGCTGAAGCAGAACTCTCACCGAAGTTGAGGTTTGATTCCACTTTATCAGTCTAAGGAGGTATTTCTGACAATGCTCAGCTGCTGCTCCCAGCCTCCCCTCCACGTTGTAAAGGCAAAACCACTGTGGTTCATTTAGGAATAACCTCACACTGCATTTTTTTTTGCAGCTTGTCTTGATTATTACATTGCTATCAGGTAGATTGGTTTCTAAGCAATAATAATAATAATAAGGCAGATTTCTTCGTAAATATGGGCAAAAGGAGCAACTTGAGAATATGATTTGTTTCAAAATATCAGAACGTTAAAAAAACTCGAGAGGTGCTATTTTTAATTTGGAATTCACTATAGAATCTAATAAATGAGAGAAGTGAGGCGGAAATAATCATGTATTAATTCTGTGCATTACAAAATCTTTTCAGAAGCTATTATCAGAGCAAGAGGCATTGTGGTTTGGATTCAGGGTGGGAGAAATCCTTTGTGCAACTGAAAGCTATTGTTCCTCTGTGCAGATGAAATTGTACTTGCAAATCTGCCATTCAAGGAGCGAAAAGAGTGCCTGGGCAGAAGAAAAGAATTCTACAAGAAAATCGTTCCTCTTAGAAATGAACTTCAGGAAAATAAGTTCTAGCTCACCAGCTTCTCTTGTTTTCCTAAAAGGACCCTTTGCTAATGGGCTCAGTGCTAGAAGGGAACGTGTTTTATTTCCTTGATAGATGAAAGATGAAGAAAGGGACGGGTGGGGGTCTGTGTGGGTGCATATGCAATATGTACTCATATATATGTATATATATATATATATATATATACACACACAGATATGTCTGCTTGTTTAAATAAATCTAAACTTAAATCCACTTTTAGCGAATTCCCGCTGCAGGGTGACTGGGGATAGAGGATGAGATGCTCTTTAAGTTTGATAGGTCACCAGAAACCCAGAGGCACACTCGGCATCAGGACAAACCTGGCTACCTCACTCTGTCCCTAGGAAACCTACAGATACCATTTTTCTTTGTAAAATAAGAAGGTAAAACAAAGGGAAAGCAGCAGCTCCCTCAGTTTGGTGCCTGCCCCTCCTCACCCAGGCAGGTCCATGGGGCACAGGGCCTGGGGATGCTCACAGCATGGGTTTTGGTTCAGAGCCACGCTGCCAGGCTGCACAGCCCGGGCTACTTGTTGGTGCTTTAAGGGGATATCTGTAGAGTGAGGAAGAGGTGTGTGGGGCTGCTCGGCCTCCCTCCTTGCACCCCCCTGCCCGGGTCACCCGGTGCCAGGATGGCTTTCAGCAGATGTCAGTTCATCACCTGAAATGAGGTCAACGTAATGCTTTCACTCGAGAGGGTGAAATCGGAGGGGAAGGTGCTTTTGGCTTCTTCTAGGGGTCGGGAAGATTAGACAAATCGACGGGCACAATGGGCAGATGGATTTCTGGGAACTGCAGCTTATTCAAATCACTGAGAAAGGTCACTGCGAGAGCCACAGATCTATTCATCGGTGGGGGCACAATGATCTTTCCGCAACCTTCAACACCACAAAGCACTCTGGAGCGTCTCTATACCTTTTAGTAGGATTAATACCGCGAACAATGACTGAATACAATCAAGAATTCAGTGAGTTCAAAGATCCCTTGATCAATGGTAGATATTTTCCTCCTAAAGGCAAACAGAAGTGAAGTTTCTGGTTATAGTTACGAGAAACGATGATAGGCACTGTCCTGAGTCCCACTACGAGGCGATGCTGAGATGCCCAGAGGTCTGAGAACCCCGAAGAAGTTTGTGGTGTAAGGTTGCGAAAGAGGAAACGTATCGTAAACTTCGAGGTTTTCTCGAGGCTCTGAGATTTAGTTAAAGCACGGCACGAAAGCCTACAGCATCAGCTGAGATGAGCAGGGATAACAAACGGGACAGCCACATCCACGCCTGCGGAGGAGGAAGGCAAAGCCGGAGGTGCGGAGAGGAGACGGCGGGGTGAAGAAACTTCCATTCCCAGCTCCGAGGAGCGATGAGGGGAAAGCGGCAGAACGCGAGTATCGGGACGCCCATTTTCTCCTTAGCCCGGGCTTTGTCAGCCAGAGCGAAACGGATAAGCAGAAGGACAGAGCAGGTCCAAGCCACAAACCGAGCCAAGAGGTCGGCCAGCGACAGCTGAGCTCGGTCAAACATCTCCGGCAAAGAGCAACGAGAGCCGCTGCGCCAGCGCTGACCTAACGCCGATGCCGAAGGCACATCGCTCAGAGATGAGCTAAAAGCGCCCTCCGAGCGGCTCTCGGAGCGCAGCCGGAGCCTCGCGGCGGAGCGGCCGCCCCGTCCCAACGCCGGGCCCCTCCGGCCGCCCCCGCTCCCCCCGTGAACCGAGCGGGCTCCGACGGGGCGGGCACGCAGCGGCCCCGCTCGCCCCCCGCCGCCATCCCCGCTCCCGGCGCGGCTCCCACCGCCCGCAGACCCCGCGCCGCGCTCCCCCCGCTCCGCGTTTACCTGCTGCCATGGCGCTGCCGCCGGCGGGCCGCCACCGGCTCCTCCCTCGGAGGGCTCGGCGCACCTCGGCGGACTCCGGCCGTCCTCCCCCGCTGCCCCGATTTCCCCATCTCCTCCCCTCCTCCTCCGCGCAAACAAAGGCGGCGGAGGCGACCGCGAGCGCTCCGCGCAGCTCCGAGCGCTCCGGGGGCAGCGGGCGGCCCCGGGCGGCCCCGCGGGGCGCGGGCGCGGGCGGAGGATGCCGGCGCGCCCCGACGCTGCCCTCCTTATATCGGGCCGCTCGCAGCCCCTGCCGGCTGCCGCACATGGCCCATCCACCGGTTGCTATAGCGATGCCTCCCCTCCACATGTTGCTGGCAGCAATTGGCTAAGGAGGTCTGGGCTGTTCAGAAACCCTTCGCCGGTGTGAGGCGATGAATGGACACCGCCTGTGTCACTCATTTGGAAGAGCTGTTTGGGGTTTCTGTTGTGGATGTGGGATTTTTTTTTTTTTAATTTTTTTTTTTTAACGTGTTCCCCTTCCCGTCTTCTTTTTTTTTTTTTTTTTTTTTTTTTTTTTGGTGCCACTCTCGCAAGATGGAAGCGGCGGGGGCAGAACAATGACGGAGGAGCCAACAAATAACAATAAAAATAAAACCATCAAATCAGGACAGCCCAGGAAACCTAAAGAGCATGAGAGCATTTGCATGACAATACGGCGAAAAACCCCGCGACGTCTCTTCCCGAAAGGACTTTCCTGCTTAAAAAAAAATAAAAAAAAAAATAAAAAATAAAATAAAAACATCCCAGGGCCGAGCACAGGAGGTCCAAACTTTCCCCCACCCGCCCCCATTCCCGGTACCGCACGAAGCGGGAAGGGCGCGGGGCGCTGCGGGGCCCCTCCCGCACATCCCGCAACCCGCAGAACGAAGCGGCCCCTGCAGGTGACAGGTCCCACGAAACCCCCTCCCACTTCCCCATTGTTTCGCCTTGCCACGACAGCTGGAGGTGGCAGGCAGGGACCGGGGGAGGGATCCTCTTCCCTTTTCCTGATCGCCCTCCCGGGCAAAACCCGCCTGAGTCAGGAAAGCCCCAAATCCCCGGGCGCAAAGAGGCTGCCGGGCCGGGCCGCCCCTTCCCGCAGCCCCGGGAGCCGTCGGGGGCCCGACCCTCTGCGGCCGCTGAGGACTGTGCCTTCCCGGCAGGGCTTGGGCTCTTCACAGCCTTCCTTGTGACACTGCAGCAACCCTGGGGGCAGCTTTCCCTTTCCTCTTCCCTTTCCCTCGTTCCCCCTTTTTCCTTTTCCTTTTCCCCTTTCCATTCCTTTATTTATTTATTTGTTTATAACAATAATTTCTCACAATTTCTCCTTACCCCTGAGCCCCTCCGCAGGGCCTTCCCAGGTAGCCAAGGAAGGGCGAGGGCAGCCCATGACCCTGAAGCATTGCCCCTGCCCCAGCACGACCCCATTGAAGCCTACAGGGAAGTGCCAACAGCATTGTTCTACTACTTCCAGAAAGAAGAGAGCTGTCACATCACACTCCCACCCAATGGCCATTCCCATCTCAGGTTTAGGAAGATGCTGCTCATGTTGGCAGAACACAAGTTCTGACCATAATATTTGTGGTGCTTAAAACAGGTGCTCCTCACGTTCCTCCCCAGCTCCAACTCACAGAAACCCCTTCAGCATCCACCAATATTCAAGCAGCTCCATTTTTGGTGCATGGCCTCAGCAATTGCTCTGCTGCTGGCACTCCTTCCACCAGCATCCTGCCCCCGCAGCACACACAGTTTGCTCACTAACATGTATTACTCAGGTTGGAAGACAAATGAACCCGCCAGGAGATCTCATTAGGACACGTGTGTTTGCATATTGATCCTCCCAATGAAGTGTCTCAAACGGATACCTACTTCCATTTCCCTTTGGTGTTTCTATTTCTCATTTACATATATTGTCATCATCATTTGCTGGGTGAGTGTTGCATCTTCCTAGGGATGCTGGGAGACAAACTGACGGAGCAGGACATTGACCAAAAGGGCCAAGAGACAGCACGATACTACTCCAAATACACGGGTTTTTTTGGTTACACAACAGTGACATTTTGAGGAATTTAGAGTGAAATTTGAAATATTTCTCTTTTTTTTACGTCATTTTCATGACTGTTAACACTTGCTAAATCCAACCCTTGAAAAGACTTCAGCGTCAAACCGCAGAGGAGGCATTATTTTAACACATTAGTTAATGTTCTGTTCACTAAATGCAAGATGAGCTGCCAGCTGAAACAAATGATGTTGAATAGTTTACTGGTTTAAAACTTATAAAACATTTTTGAAGCCCTCGTGGTACTGCTGCTCACAGTCCTCATTTGAGAGTCAGCTAACCAGTGCTTGGTAAGCTCAATTTCAGTTGAATAACTTACATTTAGGCTACCTAAACATGTCTGGGTTTTTTTTTTCCTCATATGATTTAATGCATTTGTAAATAGGAAAATATCAGTGGCATTTCAATAGAGGGTTTCTAGAAAGTTTTGTGCCTTTTTCCTGGAAAGCAAAAATGACTTTGAGGCATTTCCTCTATTTTCAGCCCACCTAAAATATTGGGATCATGGCAACATTCACTCAAAATAGAGAGCTGCATTTGAACTGCACCTAAGCGGAAAGATCCTACTGTAGATCTTACAATTGAAACGAAAGTGATTTGGGAACATAATTCCAGTTTGCACAATCTGACAGGCAGCAATGCTCCATGTTTGCTTGGATTCACCCTAAAAATCTCTTCTCATGCCCAGATGCCAAGAAGTGCTCTGACCTTCCGCCCTTGGTTTCTGACTGATGCCATGTTGGAAATCTGCCTGTAATGTTTTCAGTTCAGTTACTTCTACAAATGCCTGCACAATGTACAGCACGACTTAGATTTTCATTCTTTTAAAGGATGTATAATTAAGATAAAAGCCATTTAATCTCATCTGTTGTTTTGTTGCCATCTTGTCGAAAAGTTTTACCTAATCTACTCTGGAGCCTGGCTAGTTGCATACCAACCCAAGAACGTTGCACAGGATTTCTCATGGATTTTCTGCACATGTATCTTAACATCAGAGTTAAATTTCCTTCACTCCTATGAAAAAGAAGAACTCTTTTCCAAATATTCACTCTCTGAGCATGGAACGTGAACATGGACTTGGGAGAATGTTAACTACTGAGCTTCACTAAGTTGTCTGTCTTATCTTTTTGTGTTCATGTCTGAAGATCAACACCAGCCACTTCCCACTTCCAAGCAAATTCTAGAGCTCTCAACTTTATTAAGAAAATGATTTCATTCTGGCTAAGATTTGAGTCTAATTAATGCCTTGCATTTTTAAACCTATCAACTAAATTTGAGCTGCATTCTATTCTTCAGAGACAGCTTAAAATATTAATTGAGTAAAGAGTGCATTTTCCATTTAATTACATTAATACCATTTCAATAAATAAAACAGTTTTATGCTTCATCAAATTGAACAAACTTGAATGCAGATTTTCCTACTGATTGTTTCTCTGCTCTCATTGGTCCCTTTGGCTGTCTATTTCGAAACGGGAAAGAGATGCAGGAGCTTTGGAGGCTCCCATCAGTGAAATGAGGTGCAGCTCTCAAGGAAGGTGAGCTCAGCTCTCCAGGAGGGTGATACAACCTGCCCAAAGTGTTGCTCTGATAAGGCATCACTTGTAAACGTGATCAGGGATTTAAAAAATGGATATGTATTGGGCATCTGTAAACAAAGGTTTCCTTTTATTACACTTCCACGAATAAATTAAAACAAATAAATTAGATCCCTCTGTCTTCTTGTCTGAGATGCTTAGCTATCCACAGAGTATCACCAAAAGGGTAGATGAACTGAGTTTTAGTATTCAATCTAATTAAAGCAGGCATGGTTTAGATGTGCAGGTGAACCTCTTCGTAGAGATAAAGTGTCGGACAAGATGGAGGCAGTCTTGTTAGGAGCTATGTAAAAAAAAATAGTGGCGTTCTCCCTGATTCAGTACTAATTCTATCCTTCAAATATTTGAGTGGCAGCTGAAGGAAAATTAAATACTGGAGAAAAAGTTTCAGAATACCCAGGGAGTGGCAGCAGGTGTTTGGGAACACATCCTTTATCTGCTGCAGAGCACTCTGAGCCCCTTTGTCACTCAGGGCCCGATCCTGCCAACCCCAACCTGAGAAATTCTTTATAAATCAACAGAACTAATGGGAATAACAACTGGAACATAACAGTAAATGTTTTCAGGGTCAGGCTTTGTATAAATCAATATTTCATAAAAATGCATGCAATACTGAAACCTTAATTGCGTTGTGATTAGGTTTACATCCAGAGAATATAAAAATATTAATTTAAGTTTTAGCATGAGAGATTAAACGCTGTTATTATGAAAGCCTGATTAAGAAGCCCCTATAAAAGCGCCAACTCAAAACCTGTTTAGTGGTAAAACATGATGAGAAATGCGGGATTCTCTACCAGGATCTTGTTATAACCAAACGTGGCAGTCGCTGCAATGCTGAACTTATTTTACACATCAGCACAGTACACGCCAAGAATTCAGAGAGCTGTTAGGTATCAGTTTTCTCTACTGTAACATAAGCAGATTAGTTTTGTTAGAGTGTTATTTTAATACTGTAGTGAAAAGGTTATTTATTCCCTCTTTCCTGAGAGGAAAACAAACTAGTGCTGTTTACATGTGAAAAAGAATTCTTGGGATGGTAGCCAGTGCTGCAAATCCAAATGAGATCTGAAATCAAGATGCTTTTTTTTCTGCATTTGACACAAGTATTGCTCTTTTTATTTTATCTTCTAAGTCTCAGGACAAGCACAGATTATGTCAGAAATTTGTTACTCATTATACTGATGGTATATCACCTCCAACCTACCTGAACCTGACATTAGAATGTATATTAGTTTTAAATTGTTTGAATTACAAATTTAAAATAACTAAATGCTTTTCTAAATAAAGTCCTAAAGTAGGTGGGTTTCAAAGTTCTTACATGCTTCGTATACTCCAGTTGAGTTTCTTCTTCCATGAACATTTTGACTACAGAATCTTTGTGGAAAACACAGCAATGCCTTCTAGAAAACACATTCAGGTGGCTTTTTAGTTGCTATATGATGTTATTCTAACAACTGTCAGCACCGTTAGACCAAATCAATGCACCAGTAGGTATCCACTGTATTTAAGATTTCTGGCTGGTGCTGCTTTGGGGTCCCTGATCAGGGTCTTCTGCTTTCAGACATGACACAGATAGAAATGGTGGGAGTCATACTGGTCCTGGAGCTGTGTTTAACTGGTGATTTGTCAAAGGTGCCAGAGACCTGATAAAATCTATTATAATTTCACTACTTCTAAGAATGATCCCCTCTCCCCAGTTCCATATTTTAGAAGGCAATCTTTCCAGTGTTTTTTTCTCTTTTCTCCTCTTAGTGAAGTAAATGAGAAAATGTTCCCTGGTTTCAATTGGTGTGTAGGCAGGCCCTTGGTCAGTATAATACGCAGGCATATACTACGCACTGTTCTTAACATAACCAGGTTGCTGAAAGTACAAAAACCTGACAAAAAGAGAAAGATCCTGAACCATGTAGGAAGAGAGAGAGACTGGATAACTTTCAGAAAAACCCTTTCCCTCTCTGAGTCATACAAGCATTGAAGAGCATTGACAAATTTTTGCCTTTTCTGGCTATAGAAATGGAAAAATGACTACATCAGTTCATGTAGCAAGCTATAAAACCTAGATAATTAATCATGTGTGGCAGCATGCTAAAATAAGTATATCACAAAATCATTTTAAAAATATGTGCATTAAATGTGTGCCTTCAGATTACACGGGGAGTCATAAAGATGGCTAACAAAGTACTTATCCTATGGTTTGCATTTTGCATGTAATGAGGCATGCACAGACACATTCATTAGATTTTTTCAATTAATTTCAAAACAAAGCTCTATAGATCTAAAATTCTACAAAGAGTAATAATAAAGTGCAGAGTTGCAGCTTTACTAACAGATGTGCACCCATGCACCCTAAACACAGGTATGCTCACCAGGCTTTCATCTACACTTGATCACACAGTGTTTGAAGTGATCATCACTGAAGACTCATTGTTTTAAATGGAAGACTCGTACAACCAAAGCATAGCTTGGGTTGGAAGAGACCGTTAAGATCATCCAGTTCCAACCCCTCTGCTGTGGGCAGGATTGCCCTCCTTTAGATCAGAGCTGCCCAGGGCCACATCCAACCCGGATGGAAGAAGAGCAACAGTGCTGATTTACACAAACAGGAGCTTTCACTCTTAAGCAGTGGTTTTAAAAGGAGCACCGAGGGCTATATCCACACGCTCACCACTGGATTCCTGCAACTTCATCAGAATTTTCAGAAGGGCAAAGAACACAGGAGCCCTGTAAGAGCTTGGTGAGACAGACATTGACAGTGCATAGCTAATTGCAGTGGGAACATTAGGGCTTCTGAAAAGATCTTCTGTTTATCACTTTCCTGTACAATATCTGCCCTACTAGGTAAGGCATATATATACAACAATAATTGGAGGAATTAAAGGCTGAGCATGAACTCACTTTTTAAGCTTAATATTTGAAATTGGATCAGCTGTAGTCCTCCTATTTACTACTAGAAGGCTGTATGACAGGAATATAATAAATTTTCTCATTTATGTACTTGCTGTCTGCTTGTAGCTGGGTGGTTGATGGAACTCCAGCTGACTTCAGTGGGAACTCCATGCATGGGGTGATGGATTTCTCAGGTTTTTGAAAACAAAAGATCTTGCCTCCTCCTAGCTACCCGTTCTATACATGGTATCTTTGTTCAAAAAGCTTTCCAACAAATCTCAAAGATTCCTCTTAAATCAATATCAAATTCTAAATTGTCAATAATACTAATGATACAACCCTTTCAAATGCACAGCTTAGGAAAATTTAAGAGTTCTTGCACAAGCTACATATGGAATTCAGTTTTGCATAGTGAATTACGCATTCTCAAACTCCTCATTTTTATGTATTACATTTCTGTATGAATTCAAAGAAATTCATGAGAAAGAGCACTTATAGAAAATCTTGCTCTGGCAGTCCTTCCAGCCTCCTTGATCCCATCCCTGTGCTCCTGAAAGCACTGTGGGGGTCTCAGAATGGACTTCAAGCACACCCAGGAAAAAGCTGCATGTTTGGTGCTTGGATCAGTCATTTCATGCATGAAAGTATAACTCTCAATCAAACACCTCAAAGCCAGGATACGTGGGCCCCAACTGAAGCTCAGACTTTCTCATACTACCTAGCATTGCTTATAAGACAAAAGACACTAAATCATAGAATCATATCATGGGATCACAGAATGACTTGGGTTGGAAGGGACCTCAAGGACCACGAAGTTCCAACTCCCCTGCCAAAGGTAGGGTTGCAAACTGCTAGATCAAGTACTAGATCAGATTGCCCAGGACCCCATCCAATCTGGCCTTAAATATCTCAGTGATTACATTGGGAAAATATATATATACATATAAATATATATATATCTTAAAGTATTCCATTGTCTTTAAAACATAAATGTGCTGAAATTTTTTCTTTAAATTACAACCACATGATTAATATAATTAATAGAGACATTCTGCTGTTCAGTCATTTGAGTAAATGGAAAAGATGCAGCAGAGAAAGGCACATGCAAAGGCATTGCTTAAAGTCTTCATTTTCCTAAGTTATTCTCTTTAGTTCACTATGTTTAATCAGTTTTTTCCCTTTAACTAAGGTAAGTCTTGAGACCGATTATTCTGCCTTCCATAAATATCTGACCCTGCATTACTGGGAACTGCTTTGTATGCCCATGTCCTTGTTGTAACCCCACTAACCATGCTCCCTGTTGTATGCTTGTGCCTCCCACCCAATTTTCTTGCATCCCAGCACCCAAATCAAGTCCAAGAAACATAGAAAGCCCTTTAGATCCCCATTTGAGGGCTTAAGTGAGGAGCAACCAGTCTCTTGGCATCCTGCTGGTTCAAAAGAGTGCATAGCAAATATACAATTTCTTCTCATTTACATTCAATATAGTAATTACTCTACTGTTGATCACAATTAAAAAACAACTGAAACAAATATAATCTCTTTAGAAAAGTTACCATAGAAACAACACAAGAGAATTCCCTTTAAAAATGTCAAGATTTCCCTCACATTTAAATATGGGTTCTCAGGAATTACTCATGCACCATTAAAACCTGCAGTGAGTCATTACCTTAAAAATAAATACATAAATACACACTCTTTCATAGATGGAGGGTTTTTTTTTTTTTTGTCTCAGCAAATATGTATTATAACATGACCTAACTTTTGATTTTATCTCTTTCCATTGTACATCCCCAGAGAAAAGCTGAACGCTGTCATCTCTCATTCAAACACCTGTTTGAGGATGGGAAGGACAAAAATCAAGAGTGACAAAACACACAGAACACGAGAAACACCAGCAAAAGCTACTCAGAGAGGAAGAATAATTTTGAATACATATGTACACCGCAGTTGACAAGATGAATGGAAAGAAAAATGTCTGAAATGAGACACTGCAGACATAATTCACACATAGGGAGAATTTTAATGTTGCATCTTAAGGTAAGAAATCTTGAAATAGAGAAATTTCCTAATTTAAAGTAATTGAGGCTATGGTAATTCATCTTCTGTGCTGTATCAGTTCATCTCCATTTCTTTGTGCCAATCTATAGCATAACATCTATCTCACATATTTTCCTACTCCGTCCTTTGGCTGCCCCCTCCGTCCTTTGCCTCACTGGCAAAACCTCACAAATTTTGGTGGAGGAGGAGAAGGTCCATCTGCATAAGACAATTTGATCATATGGAAGCAGAAGAAAATACGCCAGTCAGAGTGGAAGGTGCTCCAAGTAATAACAATGCAAATTTGGAGAAAATTCAGAATTGGTCACAAAGAAAGCTGATAGGTTATTCATAAACTCTTGCATATGTAGAGAAGATAATAATATAAAGGCATTGTGGCTTTCCTTTGCATTACTGGCTCTGCTGTAGATAAATAGCATGGCTGAATGGAACCAGATTAATGATAATAAAGACAGTTTCCCCATTTTCTTTGTAGTAGAGCAAATGTGAAAATAAGGAAAAACAACAAAATTGAACTAATTTTTGCTCTGCGGGGTCTTATAGAAATGTTTTATTTCTTTCACTTTCTTGGTGCAAGGAGTCTTAGAAATTCAATTCTGAATTTTTAGTTGCAGTTGTCTTCCCATTTCTGCCTAGTCCTACTTCCTCCTTTTATTTTTTTCTTTTTTTTCCTTCACTTCCCTCATTTCCCCTACAGTTCAATAATAACTTTATAGTCACAATATGCTTCTGGCACTTGGCTGTCAGAATTATCTTTTGCGTTGCTTCTTCAGCTTAAGGACATGGAAAAAGAAGAATAAACCCAAGACTCCAATACTGATATGATAAGGGGGAATGGCATTAAACTAAAAGGGGGAGATTTAGGCTAGAAGTCAGAAGGAAACTCTTTACTCAGAGGGTGGTGAGGCACTGGCACTGCTGCCAAGAAAAGCTGTGGATGCCCTATCATTGGAGGTGCTCAAGGCCAAGTTGGATGGAGTCCTGGGCAGCCAGACCTGGTGAGGGGCAAGCAGACCACAGCAGGGGGTTGGAACTGGATGACCTTTAAGATCCCTTCCAACCTAAGCCATTCTAAGATTCTGAGGTCGAGAATCTTAGAAGAAACTGAGATCGAGTGAAGATAAGGAGAGACGTAGAATCAGGACAGACATATGTAGGGCTGAAGACACCAACAGAAAAATATGTTTCAGAAGTGGCAACATCTTTTAAATTTTTTTAGATCTTTTAGATTTATATATTTCTTGCCTGCATTTGTGTCACAGCGTTATCTGGATAAATCTGTGCCAGTGACAGGGGGGCAGTAGGCTCGCGGGCCCCCCTGGTTTCCAGGAAAAAAACAGCAGCGGCAACGATCTAAGAAGGAGAACTTATTTTACTAACTATGATGTTGGAATGCAAGATGACACGATACAATACAATCGAATTGGAAGTAAGGATAATAAATCGAATGAAATGAGAGAGAGAGAGAGAGAGAGAGAGAGAGAGTGAGAGAGTTGCTGAAACCGAAAGTCCTACTTGATGAAGGCGCATGGCTTGGAAGCACACCCACTCCTCTCTCTGGCAGCAAGCGAAAGTGAAAAAGACCGCGCGCAACCAGATGACGTATCTTCTGTTATGTATCTTCCTTCTCTGACCGTGAGAAGGACCGTGAGGTCCTCTGGGATACGTAGTTCCTCTTCACTTTTGTCCTTGATGTTATGATGTGGAATACCAATAGCAAAATTACAAAACCATGACAATTTGTATAACCATTTGTAACATCTTTCCTCCTCAAACAAGGAAGGGCTGTGCACAGCATAGCTGTAACTAAGGAATATTTGATATCGTGCTTCTGATTTAATTTCTATAAATAAAGAACACATTTTGGAAATATTTAGGTAACATTTTTCACCAGCACCATACACGACTGGTTTCATGAAGAGTCACATGCCCACACTGGGCACAGACTGTGCCCCAGCCACACCAATAGAAGGCTTTGCTCAATAGACAACTAGCAGGAGGCAGAAAGGTCCAGTTCCCAGCAAAGAGTGCAGGGAACTGCCTGGAAAGAAAGCTGGAGGTATGAAACAGCCATATCATGGCAAGATTTCATCTGGAAATCAATTTGGAAATCATTGATATTTATGTTTATATTTGGTGCCACATAAGAATTTTCACATATAATTAGATCACTTTGTTTTAAAACAGAGCTGTTCAACATTGAATCAACAAAAAATAGTCACTGGTTCATGGACTCAATGCCATAAAAACAAAAGGTCCCCACAAGAACAAGACCTTGTGCCTGGATATCATGGTTAGTCGATTAACAAGCTGAAGTCACCTAATGGAGAGCTCTCTGCTGACTGTATAGATGAGCATGGGTTACTTAGGGGTGAAATGCAAGATTTGGTAAAGGGAGGTGCTTGTTTCTTCAGCACACCTCCTCACCTAGTTTTTTTTTTCAGCAGGAGGTATTTACTCTCTCCTTCTTTGGGAGAATTTCTCCATGTTCACCTCTTCAGCTCTCTACTGTTCGATGTGTAATAATAATAATAATAATAAAGATGTAAATAGAGACCAGCACAAAGGCCCAAGGCTCAGCCCTGAAAATCTGAGTTTTTTTTCCCATAGCTTTGTCACGTAGGAGTAACACAACCTGACCAAAATCTCTGTGCCACTTCTCTGGTCTTCTCTCTAAAATACAAATCACTGGAGCTCTGACACTTTACACTGGGGAAGATCTGTCCTCATCTATTTTTATTCACACGTATGAATCACACTTCCATACACCACAGCTAGAAATAAAACCATAGTCCACCTCAAAGCTTGAAATTATTTAGGGCTTAATTAAGAGTATGATAGAACAGATCTGAAATGTAAGATGCAGTCAATGGGTAAATCACTATAGACACAAGCGCATGTGTCTGCTGTATACCTCAATCTGGTATTTTCATGCAGAACAAATTTCCCACTCATTTTTCCCCCTAGACATAACATAGTGTAATAACTATGATTAACATTATATGAAAATTAAACAATTTTGAAATTGCAGGGTTTGGAAACATGACTATCATATGTATGACAAGGAAAAATGATATATCTACAACAGCTCTTCTTGTATGTGGATGACAGTTGGATCTTGGCCCACCCCAGTCATGTTGTGATACTCTTCAGCGTTAAAACAACTGCAGGGCTGGCTCAGGCAGGTCCCTGAGCACCTTCCTGCATGAAGGAAGCAGAAAAGCAGCTGCATATTGATTCCTTCTGGCCTCTGTAGAAAGGCCACTCCTTCTGGGTGGGAGCATGACACACGTACATTAAAATTCATGAAGAACACCATGCTGCTTTTGTGGAGAGCCCCTTTTCACCTGTAATTTGGGTGATGCTGGATGAGTGTTCCCTTGAAAGGGGATGTGTTTCAGAAAGAACACCAAACTTGCCTTCTGTCTTATCCATGTTGGATGATCTATGAATCCTGCATGCTCTTCACAAGCATTCATCTTCACGGAAATGAGCAATGGGATAAGGCCCCAAATTACTTCTCATCCCGGCCACTGCACTAGGCACTTTTTTCAATGGGACTCCTGGCTGAAATGGTTCTATTTTATAGGAAAGCTCTCTGCTGCACTACACTGCCTGCAGTAAATGCATGGTGGGGCTACAATGCAGCAGGTTATCCAGTTGTCTTGATAGCTCCTTGGTTCTGCATCCCAGTTTTCTTATGCTGATGGAACAATAGAGGGTACATACTTAGGAACAAGCCGCACCTCACTGCACTAATATCAGACCAGCTTCTCTTTGCAATGCCCATTCTGTCTCACCATTAATATCACCTTTGAAAAAAATCTCTCCATTCCACTTTGGATTTTAAAAGGCAATTCATCTGCCTGAAGGCTAATGAGAAGAAAAACAAACAAACAAACAAGCCACGAAGATCATTATTTACTCTTAATCTGTGTTCTTTCTGTGTGTTTCCCACTGAATTCTGACCTGGCTCTACAAAGAACAGATTTTAAGGAGAAGATCAAGGATCTGAAATTAAGAAGGTTCTGTTGCTTTACTCCCCATTACAACACTGCATGAATAGAACCTAAAGTTTGGCTTTAGTCCTGGTTGTGTAACTGTTGATGATGATGATATAAGGAGGGGAAGATAAATTCTGAAGAGTGTAAGTATTAACAAAGTACAGTTCTGACTGCAATTTCACTAATGTATTTTAAAAAGAAATAGATCTGAAAAAAAAACCCACAACAAAACAACCTCTACATTTGCCAGAAAGGTGGCCCTCATTGCAATCAAGAGCTAGAGAACAAATGTGCTGTAAATTGCTTTCAAGTCACTGAGAAAGGAAATAAATCCAAAGTCCTTTTATAGACCAGAAGAAATCAGGCAACTGTACCATTTCACAGTTACAGTGTATGGTATAGGGCTGCAATTACGAATGATCATTTTCAAGGGTGAACTCTCTGAATGCAGACAACAGGCTGAGTGATCACGTCCCTCATCTGCACGCCAGGGAAACGTGACAGCACCAACACAGCAGCGGCCTATCTCCCCTGCTCCAGTAGTCATTGCTAATTGCAAGGGTGTAATGCCATGTGGCGTTGGCTCCATTCCTTTCCCCCTTCCCATGCAGTATCAGGCTGAAGTCCCAGCTTGCAGGAGCTCGCACATTAGATTTTAAGGGGGGCACTGAACACAGGAGACAGCAGATTAAAAAGTAGGCCCACATCACAGGGCCTGCCTCTCCATTCCTGCCCACCCCATGGTACCTGGAGCAGAGAAGCAAAGGGTCGCCCCCCTGTCCTCCATGCCTCCAAAGGAAGCTCTTGACCTGTGCTAAGATCTAGAATTGACTTTTTGTTGCATGTAAAGGCTTATGCATTGAAAAACTCTGCATAGGGGTGGAGTTAGGGAGCTTGGGCCTGGTCAGTAGCCAGCATGGATGGACCTCAGCATATCTCTGAGGTCTAATACACAGAAGTGGCCATGTCTGAGCAGCAGAAACCTTCATCGCATCACTTAAGGAGCACTGCACAGCAATGGGGCAAGTGGGCCAGTTGGACTTCCTCACAGAGAGACCTTATGGGGATGACACAAACCAGCACAGACATTTCATCCATCCAAGATAACAAAAGTTTGTATTCTCTTACAAATGCATGGATTCAGAGCGTATGCTGTGTGTCACCGCCTCTGGAGGTGCTCAAGAAACATGTAGAAATGGCACTCAGGGACATGGTTTAAGTAGGCAATATTGGTGGTAGATGGACTTCATGATCTTAGAGGCCTTTTCCAGTCTTAATGATACTATCTATGATTTTATGAAAGCAAAGTGGAGGCAGCTGGAGTGCCAATTGGCTATAGACAGTTTTCAGGCTCCTAAATCCTAAATTTAGCCCCAATTCTAGGGGTGGAAGCTGCTGGCATTACATATCTTTCCTTTGATTGTCAGCTCTCAAGCTCCCAAGAGCAGAGAGAACACATTCGTCATTTACAGAACTGCTGGATTATTTATCATTGAAGCAAATCAAGCACTCTTACCGATACATTAATTTAAAATATTAATATGAACCTATTTGTCAGCAAAACTCTAAATGGTTATAAAGTACGTGTGGTGCAGCAGATGTTACAGGAGCACCAAAGTATACCTTAACATCTCTATTGTTGAAATTCAGCTATGAACTCCCTGACTAAGATGTGATAGTAACACCTCTCCAGCAGCTTGCTGCTTTTCTTTATTAAGACAAATCCTAGTAGAGTAATTTTTCTTGTTACAGATCACTTTTTACCCCTTACAGTAGAAAATTAGCTCATGCTAATTTTTATATGTGAGACTATTATTATTACTACTTTTGTAATGATCAGATCTGAACAACGTATCCTGTCAGAATGATTTATGCATCTCATCTCAATAAGAATAGGAGTCAATTTGATTTTAAGGGAAATATAGGATTTTTTGCTGTTGTTGTTGTTGTTTTGTTTTGTTTCTTTAAACAGCTGAAGTAGAAGAGGATTATAGAGTCCTCTGGAAAAATAAGAGATGCAAATTTCTTACATTTATTTCCTTACATTTGCCTGATAAGATTGTCAGCACAACAGTTTATTTTAAAGCCCGGAGGATTTTTTTTTAACACATTTGGTATAGTAGGTGTTTAATGGAAGGGTTAGGCTAGAACTGCTGCTAGCTGGGATTGTTTGCGCAGATTTGGGAGCTGCATCTCACAAGCTGGACTAATACATCCTCAGTGTGGGTTGGTATCAGTGTACCTACTCCAGTTTAGGAGCACAACTGGAATCTGCCCTAACAGCAAATTCCCAGTGCCACCTTACCAGCCAAAGCCCCCATCCCCAAATTAAACAATGCAGTTTCTGGAAATATAATGGGGCATACATGTGTATAATGGGGCATACATGGGGATCTCTGTCTTGAGACTGACACATTTTGCTCTTCTTCCACACATTTTTGGATCCTGGGAAGGGAAAGTGGTAAGCGCTCATAGAGTTCATGGTTTTCTCCCCATGATAATGTGGTATGATCCTTTGCAAATTATAACAATTCTCAGCTCCCGACTTTCTTATTTGTAAAATGGACAGAGCAGAATTTCTTTCCTTCAGAAGGCTGCTGTTGAGTTCATTCAATTCATTAAAATTTATAAGATGCATTGAAGTTTTTAGCCAAAAGTTGCTGTATAAATTGCAAAGCTTCTCCATCAAATCTTGTAACATCTGTTTCCCTACACAGCTGAATACAAACCAGGATTAAAAAAAACCCCAAAACAAAAAAACAAAAAAAACCCAGCATCTTGTACATACAGGTTCTCTTGCACTACCATAATAATAACCATCTTCCACTTTTTTCTCTATTGTCCAAGCTGAAAAATTATAGATATTCACAAGTATTTTTTAATAAGATGCAACTCCCCTTTACGACCACCAAAGGGACATGCCTCTAGTTTGTGTGGGTATCTAGCAAGCAATACCATGAACTCACTGTCTGTGGGGTCAGCTTTCTGAGCTCACTGCAAGACTTTGACACAATGCCTCTAACAAGAAGTTGAGAATCAGACTGTGTATTAAAAAAACACAATTAAGTTAAACAAGACATGCAAGTATTTTTAATCTGCCTTAAAAATTAGGAAAACAGGCACACTGCAGTTAATGTAAATATTACAGCTGATAGACAGATGTTCAGACAGATTCCCATAGCAAGTGCCATAAAGTAGGAATAAATAAAGGTGGCTTTTTGAGAAATGCCAGTGCCAAGAACAGAATGATAATGGACAAAGAGGAATTCTCTCTCTCTCTTTCTTTCTTTCTTTCTCTCTCTCTCTTTCTTTCTCTCTTTCTTTCTTTTCTTTCTTTTCTTTCTTTTTCTTTTTTATTCTTTTTTTTTTTAAATCTAACTGGACTTTGAAATGAGTTCACTCATATCATTGTAGCTCAACCCTGCAATTTTGTGATCTTCCTGATACAGCATGCTACCGATGGGAGAAGTTGGACAACCTAACTCACCTCCACCCACTAAACATAAGATACAAAAGATCTGCACTTTAATGAGATGTTCAATAAGAGAGAGAGAGTTTCATTCAACAACACCAACAACCTCTTGTTTCAATGCAGACTTGGAGAGAAAAATGAAAAAATAAAGAAAACAAATATGCGAACACCTGAAAAATAAATTTGTTACTGCAGGATGGCCAAAGGAATGGACTGCTTGCCATGCCTGGGAAGACTTGTATGTAATAAGACTCTGACATTCTACTAACACGAAAACACCACCTCCAAATGGAGGAAACGTTGCATACAGTCAGTAGCAAATTTATATGGAAGCTAGAACTCCCAGGCTCTATTTCTAGCTTTTGACTTCTCCCGGGCATGCAGTTTAACTTCCCTATGGAAGATTTTCCATAAACACCAGAGGGATTCATAAATGCAAGTCTCATTAATTTTCATTACATTTGTGCAACTCCACCCCTTGGGTCCTTCAAAAATCTCCCTTCCTGTGTTTTTTAAGTTAACTCCCTTGTTAAATAGGGATAATAATTACAACTGATCAACCTGTTTAAATAATACCATTATAATATCACTATTATCTTCATAGATTATATTCAGCACTGAAATAAATGCATCATAATAAATAATGCACAAGTTTAACATCTGTTCTGGTTAGTAAATAATTCACAAGTCAATAATTAATTTTCTAGCTGTTCATTTATAATTCATAAATATTTGCCAAATATTCAGAATCCGATTTTTTTTTAATCAGAACTATTATGTGAACTTCTTTTAATTATTATATATTCACTATTTATGTCATTCAGTTTGTCATCTAATTAACACAGTATTATTTCCTTTATTGTCAATGAATGAAATTTCTCAGATGTTTGGGGAAAAAAAGTCACTGTTAACAGTGAATAATGAATATTCAGTTAATATGAATTTTGCTGCCCAAGAAAAGTTACAGTGCTTTGAGGACTCACTATTATTTATGGAGTCAGCCTCAGTGCATTTATTCATGGTACACACGCTTATACTATTTGACTTCACCCACTTGCTTGCCTATCTCCAACTTTTAGATTAGTCACTTCTCCAGTTTCCCCTGGAGTTCTCCCTGTGCTTATTCTACTTCTACTAATGAGTACTTGCGTGATTATTTGAGATTTGATTACAAAAATCTGATTGGGAATTTTTATAACAATGCCATCATCTGCAGAAAAAAAAAATACACTTTTAATGTATTAATTCAATCATTTCCAAGATCTTAAATGCCATCTATAAACCTGTCACAGTATAAAATGTGATAAAGGCATCTTTGACACATAAGGCCAGGGCTGTCAAACAAATAAACAAAATAACAACAACCAACCAACTAACAGACCTCAAGGACCCCATTGCTTTTTATTATGCAAAAAATGCAATGCCAAATATTGTAAATAACCATTACCATCAGTGGAATTCATGATCCTTATGGGTTCCTTCCAACTTGGGATATTCTATGATTCTATGTTAATGGAGCCTAGCAGCAAAGACCTCAAAGACTTGGGTTATCCAAGCTGAAGCACTTTCCTTGGCCATTTGAATTTAGTGATTACTTTCTCTAGGCTACTGAGGCTACAGAATGAAGGGAATCTGCTCTAGAAGGCAGTTCTGGTGGGGGGATGAAATGCTTTGTGGAGATACACCTTACTCTTCCTCCACTGACTGCACACAGGGCCAGAGCAGCTCTGCTCTTTCATCACTTTCATCACAAGCCCTTAACTGCTGGCTGAAGACGTTCCTGTTGTTTCCAAAACAGGACAGCTAAAAATTCACTTGCCACTTTTCTACTTAAAAGAGATTTCTGTATTCATCAAGCATTCTTGATGAAGCCTCTGAAATAGCCTAGAATAAAAATGTTAGTCAGATTCTCCAGAGGACTCAAAATATGGAACTAATTTACATCTGGACTGAAATATTATTTCAGAACATCCTGAGTGAAGACACATGCAAACTCCTGCTTGTGCAGGTGCATGGGTGACAATACAGGGGTTAAAAATGAGACTGGAAGACAGACTCAGGGCATAGCCTTCTGTCTGCAGCACTGATGGCTGTACTTCTTTCTCTAATTAGACCTTGTTCACATTAATCATGCACGCAGCCCTTCTCAATGCAATGGGACTACTGCTGGGGACAAAAATAAAATGCAAGTTTAAGTGCTGCAGGTGGTTAGACCGTTGATAACTAGAGCCCGAACCTTTCATACAGCAACTCGAGTGGGGAGAGGCTCTCTCCTACCCAGCATTTCCATACCTATTACTTTGCCAGAACCATTAGGATTGTTATACAGTGAATATCCCTGAAACAGCAACGTATCATTATAATGGATTTTTTGTTAAGAGTTCATAGCATCCATAAGCCTATTCACACAGCAATGTGCAGCCATAAAGCTTTGAAGAGTGGGGTTTAGAGGGTGGAAAAGTAGCACAAAGGTAATTCAATAAGATGTTGGTCTCACAAACAGTATCAAAAGACTAACTTTTACATAGAATGTGACATTTACTTTTAAAGCTAAGGAGATTTTTCTTGTTCATGTTACTTTCATTAGGAGGCTACACTTGTTATGGATTTTCTTCCACTTAGGCCCAGATGAATGAGACAAAAAGCCAGATATTTAAAACATTAATATAATGGCCTGACACACTGTAAATAAAGCTTTGTCGATTATCCTTTTGCTTTAAAAGTCTCCTTTGTTAAAACACCATTTTTAGGTCATCTCTGCGGTTTAAACCAAAATAGCTGTAACAGGTACAAGCCCTTGAATATAAGCATCACCTACAGATGCAGAAAGCAGATGGCAGGTGTGTTCTTTGTACTCTGCCGAGAGGGTCTTTGCACCTTTTGAAAGGGATTTGGTGCAGCCTAGGATAGGGCCTTCACTGTTATTAATGACAGAATAAATTAAATTGACTTTGGAACAGACTAAATGGTCAGGGCAATCCCAGTATTGAGGCTGCTACAGACAGCACTGCCTCTTAATTTATACTGGTCTACTTATCTGTATACTTGTTTGGCAATTGACACATGCAGGTTTGATTCCCCCCTCAGCCTGAGAAGAGGTTGAAAGAAGAAGGAAAGCACTACACTGTTTGCCTATGTCTCTGGTGGCACGTGTCCCCTTGAAGATCACACATCTAAGTTCTGTATAACTTATTTTGTACTCATTTAGAATACACATAAGGCTTTGAAAAATTTCTTTTCATCTCCTAACTCTAGAGGTCTCAAAAAACCATAAGCTGTCAGATTATCAGAAAAGATAACCACTCTTTTCATAGCCTAGTAAAGAGTTGCTGTTGGATCTGGCCCAATCCTAGCAGTGCTGGGAAGGCGGATGATGGATGATGGATGATGCTGGAATCCACAAATCAGCAATGCCTCTGCCTGTTTTGTAGATTCCTGCTCTCACAAATACTTAAAATGAAATGGGGTTCTAGAGGCAGAAAGTCTCCATGCTTCACTGAGGACAGATTCCTAACTATGATGATGCCTTTCTAGCCTGGCAAATATTTAATTTCTCCATGTGCAATGCAACCTGAATAGGACAGCTTGAAAGAATATGCTTGAGAATGCTCTGATAAGTTGAAAAATCTCCAGGAGATGGGATATGTCATATAATTCCCTAAGCAAGGAAAGAGTGAATGAGTGGAAATTTGCAACCTACAGGAGAGAAAACAGTGGGCATGGTCACTGTCTCTAAGTGCTGTTTTCTTTCTTTAAAACTCCCTAATAGGTAAAAAGCTACTAGTAGAAGAAAGCTTGGGCTTTTAATTCCCAACCAGCTGATTCTTTTTCTATTTTCTGAGAGACATGTGATTTAATGTTTTTTGTATCCCTTAAGCAGCTCCCTACTCATCATGCCAATTTAATGGAGAATTGTACGCGTAAGCCCTCCTACTCACTGAATGAGTAAGTTGCATACTGAATTCTTCAAAGACAGTGGACACCCAGAAGCACAGGTGCTGAAAGTGTTGGGATGGGAGGCTTATGCCCTTTTATAGGATTAGCCTTAACTGACCTCTCTGTGTCAGAGAAACACCACGAATCAGCCATATGAGTACTGTGCTACTGCCATAAGCAAAGGATTATTTTTCCATTTCCTTTGGAAACTCCCTGTTAGGAGCTACAGGTTTGTTTAATAAACCAGTTTGTGTAACAGTGAGGTTTTTAACAAACAGTAAGTAGAAGGAAGTTATTATCTGAAATAGCCTTTATGAATCATGTCCCTATTATTGTAACCACACTGATGAGGTAAGGCTAAAACAGGATACATCTCATTAAATTCATGTTGTATCTAAAGGAGTAATCTAAGTCACAACAGGTAATCTACTCCAAGGATGAAAGTATGATGACTTCACATTTGAAAAGAATTCATAAATTCTGAAAAAATGCTAACATTGATAAAGATGCCTATTTCAGGCAAAAGTGAGATAGATCAGATCTAGGCAAGCTGGCGTCAGAAGCAAAGGAATTCATCAGAGTTTGACCAAACTCTTCCTCTAATTTCAGAAAAAATGCACGATTAGGAATGAGAGTAAGTCAGCATCTCACCACCTGATGTACCTTCCGCTCACAAGTTACGTCAGCATGCAGATTCCCAAAATAGCGATTCACAAAGATGCAGGAGACTTATCCAAGTCTTTATGAGTGTCAAGAACTTTTACACAACATGTTATCAGAAATTTCACACACAATGTCAAGTTCATCCTAAGTATATTTGGTGGCAAGACTTCCTTAGAAATTATAAAGCTAGAGAAGTCTAAGGGAAAGGAAGCTTAGCACGCCATTTGCTGTATGGGGACTAGCATTTTCTTTTTTTAAAGTTATGACATTTTGCCTTTGGATGATTTTCTTGGAAAGTACAATAGACCAATGTCAGGAGGGGAGGAGAAAAAGAGACTGTACAATACTTTCTATTATATGCCTCACATGGTATCTTCTGGTTCAATAGACATAAACAGCTTTAAAGTTCAAGGCTAATTCAAATTGGATTTTAGAAACACAGTCTTATAACACTTGCACAAACTAAGGGATTATACTCTTACCGTACCCTTAGAAAAGCTTCTGAAAAAAAATACAGTAGTTCAGATTTTAAATTGGGTCTTCAAAACCCTCTTGTCTGTAGCTGTGTCATCTGCTTGGTTGCCTATTGTCAAAAGGTAAAATGTCCTATAGAGAGAAGGATTTGCATAAATTGCTATCACCTGCTGGCCATCCCAGGTTAATGAAAGTGGGGAAAAAACCACACAGAACACACACAAAGCCTTTGAGCCTCATTTTTCTTGACTGTTTCTGTGCCAACACAGATGAGCAAACCAGTACTGTGGTTGTCTTCTTAACTTGCAGATCACACCTAACTTGGGCCTAGTCTTGTCCTTTTCTGTCACTGAAATCTTTATCTCCATCTACTGAAATCAGTCATCAGAAGATAGAGGAATCTTTTCATAGTAAAGATGCTTTTAGGCTTCTCCTCCCCCAAAGAACTAGAAAAATTGTAGTATGGAGTACTGTGGAAACAGGTTGTACTAAAAGAAAATTCTCCCTCCTCATTCTGAGTGGAGCATACACAGCAATAGGACAGGCTAGAAAAAACACGTGAACAAAAAGTATGTTAGGAAATACGTGTACTCTTAAGTTAATTGAGTAGGTGGAGTAGGGGAATAGAAAGGGTAATCTATAGCAGCCTACAGCTACCTAAGGGTTAGTTACAAAGGTGGCAGAGCCAACCCCTGTGGCAGTACTGGGCGACATACTGAAGAGAACACTCACTAACTGTGGTGATGAAGATGGTCACCAGATGAAGGCAGATCAGAGAGAACAGTGATTTTCGAGAGTCAGGAGGACCATACTATGTCTGACCCAAGAGCGTGTTGGTGATAGCTGCAGTGTGAGATGGAAGCTGGCCTAGACCTGCTCATGTCCCTTCCAATCACCATTTCTGTGACTCTATATAATGCTAAGTAGGAAAGTTAACATGTTGAATGTAACTATTTACACAAATGATAATAAAAAGTAAAGCAATTGTGGAAGCAGTGATTTAATTCAGAGGTAAAAAGAATGGGTCTGAGAATTTACTATGGTGTAAGGTTTTTTACCAATCACGTCAAATGAACTGGTTTTTATAGTGCCTATTCTTCAGACAATTCAAAAGAATCTATTATTAATATTCATGTGGATTTTATATTTACATCAGAAGTACAGATGACAAAATAATAGACAATGCTCACCTACAGGTGAGTCTCATTTCAAAAGCAGCCTCCACACTGCACTCTACTGCCTTAATACAGTTTCCCAAGTATTTAGACTTTTCTCTACCTTCTGTGCAGAAGTAATGGGAATTTGGCTTAATGTTGACGACTTCTAAATAGCTGCATTATTGACCAAAGCACTGCCTAGAAATCTCAAAGAAAACATCACTGCATGTGTCCCAGACTATTCTCTTTTTCATGCTGTAACAAATATATTATCACATATATTAAAATATATTGAGTTATGAATTATAATAGTGAGGCCCTGGATTATGCACAGTAGAGTTGACTTATCCATGAAATAGGTGCTTGATGCTCTCTGAGTTATTGCATGAGGGCAGACTGACTATGCAGTGCTGCTACTGCTGCTTAGTTTATCCCAAATGCACCCAGCTCACAGCACATGCAACGCAACTCATGTTTCTTTCTGGGAAATCTCTGATAGATCTGTAGGAGACATACCTAACTATTTGAATGAGCGTAACAGTCTTGTATATGCAGTGCAAAGGATGCCCACAGAAGGTTAATCCATTCTCAGAAGTTGCTAAGTAACGGTATCACTCAGGATCACTAATTGCTCAACAGTTCATCTCCAAAGACTTTGACTTGTGTTTTATTGGCTGAACATTACTATTTCCTGATAGCCGGTTTGGGCAGTAGGGGTTAAGGGGATGGAGAAAGCACCGACTTGATTTACATTAGCAGAGAATCTGATTTGCTCTCATAGTTTCAAAGTTTGAATTAATACCTCAGTAAAAATTCCCTAGTCATGAAAAAACTCATTGACTTCTAGACTGGTTTATACTAATATGCCAAATGTTATTCACTTCAGCTACGATAGCACTATCTCTTAAGAATGTTCAAAATTCATTAGAAGGCAGCTGAAGTAAATTTGATTTTGTCAAGCTATCATGTGAGTGCAGTATTACACAGAGAATGGAGCGCACTCATGTTTTGCATATCCTAGGTACATCATTTCTGTTTGCTGGAGGCTATCTTCTGGCTGTCGGGGATTTTTTTCCCCCCATTTTTAAGAAAGAATCAATCAAGTTCCTTTTTCTCCCAGCACACAGGTAAACACGTTTTTACCAGCAACAGGATGAAGGTCAAAAACATAACCAACATTCTGCTGTAAATACCCAAGATTAAAATAAACATATTTCTATTAATACTGTTAGAAATCTGTCCAACATTTGAATGTTGTGACATTTGAACAATAATAATCTTTCTGCCTCCCACCGAGATGTGCATTTTTGTTAGCAAATACTGTAATACATTACTTTGTGATTCAAAAAGAAACATAGTTACATCATACCTTTACATAAATTCAGAACAAGACCAAAGCCAAGAGACCTATACTTGGTTCACAGATGTCATTCTAATACGAGCAAATAATGATGTGCAAATAAGAATGTTAACTAAAGTTAATTAGGTGTAAACACGATTGCTATTTAAAAAACATTTTAAAAATATAAAAGATATAAGTTCATGTAAAGCATAATGAACATGCAACTCCTTGTAGGAGAACCATATTTTACAGGAGTTTGGCAGAGAGTGCATCTGGAGCTGAAATAAAATTCAATATAATTTGTTACATAACTGAGACATAGCTTGATTATCCACTATTCAAATTAATATATGGGTTAGTAGTTTACACGCCAAGTCTCAGCTTTCAGGGATTAGAAACAGCTGGGAAATACTGCAGCATTGAGGTTTGTGTTGTGAAAATGCTGACAGACTTGATGAAAATGGCACTGCTGCTACATCAGGTGGGAAACTTTTCCACGAAGTCTTAGTGACTGAGTGCAGACATCTAAATAACTTTCCACAGTTTCAGTCCAAAGGGTCCAAGTTTGCTCAAGGGATATTGCCTAGCCTATGCCTCTTTACTTCAAAAAGATACTCTTCAGAAGTAATATTGTACCTTAGGTGAGCTTCAAATCCTCTACTTCTAGAAAAAGTATGCTGTAGTGGACCACCAGCACAAGGCTTGCATGACAGCTGAGTCTGCTTAACACCCTAAAGAAGGGATTAGCAGATGTATTTTCTCAAGCACTTTGTGTGAGCTTCTTTCCTTCTCCTCCACCTCTGTCTCAGGACTGACAGCAGGGCCCTGCCATACTCCGACACCCTGGAACACCTGCTTACAGCAGCCAGGCACCCCGATGGAAAAGGACATCCTTCCTATATGCAGAGTTTGCTGTGGCCTTTCCCCACAGCAGCTCACAGCCACACCTCAGGCCAATCCCTCTGGATGAGGCTGCTATGGCTTTCACCCAGTGACGCTTGCTGTCCAAGTCATTTGATAGCGTAGCAAGTTTATTTTACCAGGAGCTCTTCTCAGTGTGTCCTGGCCATCCTGGGCAGTTGTAAAGGAAGAAAAACCACAGCCTCTATATTTGATCACCACTGTGTGTACATAAGATTTTACTTTTTCCTTAGCTCAGGGCTAAATACAACGTGTGCTGTTTTAGGACTATAAAGATACTTTTGTAATTATTGTTATTTTTCATCCATGGCACATCTATGCCTCATCCAGTACTTCCCTAAAGTACAAAAAGTAGCAAAATAAAAACAAAATGTAAAGGAGACTTCAAATGCTGCGCTAAGCATAACGTTCCCCGAGGTGTGAGGTAACAGCAGCACCCAGGTGTCATGGTAACAGGCACTGCTGTGGTAAATACAACCCAACGTGTTATCTTTGGAGATCTGGAAGGGGTGAGGTAGAAATCTCCTTGAGCCTGTTTGCCTACAGACACTAACACCCTTCCCTGCCTGGAAACTCACCTGATGCATATCAGCAGAGCATCGGATGTTCTTAGGACAAAGCTTTGCTCAAACCCGATGCCAGCTTTCATAAAGCCTAAGGAATAACAGTAAACACTTATAATTTGGGGAGCCTGTAGTTTTCTAGAATGTGTACTCTTGGATACCAGGAACTAATCTAATATTGCATAAACCTCTTCACTGCTTGGCTTAACAGCCATCACATCAGCAAGCCAGTGTCATGCTGCCCTGGAACTGAGAAAATCAATGAAGGTCAAAATCACATACATGAAGGCATTGTGTTGATCTGCACTGCCATTAATTTAAACCATTTGGGGAGACTAAAAAGCAACCCAATTGTTTTCTATTTGCAATTCTTCAGTAGGGCTAATACACAGAGCAATACCTAGTACACAAGGAAATGTAAACCTGTCAGTTTATTGCTAAGTGGCCCAGCTTATACAGATGTAATTAGAAAGTTATTAAACCCAATTCCCTTTAGCCATGGCTTCAACTGAACAGCTCTGCTGCTAATACTATCCATTAAATTGCATCCATTTATAGCTTGAGTACTATCACTTTTTAATACTATTACTCCTAACAATCAACCAGCATATGGTGTTTTGAGCGTTAATCCTTGCCTTCCATTGACAACTTCTAAACACAGTATAAATTAAAATCAAATTAATGTAGTAGTATTCTTGCACATTGTAATTGTGAGGGTAAAGTTTAGGAGAAACCAGCCAGGTAACCCTTACACCAAGCTGTGTCTCACTTTCTGTCCTGGCAGAATTTTGACCATTCCTGGCCTTTCTGCAAACAGCCCGAAGGATCAGAGAAGGAACACGACTCAAAATGCAAGTTAAGCGTGGGGGTTTGTGCCATGAAGCTATACACCAAGTCTCCTCTGTCTAGTGCTTCTGAGAGGTTGAATCCTATCTCCAGGAAAGATGTTCTCATTGTTCCACAGTTCCTCTCCTGTCCACTCTGGATACATTTCTGAAATTCAAACTTCAGCATAGGTCCATACATGAATTCATCAGTTCCACACCAATAAAATCTTCAAAATAGGTTTAATGACACACAAATGAAGGCCTTTGGCATGATGAATTCTCACTTTTTCGGATGTGGGGGGGTCGACTATTTCTGTTTTCATCCATACTTACTGATATGCTTTGGTATGAGAAACAACATCATTTCTGTTACAGTTCTTGTTAAAATCAAGTGTTTTCCTAACTTCCGGCCTTATCTGTAGGAATGACATTTGCTAGAGACTGAATCTGGAAGCATCCAGGCTTCTGAGGTTGTACTGCATGGAACAGTTTAATTAGGTAATGGTACATCAGTATTTTTAGGAGAACTTTCATTTATAACGTGGAAGTGATCATAAAAGTTGAATGAGCCCTGGAAATAACTTGTTCTTTTCTGAGACTGTTCAAAAACCTCATCTTTATTTTTAGATTTAAAATATATCTTAATTTTAAACTGTATAGATACAGTGTACTCAGAACATATATAATTAGAAATGAGAAGTCTAGGTTGCTCTAGACCAGGAGTTGAAAATTTTCCCCAAGACTGACAGTTGAATTGAATGCAGCTTAAACCCAAAGAAAAGGTATTTCTCTGTAATAAAATGGTTTGCTTCTCAAATTCTTTCAGGTTCAATCATCCATCACCTGAGTCTGCCAGATCTAACCTCAATTCCAAAGATACCAAGACAAACAGAAATGGAGGAATTCTCCCATCATATCCTCCATTCTTTTCTCCCAGTATTTCTTTGTTCATGAGCTGTGGTGTTAAATTCTAAGCACAGAGGCTACATCAACCTCTCATGAAATTACCCACTGGAAGCTCTGTTCTTCCCCTGCACCTGTGAAGTTTCCTTCCCTTCACTACATACTGTGGAAACTGTGTTTTTCGTCATATAGGTTTCCACATTGATTTGATCTGAAAGCTTGCTCATGTTGGTCAAGGCATTTTTAAAATGGAAGTATTCAGCTCCTATACCCCAAAAAGCAGGAAACACTACAATACAGAAGGAGTCTGTGCTTCTTAAAACACTTCTAAGAAAAGGCTGCAAGCATCAGCAGGTAAAACTTCCTGGCATTATGCAGTGGAAGATCACAGAAGGAACGAATCAAAGAAGCTATGCAGTGCTGAAATAATAACAGCAGTACCAGAACCACAGGTCTTGAAGCACTAAGAAATAGATGTGCACTGTCTCATCAGAAATGCTAAGTGTACACTGAAAATATTAATGTAGAAAGAATCGACAAAGAAAAACCTCAGTTTACTGGAGTACACTGCATTTAACAATGGAGAGAAGTAGTCTTTAGACAATTACACGAGCAATCTTAATTGCCCCGTTCCTTGTACTAGTGAGTCAATGGCACAGACCAAAAAGTGGCATGATTCTAACTAAGCTACATAAAATTTTTGCATGGTTTGCTCAGCAGTATTTACTCTAGATGAGACCTGTGTCAGAAAAGAAAGATGATGTTCAGTGCCTTGCTGAATTAGATGCTTCATGCTTCCTCATTATAGCAGTGGACTACATATATCTATATTTAGATTCAGCCTCTGATATTTCCTCTTCCAGGCAGTCCTGATCAGTCATCCCTGGTTTTTACATCTTACCCTGTCTTCTGTGCCTTGTGTTTGTTCCTGCATTCCCTACATTTGCTTTCAGGCTTCATCATATCTTGCTGGTACCTGAAATCCTCAGCTCACACAAGGCTCCTGTTCTTGCACCTGAGTTTGATTCCCCCGTGACCGCTTCAGTCTTCATCTTGCTGGTCAAAATTTGTCCAGGCTTTCCTTCTGATTCAGCTGAGTTTAAACATCAGGCAGGAACACCTACATCCCAGTTGTGACAAATTAAGTCACACCTGCTGCACGTGCTTCTATCAAGTTTGAGAGCCCTGACTACTGTAAATATATAGAATAAAAACAACTTGTGGAGACCAGGAGGCTCTACACTCTGCTCAGTGGAATTTTTTCTATTGAATGTAACACAATAAATTTTCAGAATGGCACATCTGCTCTCCTCCACAATTTCAGGGGGAAAGTTAGAGGCAGGTTGAAAGAAGAAAAATGTAACAACAGCCATTAGACACAAAGGTACCATCTGTAGTTCAGGAATTCCATTGATTGCAGAACAGCTAAAACTGGGGCAATATACCAGCAATGTGTCACTGCATGCTGGCCCTACTCCATCCTGCTGTTGTCCACAGTTGGACACAGACTTGCACAGACCAACATGTTCTTATGTTCTCAGGTAATCAGGGGAAAATCATCACCAAATTTTACAATTTTATAATCAACTGTATTTACCAGGCAGAACCCAGAAAACTCAGTGCGAGGCTATACAACCTGCTTAATACTGTCGCTGCTTCAGGTATCCCTGCAATTGCCTGAATGCCAGTGAAAAGACTGATGGTACCAATGGACATCTTCCAAAACAACAATATTCCTGAATGAACATTTTGAAGTTAAGGCAGTGCCTTTCCAAGTGGCCTATACCTCATAGCCAGAAAGAAGATGATAGCATTCCCTTCCCATGACTGTGCAGTGACCCGGTGGACTGCTAGGAAGAGCCCAGATCCAATGCAATCAGCACAAGCAATAGCAAATGTCTCCCTGTCACACAACATCATATAGCCAGGGCACAGCTCGGACATGTTTATTCCGTGCAAAGCTTATGAAGAATTTGCATTAGAAAACAGAGACAAATGGAAATGTTGACTTTTGCTGCTGCTTTTAAAGCAAATGTCACCCTATTACCTACTTACCTATTATGTAGTTTCTGTTGTTGATGATGCAAGCTTTCCAATATGAATTTTTAAAATTTATTTTTAAGCAATAGTGGGAAATGCATTTTTGCACTAAGAATTATATTAATAAAGAAATTTGTTTGATGTTAAATATTTATTCTTCTCTCACTGTAGTCCTACTTTTGATACTGCATATATTTACAACGGAAAAAAAAATGCATTTTTAAATGTCTGCAACCTGGTTTTGAGATTATTTGTTAATCACAATTCATTAAAAACCATAAGGTTTTGAGTGGGGGGTTTTGATTATTTTTTTAATTTTTGTTTTCAATGGTCTGTTTTGCTTTAGTTGGCACAATGAAAAGAAAAAAAACCCACCTAATTTGGGTTTAGCATGTAGAATTTAACTAAGCTTTATTTATTTTATTGTCAGAAGTAATAATAGGGAGTAATTTAAGTACTTTGAAGATGTGCATTTAGTGGTCTTTGAAGCATAATCCCATTAAGATTAATAATGAATTACATCCGAGAAAGACTATGTCCCTTAATGCTAATGTCTTTTGCAAGGTGGATAAATCGCTCAATTTAACAGCAAAGATGAATGTACAGAGAAGCTGTAGTTCCACTGGCTTATCTGACACTGGGAGGCTGTTACTTTGGTTGTTTTTTGGGGGAGGTTGGAGGGTGGGAGTGGTTGTTTTATCCAGAAGGCCCTGAGACTCTTGCTCATTGAAATGCTTTGAGGAAAGCCATACCTAGGGATCATCATCTTTCTAGAAAATCACCACCTACTTCCCATGACTGCAGATCTTGTAAACAGATTGTTTATTGCCAAATCCTTCTGTTTCCCAGCAGGTTTTGGTCATGAAGTGCATGGAAAGCCAGAAGCAGCCAAGGTGGGCTGAAGAGCTAAGATGATGAAGAGAACACAGACGGCCTACTAATCTGTCTGATTAAGCTGCTCTTAAGTGTCCTGGTCTTTCACTGGAACCAGTCTTTCACAGTATACCAATTGCAAGCTTCACTCTTGGGAGGAGAAACACAATTATGTTTTTTGTGATGCACATAGCTATGAAGAGAAAGGTCAATGCAAAGAATGGCCTTGCTCATTTAAAGATCAAGAGGCACAAACCCGAGGACTGAAACAAAGCCTATAAGCGACCAAGGTACGACTCACACCTACAAGATTGTACCAAGGAGGAACAATCTCCCCTCAGCCTTCTTCCAGGTCCAGCCTTGCAGCAGGGACATGGTGGGGCAGATCTCTGTTCCCATTCAGGTAGGATAAGCGTAACGCACAGGACACCAGGCAGAACCTCTTCCTTTACCTCACTATTACACGTGTCCATAAGCTAAGTCTTCATCCTTCTTAGTTTGTAAGAGCTAAAGGGATCACATCACACACTGGTGCAACTGCAAAATCAGCGCTGGTTCACCCAGCAAATAATGATGTATGTCGCTTCTGATTACAACTGGTTCAAGGAGGCAACAAACCTCACAGTATGTGAAGCCTTCAAAGCACCTATTAAAAATACATTTTTATGTTGTAATTGCTTACTAAGATAGATGCATTGATTTTTTTCCCTCGTGTCTGAGAAGTAATTGCATAGAGCTACACTCAGAAGAATGCACATGATATACTTGAAAAACTAAGCATGAAGAATCAGTTTAGATTTCACTGAGTGTGAATTTGGGGAGAAAAATTATGCCTCCACCTTCTCACTACTAATGTAGTAGGGTTTATTTTTGAATGAAGGCAATATGAGCTTAAATTAAATGTCAAATATAATTTAACATTAAAGCATGAAGTGGTTGAGTGTGTGCGTGGCAAAACTAGCAGCTCTTCTGAGTGGTTAATTGCTATCTACAAAATAATAACCTATAAAAAGATCTCTCATTTTCAGTAGTGAGGCTTAAATTTACTGCGCTGGAATAATTCTAACAACATAGAGCTCAGAAGCCTTTATAGCTACCCATGCCACATGAAGACACACAATGCCAAATAAAAACATCTGCAATCTGGCTGCCTACTTCTCTGGGAGATGTATAGACTCCTTTTGTAATCAGCAATGAGAAATAGACACTTCTAGGCTGCAGTTCATCTTGTCTTAAACTAGGTATCTAAAATAGACCAGAAGAATCACATCTGAAAAATGCTTATTTCTCTCTGCTGACTGTGAAGGAAGCTAGGAGTGATCAATTCAGAGGCAGAAAGCTACAGTGCAATGTGTAATTTTAATATTTTTCTGCCAATAGTTTCAACAGACCAATGCTATGTTTCATTTTTTCTTTTTCTCCAACTAATACCAGATAGGCAACTATTATTAGAACTAGAAAGTAGCTCCTGTATGCAACATGCTGCCCACCTTAGGAGTCAATGAAATCCTTGCCAAATGAAACTCCAGCTCCTTTTGGAAGGCATTACAACAATCAGAACAGCTAAAACAGAAAAATTGTCCCAAAGGACATAACCTTATGTACATTTGTACTCCTGCTTAATTCTAGCATAAAATGTCCCATAGAGCAGATCTAGACACCTTTTTAAGTAAGTTGTTGGCTATCAGTGGGCAAAGGTCTGTGTTCTGTAGACCTTTGCCCAGTGCTGTAGACCTGCTCTCTCCACCTGATTTGGTCAGCTGGAGAACTCATCAGCTCAGTTCTACCAGAAGGAAGGAGCAATGTTAGTAGAGGAAATGAAAATAGAGTGGGCATCACATACATTTTGTACTAGTATATATATATTTTTAGTGCACTGCAGTAGGTGAGCTGCTGATATCAGTATGAGCCTCTTTAGAGAAACCTTGAAAGGTTCCCCTTTATTCCACTGAGAATTAAGATATTCAAGGCAAACTTGAAAGTAGTGTCTGATATATGCTCTGATGACATAAGGACCAGCTATTGCTTGCTTTATGTGTTTTTTTTTTTTATTCATAAATACATAACAGCACAAATAATATGGATATCCAGACTCAAATGAATTGGAATAGCTAGACAAAATCCTGATATGTTAATGGCCAAGCTATCACTGACTTAAACTGATTCACAATTTCAATCCCTCAGCATTCATAACAACTAAAATTCTAACGTGGTTTCCGGAATATGAAATAACAGCATGTCACAGTAACAGCTCTAAAACAACTGTTTCTGCTAGAAGAATGAAGACGAGATTTGAGATGAGAGAAAAACAGAAAGCAGTTTTATCAAGACACCATTTATGCCAATGAATATAAAAATGATAGATTATAGTTTTAACTGTGATTTCTTGCAGGCATTTAAGGATATTTTTCAAATGTGCAACACAACTGACCCATTTCTATGTGGTAACAAGAACATGCCAGATCTGTTTGAGCATATCCACTGATACAGAAGTTTTGATATGAATGTCCATAAGGGTCATGTAAAGCACATGATGGAAAGACCCTGACTTTTGGAGAGTGAAATCAATAAAATCACCCCCAAAGTAAAAATAAGATAAATCAAGAATTACTGTACTCTCAGAAAAGCATTTCTCAAATGCTAGGTATAGAACAGAGTGAACAGTATGAATGGAGGAAAGGGAGGGTAAACAGCCTGGAATCATAAGGGAAGAAGAAAGCAACTCCTGTTCAGACTTTTCTACTAAAACAGATGCATCCAAAGCCTAAGGAGCTGCCTTATCACTTTAAGATGAAGAACCTGGAAACGTAAGCAAGGATTAAGTCTCACTGAAAGCGTTTGGTCTCCTAAATCCAAAGTGCTGGGAGCAGGCAAGCAACCTGATACAGGATGAGGCCAGAGACAGCTCATGGGCCCCGGTAATGCAATCACTCTCTGAATGGCCATTGCCACACGTGCAGATCTGCATGAGAGCTTCACACAGTGGCAGAGCCTTGGGCACGGTGCTGACATCTCAGACTGCTTAGCCAGCTCGGCCCCTGCTCGCTTTCCCTGCAGATTACCAGGTGCCAGCCACGAGCAGTGTTGAGTGGATCCCAGCAATTTCTGCCTGCTGTGTCTGAAATGAGGTGCTGCCACATTGGCAATGGCATCTCAGCACTGTGCAAGCAGCCCTGAACTGTCTCATTTGCAACAGCAGGAGCACAGGCCTTCATCTGCCAAAGCAACAGTCACTCCATGTGGCCAGAGAGGTGACAGTGGCCATGCAGGAGGTTCTTCACCCCTGCCAGCTCTGGCTGATAATGAAGCTCAGATTGGTTTTCCAAGTGTGCACAGGACACACAGCCTCCTCTGCTGCCATCTCTCCCCTTGACATACCATGGACATGCACTGAAGGGTTTAGGACTATACTGCGCTGATATCTGAGGGCACACAGAACACTGTATGCTCCAGGTTTCCAGTTGGGCTACTGATGTGGCTCCTCTTCCTCATGTGGCTTATGTGTAGTCTTTTACAACCTCAATGCAATTCTCGTTCTGGGACCTCTCCCTCCACTGTCCTGGCTCACAACAGGATGCAAGGACAGTCTACCCTGTTACCAGATGTGAGTCCACACCACAGAAAGTAGAAACACAAGAAGATTATGATAGTCACATCTTTCTTGTTTCAGAGGTATCCCACGCATTGTCAGCCCAAGACAGAAAAAGTGAAAAGAAGACATGTACTTTGCTGGGCTATGCAGAAAAATACCTACTTTAACTAGTGAAAAAGCATCCCCTGGATGCTACAGCACTATTTGGTTTGACACACATGAAACTTTCATTGAAGAAGTGTCAAGGAAATCTTTGTGGGACTCGAGTGATTAAGTTGCAAGAACGTAAAGCAAGACAGAAGAAAAGGCCTGTACAGAAACTGCAGGAGATGCAGTAAAATCATACATGGGCAAATGTTATTTAACTCAGCATAAGGTCTGCTGGCATCAGCTCAGCCAGTAATATGATCTTGTATTTCCATGTGAGCAACTCTGAACCAGCGCACTCTGCTTTAGAGCAATTACTGATTTGTGTCACTTTGTTATTTTGTTTTGTTTTTTTATTTCTCCAAGAAAACACAGAGTGCCCTTTTGCCTGCTCTCAAGCTACTGCCTTCTGTTCTCAAGCTCCTGTACAGACCTTGGAAGATTTCAGCTAAAGTCTGGTAACTTGCTTTCATCAGTGGCATAACTCATTTACCAGCCGCTCTGCCTTCTATGTAAGGAAGTCAAAAGGAAAGCTTTAAAATGAGAAGTAATCACTTTGCCTACCAAGAAAGCATCTGACCACCTTATAATATTGGTCTTCATATTAAAAAACTATCTGCGGTATTTGAATTCCATCACAACCTTAAGGTATAATGATTTATCAGAAGAGATGGGCTGTAACAGATAACTAACTCTAGCAAATTTTGCTGAGATGCTTTAGATGTTACTGCTTTCAGTTATTTTTGCCATCCTTCTGCCAAAGTTATTGTCCCTGGACAGAAGGACAAATTAAAACGTGGGCCTCTATCGCACTTTGACTTCAAACTGCTGAGATGGTGTTCAGAATGATGCCCTTAAAGTACAGGTGTTCAGTCCCTTTTTTGCTCACCCTGTGAATGTGCAGAGTTAAACAAAGCACCTTCAGCAAAAGCCTTAAGAGCAAAAGCTGGTAAACCAGAAATGTCTCAAAACTATCTTTGTTTTCTTTACCACTTCTTCTCCCAATGAATCCAAATCACAACCACATTTTTTTACAGCTGTCCTGTCTCTGCTAGCTGCTCATTTTAGCCAGGGTCCTCCGTTACAAAGACTGATGAAAAGGAAGCTATGAAAGTATGGGATCCATGGCTTTCCTAAAACTTTCATATTTTGTAAGGCTCCAGCCAGCTCCTAAATATCTTTTCTGGTTCTATCATGATTCCAGCACATAAAATACAAAGTGCCAAACAGATTCAGCTATTTGTAAGAAAAAGCCAAAACCTTCTGTCCTCTTTCAATGATCTCTGACTTTCAGAATCTCGCCTGAACATTCATCAAATATTCTCTTTGTCTGTTGTCATCCCTCTTAAATACATAAAGAACTCATTCATGAATGTATAAACTTTTGTCAGTCTCCAAAGTAAATGGAGTTTTCTTTTAAAAGGCTTCCTTTAAATCAAAATCACTCAGTGCGTGGTGCTCTGTACTGTTATCCTCCTTTCTTCAGAGAGTGTGTCTGCTTTTGATCCTTTATTCCTGACTTCTTCCCAGCACCGATTTTTTCTGTCAATTTAGGAGCTGTGCCCTGCGTTAATATTTAGATGGCGTATTTCAATGGTTTTCCTTTTGTGTTTTTTAAAAATATCTCTTTCAGTATTGGTGCTGATAAAGGTTAATGAAGCTCAAGGGTAATGTAATTGAGATTTTATGTTAGCCTTACCCACTGCCCACGGTTATCTGAAGATACTGTGTTACTGCAGATGGACCAGAAACCTCATTGGGGTTTTACAAACCTCTGCATCCACACAGGTACCAAGCTTGGTCTATCCTACTACAGAATAAGGGCTCAAACTCATCAAGGTCAAGGAATAAGTTAAGGAATAAGGATCAAGTTTATCTTCAGGAAGCAGAGATCTTTCTCTGCATTTCCCACTTGGAAACGCTATGTCCCTCACATTACAAGCCAAGGGAATTGCAATCTTGCTGTCATAAGGCATTTCTGTCATGTTCATTCTGCAGAGAGACCACCGTTCAGGATTCAGGAGTCATATCAGCTGTTTTCAAACAACATTCAGTACTATTTGGACACCATTTAATGTAATACCTTCCTCTAATGGTTAAATTGTCTTTTTTCATCTAGTTAGAAGAGTGGTAACGAGTTTGGAGATACTGAGCCAATTCTAAGATGCAATGGAGCCAAAAAGTAAACAAATCTTTCTTTGGCTGAATATAACTTCTGTGCATCTATATATATAAGCTTCTCTTACCTATATAATAAAATATATTTTAAATAAACTTTTGCATTACACTCACTTGCAGAGATAGAGAAGTCTCTGTTAGGAAGTAATGAAGAACTCTGAGATAGAGTAATTGGAAATGTGTCTTTCTGCAGCTCCTATTCACTGCTGGTGTTCAGCAATAAAAAGGGAATTGCAACCATGAATCACTAACACTACCGTGCTGTCTTAATACTGCCTTTCAACAACTGAAGAGACAAATAGACAAATACCATTTAGACAAGGAGAAACCCTCATATATCTGATACACCTCCAAATGCTCTGTGATTAATGTTTTTTTTTCTTAAAAACAACAAAAACAAAAACAAAAACAAAACAACAAAAACAAAAACAAAACAGTGCTTGAACAAAAAATCCCACATCCAACAATGTAGGCTTCTAAAACTCTGATGGAATGAGGCCACTGGTAAGCAACAGTACAACTTTACATAGAAAAAACCCCAAACACTTTACTAAGGCTATCAAAAGAGCTATTCTTTTAGTTAGTTTTGGAGTAAATAAAACAAAACTTACTCCTTTAAGTGATTTGTTTGCATTAAATGATTCATTTGCATTTAGTTGTCTAATCCCAGGGACGTTATTGTGCTGCAGCATACTCACACATTCAATCAGACCATTCTTTAAAGCCAAGTGCTGCGGCTTCTTAAGTGGAAGCATGGATGCTGGATTTCAGCAGAGTTGGAATCCACTACATAAATTAGTTTGCTATTCTGTATTGTCCCTATCATGTTTGCTTGTTTAAACAACACCGATCTTTCAGCAGTGGGAAATGGGTGGCCCTGGGGAGAAGGAGGGATTCCTGACATGCCACGTGGCCTCTCAGGAATCACTATGGGATATGTTTGCAAAAGCAATGGTGGCTGTGCTGTTCTTGCTGTGAGTACTTCTTGAACTGCTTCCATAATAAACCTCTTTGGGATTATGGTCCTGTAATGCTTAGCTGGAAGTCAGTTCAAGCTTCAAGAGTGGACCCCTCCCCAAAGTCAACATGCCCTTCATACCTCAGCGCGGTGCTTGAGTTTTTGGTTAGGTTGGCTTTCATGGCCACTTCTGCCTATGTCCTTTTGCTGCTGCTTTTGCCCTTGCAGTGGTCCTCATCCAGATTACAGAACTGAACTGGTAAAAGACTATAAAAATATGAAAGATCTCATTTTCACACATTTAGTGCTCCAAAGTGGCCCACCATGGGTGAATGCTGGTTTAATGCAAGGAAGAGAGTGCTAACACAAGACTACTACTGGGGTAGGACAAAAAAGAGTTTTTGACAACTGTTTGGCTGTATTGTTAAACCACACTCTCAGTTTATCCATCAATAAATAGAGTAAAGGTCCTTCCCCACACACAATGCTTCAGGAGCTGTGGTTGTAAAAGACACTTACGTAAGTGCTAATGCACTTGGAATAAATGTTGGCATTTAGGCAGGGGCAGGGGCAGTGGGAGGTGAGACAGCCATTACATAACATAATCCACCACAGATTTACATCTTGAGCAGGACAAACTGCATATCTCAGAAGCTAGCAGTTAAACAAACACCAAATCTGTAAAACCTATTCAGAATTTGTAAAAAGTATTGTTGTTTTATTACTGTTATTTATCTTGATCGTGTTTGTTCTGCTCAGAAGAAATAAAACACAGGCGCTCTTTCCTTTAATTGCTGGGCCTATTCTTTAGTAAACAATGAAAAGTGATTAGAGATGTTTCTTGGCATGCACAGTCCAAAACCACCTAGTGAGAGTTCAAAGAACAAAGCAAATGCTTATTGGAAGAAATTACTCAGCCAACTAAACTTGTATATCTGAGTCAGACATTTTTTCAGCATCTTTACCCCATTTATCAACGCACAATTACTGTCACTATTGAGTTGTGTCATTAGGCATAAGGTTACAAGTGCCAGTCGGAATAAAAAAATCACAGTAATGTTGGCATAATTTTTCATTATCATCTTCATTAACCACAGCTAGTGGGAGTAAGAGTTTATCCTTGCTGTTGTCATTGTCATGACAACGCTTCCAAAGCTTGTCTGCTGAGAGTCCACCAGATACAAAAAACTGAATGTCCTCATTATTCCACTTCTCACACTCTCACCCATGCCAAGGGTGATCCAAGATGCACAGGGCCCTTGATTTATCCCCTGTGATTTCTCTTGACAGCCTGGTATGGTGTCTCAGCTTAAGGCAATCGGTCTGATTTCACAGTTTAATTACTGCTAATCTGAAGGAGCGTGGCCAATGCTAATGAGCCAGCAGCAATCAAAGCAATAATGGCTAAACTCACCCTGTTTCATTCTTCTCTTTTTATTAAACTACCCCTGCCCTGAAATAAGCAAGTAATTTCTCCCTGTCCACACAACTGCACTGAGAGAACAGACAAGTCTGATGTACAATTTCATGTTATTCCAAAAGGAGACTGTAAGATTCCTTTGTATTTTGCACTTAAAACCCTGTTTAATGTTAGTTTCTAAGCAGCTTTGATTCAATAAAAGAATCAATAGCTGTAAGAATCACTAGGACTCATTAGCAGATCACTACCATCTTGACCACAGAGCATCTAGACTGATGCACTGGGGCCAAATTTGGGATGGAGGCCTTCTAGATTTTTCCAGCTGTTCATCGCTGAATCATGCGGCAAACAAAAAACATGTATGACAGCCATGCTGAACAAAACCGAGAGTAAAGGCCCAGAAAGGTCTTTACTGCAAAAGGAGCCAGTTATAAAACTGGGTAACAACCTACTGTGTGAAACGAGTAGTGCCCTCAGTCACCATCATCTAGAAGCGGTGACCTGCACATACTCTATATTCCTGAGCTTTTCTCCCACTGTTGAAATAGATGAAGAAAAGCCTGAAAAAAATGATTAGCACTGATTCCCGTCATTCACATGGGCACAAACATCATTCACCAGGAAAATGGCAAGATCCAGGCCGCATGTCAATCTCTCTGCACATCCACCACCTACTACTTCCTTCAGATAAAGTTTCATTTGCCTTTTTCTTCAACAAGCAGAGGGTCTGCTCTAAAATATTTATCAAACTTCCCTGGGATGACTTGATCAATGTATAAAATCTTGTACCAGCTAATGTTTAAACAAAAAGAAAGTCACGTATTACAAACAAGGGCCCCAACATCCTTGTAAATCCTAGCTATTTCAGGCAATTGTTATAGAGCTATTTCATATTTACTCTGGTGAGCCATAAGCAGACTCTGGCCCATTTTGAATTAAGAAGAAAAGCTGTGCTTTAGTGCCACTACAGGTAATTTATGATATATAAATAGGAGGTTAGGCAATAATTTGCTTGTTAAATGACACAAGGGGAAGAATGATAGAGAAATCAGCCATAAATAAAAGCCTTTTGAACAAATTCTGAAGAATGCGAACTACTTGTCTGATGCGTGTCTCAGGTTTATCTGTCATTAAGTCACATTTGTTGGTGTTCAGTCAACCTGAGGGAAAACAGATCTTAAGAACTTTGTGGACATCCAGGAATACCTGACTAGAGTGGAAATAACATGTCATCTTTGCAGATAAAAGGTGTTTAATAAAACAATAAATATTAGAACCTACCGTTTACTTTTTACAGCAGTGTCATTTAAATGTGCAATATAGCAAGACAGTGTCACTACATCATTTTACCTCATCCATTCCTTCAAGACCTGTTCTTTCATTGATCATTTTTACATTCATAATATTAAAAACAGAAAAGACCAGACCGCAATATTATAGTTATGATGTTATTTTGCAGCATTTTCAAACCTGTTTTACCTCTTTTCTTTTATCAGTATCTGTACAAGAAAAAACAATGCTATGGGTACTTATGGCATATTTCCCTAAGATATATGAGAGCGTGTCACAAGAGGTGAACATCTTTCTAATAATATTTTGTACTTCATCATAGCACTGTCAGGAGATGCCAATGGAGACTCTAAGTCATTTTAAAGAACCACTTCATTTACAGGGAAGGAGTTCACTCCTAATTAAGTTGGAAAGCCTCTGGGGCTTTCCCCAGCCTTTGCAATTCTGATTTCCTTGGAGAACTCATAGTAAATCTAAGAGATTCAGAGATTTCAGTATGATTAAGGCCCTGTTGACAAAGACATTAAAAAGCCGCTAGTCAAACTATGCCATAAACCCTACACAAAAAAATCCCTGTCCACAATAGCACAAGGAACTTGAAAAAGAAGTCTGCTGGTAAGACAGTAAGGTGGCATAACTACCAAGCACAGGTGGTAATAAAGAAAAGAATTAGGAAAAGTTTGGATTGAAATTGTAAAAAACTAACTAACTAACCAACTAGCTAACTAACCAAACAAACAAAACCAACCAAAAAAATCCAACAAAAACTCCCACACGACTATAAAATGGAACTGAATAACTTGAATCCCATTGAAACTGCTATATAAGTTCTTTCTTAGAATCATAGAATGGCCTGGGTTGAAAAGGACCACAATGATCATCATTCAACCCCCCTGCTACGTGCAGGGTTGCCAACCAGCAGACCAGGCTGCGCAGAGCCACATCCAGCCTGGCCTTGAATGCCTCCTCTTTCTGAGTGGGTTGTATATATATAGGCATTCCAACATGGAAGGCAAAGAAATATCCTCTCTCAGTTACAGTATTTGAATTGAAATATCCACTCTTACAGTTTTTCCCCTTATATTAAATATCCATCAGGAGGTCTAGGTTGATAAGATGTTGTCATTTGAGAGCAGGTAGCAGACACAGGGATTCTGGCAAAATTGAGGCCTTATAAATTTGGGTCAAAGAGAGTGAGTTACATTGAAAAGCTGTAATAGCTCAAGGAACTAACTTCATGTTTTCCTGAATAATGGAAAGTAGCACAGCCATTGCATAATCCCTCTCTTCCCACAAATGGGAACTGACAGCACAAGTGTAAAGGTTTTTTGTTACTCAAGTGCTAGTCATCAAATAAGAGATGTCATTAACAAATGTAGGGTATTTCAGTGAAACGTGGTGTGATGGAATCCATGACAAAGGAAACACAATTACGAGCAAAGACTTCTAAAAGACAGTGCAGGGATATAGTAGCTGCATGGAAGCAATGCAAAGAAAGAACAGAGTAGTAAGAAAACTGAGCTGATTTCCTTCTGAGTGATCCTTCTTCCAGCACTGACTAGCTGTGGATCTGGCATCCTGGTACTCTCCCTCAAAAAGGAATCTCAGATGATCTTGCAAGTGGCTAGACTCAATGCTATTGAGAACACACTTCTTGCATAGATTGAACTGTCTTGATTTTTAAGCTATACAAAAGCAATTGCCTCCTATTATTCTAAAAGAATGTTGCTGCTGAGGTCTTTCATTTTTTTTTTTTTGCAGAACAGCAGCAGAGCACTGGCAGGTCACCACTGTGGAATGAAGGAATCTGAGAAATCACATGGAAGAAACAGAAGAGATTGTGTTTGAAGCAAATACAAAGAGAAAAAACAAAATGAATAAAATTGAAGAGACCTTCAAAAAGAAAGAAATGTCAGAAGCAAAGGAAAATAATAATAATAATAATAAAAAAGCAAACTTGGTTTGTTTAGCAACCAAGACTAATTCTCCTTCCTGTTAGAAAAGACCTTCATAGATCAAAGTATTATAGTGCTCTGAATTCCACTTGGGCAACCAGCGATATCCTGATTAGATTTGTATTTAAACAGAATTCTCATACATTTCAATTATTAGAATCATTGGAGCCAAGTGCTCTTTCAAGTTAGACCTAAATTATCCTCTCTCTAACAGAAAGTGAAAAGGCATACAATATTGATACCAAACATTGTTCTGTAGAGCCATATATACTTTTAGCAGTCATGAGCATAAATGGAAGCACTCAGTATTCATTCACTTTTTTTAGTTGAATACTTGCTACAGCATAAAAAAAAAACCACAAAAAAACCCCCAAAACTCACATCCTAGCATAATCCTGGTCATTAATTGCTAAAATGTTGAAAGTACAGTCTTTTAGGCTAGTGCTCGAAATTATTCTAAAGAATAATTATCCCTGTGAGCTCAAAGAGAAAAAAGAGAAGAGAAAGAAAAAAGAAAAAAAGATGCTACAAAAGAGATAGATTTTCATATAGTGGAGATATGTATGTTCTAAAAGTAAGTGTCCTTGATGGAAAGTCAGATGTATCCCAAAACCAGAAGCCTCTTTAGGTGATGACGTCTGTTGATCTGTTCATTTGACAATCCCTAGTAGTGAAAGAAATTGAAAGATCTATTGAAACAGAACTGGAAGATGTGCTTATTCACTGTTATTAAAAAATAATGGATAATATCACCTGAATATAACATAGAGGTCTGGAAGGTATCTCTAAAGGAGTTCTGGGAGCCAGTGAGAATTCTAGTCTTACTGTAATGCACAAGAGTGTGTGCTGAGACAAAATATCGTTCCTGTAAAACTCAACAAATTTTGTAAATAACTGCTTCTCACACTCAACATCAGCATTTTGAAACCAGGATGACAAAAATCCTCATGTTTTTTGTAATGCATTTTCATTTCTAGAGTATCACCAATGCTACATAAAAATTACCAATTTTTAATCTTCTACTCCGATTCTCATACAACACTGGATGAGGTTTAATGTCTTAAACTTTCTTTCTTGCTATTCAGTAGGCCTTATAGGGGTCATGCTGCTCCTATGGCTTATGCAGTCTGTAAAATTTTAATGTGTGCACAGGATAGTGGGGAGAATTCAAAAACACAGGAGATTTTCAGTGAATAACCTCAGATTCAGAGAATCACCTTCCTACTCCTACTTCCCAGATTTTTACCACTGAAAAATATGATTCCAAATCACTGAATCATAGGGGTTGGAAGAGTCCTCTGGAGATCAAGTCTTCCTTGTGGCATCCCTGCACGCCCTGATAACATTCCTATATTCATCCCAAGCACCTAGGTCTCTTTTCCACATTTCATAGACTTTCTTCTTCCATTTAAGCTCCTTTCTCATTATGATACTTCAAAAGTGTGAGTTTCATCAGTGTTTGTTCCTGTCTTGAATCTGTGACCAATCCCATCCTGCTGAAAGCAGCCTCTTTGTCCTCGCTGCATTTTCTCAGTTTCACTCCATAGTATCTGTGCAACCTCCTACTTCTACTCTCAGATAATTTCCTTACTTTAGCAGCAATTTTATCCAAAAGATGACATCTCATTTGCAAAAAGTAAAAGAAAGTAAAAAATGCTTAAAATATCATGGTCGTACAGAGTTTTCTTTAATGCATCTCCCCCTCAATGTCTTCCTGCGAGTCCCAGTTTCTCTGTTGTATTAAATGCAGTTACCTGGACAAGCTTTTCTCCTACCTTATAAGAAACCTATTTCTCTGACACCCTAAAAATGAGAATACATAATAATAATAATTAAAGAACAAAGAATGTTTCCAACTTTTCCCTTAACCTCATGAAAATCCAAGTGGAACAAACCTATCATTTATCTCTAAACTCATCAACAATGTATCTGAATTATGCTTTTCTCTTGTTTGGTAGTTGAAATAATTTTAGAAAAGTGTTAGGTGTACACCTGCTGTTTTCACCAAGTAATTCCTCTAGAAGGTAGGAAAGCCCTACTCCTATTTGCAGTTCTCTTATGCAGAAAAATAAACAGAAACTGCAGTAGGAATTCACCAGTCAGGTTCAGGTCTAATTGCAAGTAAGTAAAATGTCTGGGCTGGAAAAGTAATTCAAATGTAGGGCAGATTAAAAAAAAAAAGCGTTGGCCTGAAAAATAAAAATTCAGAAGTGGCATAAATACGGCAGACCTTGCTAATCTGCCCCTTCTCTTGTGTGTAGAAATTATCATTTTATTTCTTCAAAGGGCTCAGTTCATCTAACTAGCTCATATGCCAACAGTCACTGTGTCTAGCTATCAGTATCGACATTTATACTGCACTGCATCCCGTGTTCTCATGGGACCTTGTCACAGTGCAAATTAAATGTCTGTTACCCTATTCTACCTCATCAGGTAAAGTTCCAGAGTCACAACTTCACTCTGCTTTTTGTCACCGAGAAGGTAAAACATCCAAGGGCTTTCCGTTGCTGGACAGAAATGGGGTCATCACCATTAAAGGTGATAACAGCTCAAGATGGCTGTACAGAACCTCTGCAGAGTTGGAAATGGAACACTGACAAGCCCAGATGTTAATTGTTTTGGGGTTATTCATAGTCATTCTGAATAGCACTTCTCTCTTTTAAAACATTTCCATACCAAACAGTAGCAATGCTCTCTAGAAATGCTGTCTGCAGTCTTCATCCCATCCCTGCAGCAATATTCAGTGTTCTCACTGAGGGACTTTTAGGGTGTCACTAGCTGCAAGTGTTCACTTCTACACAGTCCACAACTGAGGTTGGCGTGAAATTTCCACTCCTTTTAAGCCTGCAGCCCCAAACTCAGCAGACTGCCACATGTAGGCAGCAAGCTACAGAAGTGACAAAAACCAGGAACTGTCTGTGCTAAAAACATTAAGAAAACACACACCCCACAGAAGCACTGCACTGTGTTAGGCATAGGGCACTAAAAAGTTACAAATAAATCCTTCCCAAAGGATTATATAAATATTAGGTTTCTATATATCATAACGCATATTATATACTGATATATAATATGGATATAAATAAAGTGAACGTGTGAAAAAATCAGATTTCCTTAATTCTAAGCAGCCTAATCACTTCAGTGGAAGAAATGCACTTCAAACCATTTTACCTGCCCCGAGTATTTAACTCTCTGGAATTACAGGTACTGTACCATCCTCTACAATATTCTCTGTAGAACAGGAAGGAAAACAAATGCCCACCTTCCATTTCAAATTATTTTTAGTAGGACATACGAATCATCTTTGCCAACATAACCCAAAGGATACTGAAAGCCACTGGAAAAGCTAGCACAGGTTACTCTTTCCATCACATCATTAAGCATGTCCAGAATTCTTTAAATCATGCTCTGTCAAATATTTTTGGATAAAATGTTATTAAGCTGCTTAACTATGTTCTTCAAATAAGAACATGTATGGTTTTTCTGTAATACGTTATTTATAGACAGGGGAAAAAAAAATACAAACAAGCAATCTTCAGGCTCCCAGTTTGATAACTTCACATAATTCAGTAAAGAACCAGAGATGCAACAGATATACACATTTAAAGCAACTTTAGTGATTCTGGAGAAAGATTGTTGTGAAGCACCACAATGAATGTATTCGTCAGCCATTATTTTAAAGGCCTGAACTGCAAATATACTGGCTGAGGTAGGAAAAAAAAAAAAAAAAAGAAAAAGCATTTATCCAAACATTCAGTTCTACTAGAGGCTTGGACAGCCTGCTGGGCTCTTGGTCAGAGCCACAAAGGGATTCAGACACATAGCTCTTTTGGGGATACGGAGCTCATAATCCCAAGGGGGATTCAATGCTTAAAAGCCTTGGAGAATGTGGATCTTTGTGCTCTGCTCTTTCCCAGCTGAAACAGCAACAGCAGTGGATAGTAGTGAGCATTTGCACTAAACAACATTGTGTTATGCTAATATATAGCATTTTTACATATATCCCTCTCTCCTTCGAGGTCCTCCTTAGCAGTGAAAGAGGTAACATCATCCAAACTGGACAATGAGTGACTCATCATGGCAATGAAAACAGCCTGCTTCTCTCATTTTAGACCATCTTCTGATTCAATCTTGTCAGTTTACACTTAATTTGCCTCCTCATTATCTTTTCAGCCATAAATGATGATTTTTTTTTGCTACTTAAATAAAAACTAAGGAGATAACCGAACATCCCCTGCAGACACAAAGCTCTGTGGTTTAAGATGTGTTTATTATTTCCTCTGCTTTAAAAAAAATAAAAGCCTCTCTGACTGTCAAGTCAGCAGACCACACTGTGTGGACATTCCTCATTCATCCTAAGGCAAAGGCACCTGAGTTATCACATAAAACAAGTCTTCCATCAAAGAAAATCAGCTTTAGAGTTGGCACCCTTGCTATTCACTACTTGAGCCAGTTTAACTCATCTTTAGTTAGGCATAAAGATATGCCTACCCCTGCCTCAAGATGTCTTCCAGAAAGTCTAAAAGAAAGAGTCAAAGGGACCATGATAGAAAACCCAAAGTGGGAAGCCAGAAGGATGACGAGATGGGGTTTGTGTTTCCTGAGATTAACCAACAGCACACACAGAAGCAGGTGTGAGTGTACAGAAGACTGCCCAGGAGAGAATCTTTCCCCTTCAGAAAACTTAAAAATTTCCACAGTTGGAATTTTCCAAGCTTGGGTCTCAGTGGTCCATTCTGAGATATGTCAGATATACAGAAGAACCAAGGAAAGCTGAACATTCATGCTTACTAAAGCATCCTCACTTAGCTGAAAGCTGTAAAACGGTATTTCCCTAATGTAATCTTCTACCTCTGGTCAGTCAGAGAACTGGAAATTGCATCCAGATCACTGTACATAATAACCTTTGATGCATCTTTCTGTCCTGAATTTGTCTAATCATTTCTTAACCTTCTTTAAACATGCAGTATCCAAAACTTCTTGTGGTAATGAAATCTTCAATTTATTTTGCATTATGAAGAAAAAGTGCTTTTCAGCTGCTTAGTAATTTCAGGGTGCCCCTAATTCTTGCTCTGTGGTGATGAGAGATGATCATCTTTCCACATTCTCCAGATCACTGACAACTTTTACACATTTACACATCTTTGTTGTCTGCTGTATCACACACTTTACGAATAGACTTCTTTCCCAGACTGAATAGATTTTGTGCAGCTTCTCCTGGTAGAGAAACTTCATTCCTTTGCTCAGGCTTCCACCTTCCTGTTCCATTACACCCTATTTGAGACAGACTAACAAGGACTGCACAGCGTACAAAACACACACGTCACATGTTAGAGCCATGTAGGAATTCACTTCCCTGCACTATTCCTTTCCTGGTAATTCGTTTTTGTTTGATGAAGCTGCATTTTTACACGCTTCTGGGCTGTGTGCCAGCATGATGCGAGATGACGACATTTTTCAGTGTTGTTTTTCCAAGCCCTCGCCTCTCTCCAATTAGCTGTCCTTTGGGATGGCTTTCTGGGAAAGAAACGAATTGGCCACGATGGAAGAGTCAGTGGTACTGGCGCTCAAGCCACCCCCACTATTGATTTCATCTGAAAGAGAGCGTTGCTGTTCTGGAAAGTCCCTCTGGGAGAAGGCAGGCTGCACCACGGCTGAGTGGCTGCATTAGATGCCACAGTATTCTAATGTAATTAGAAAACAGCTGTGAAGGAACAGCCAATTGTTTTTTGGCAGTCACGGCTAATTTTGCACCAATAGAAATGATGAATCAAATGCTGCAAGTTTACAATATCTGCTGAGAAAGTAATGGCAGAAGCCATGGTAATGATTTTCTATCTCGTTTATACCACTTTGGGCTGATGGAGTGGTCTCTCATCCCCCAGAAGCCTCTGGTGTGAAGGAATTCCCACATGCTTCACCATAACACCCATTGGGATGGGGAGAGCCAACATGTTGGGTATGGAAACCATGCAGCTACTTCTCAGCCACAGACTAAATATAGGACATTTTTCTTTCTTTCCATAGCAGGAACCGTACCACTGAACCACGCACTACTCACCCCTCACCAATAAGAGATAAAACTGGCAAGAGAGTATGATACAACACATCCAGTTCCTACTAGGCTTTCTCTGACCACCATCCCCTGTCCATTCACTCTGTATTAATGAATCAGAAATACTCAACCAGAACAGTGTAATTCCATTAAACACATTCCTCATACCAGTTCCCTTAACAAATAAACACCCAGCTCCTTTAAGGTTATCGAATATCAGCCTGTGAACTATCATCTGCTGCTAAAATATGTGCAACTTTGCTGTCTGAAATATGAAAATAATCTGTAGGGCCACATTTTCTTGCTTAGGCCCCCACAAGATCTTCCAAAATTACTGCATGTGTCAGCTGGGATTAGAAATACTTCTTAACAGCATAACTGCTAAAAGCATATTTTTGCATTTGTCTCAATGCCCATTAACATGAACAAATGCAAGCCAGTTGACAATGTGCTCACATAAGTGTTAACTTTGCAATAAATGTTAAAAACAATACTTGAAAGTGGCCCTTTGCCCTTGTTCTGCCCTGAAAATAGCTGCATGTCAGTCTTTAGAAGGCGGTATTTTTGGCCAGATAGCCAATAATTTTAATAGAATTAGCATGGGACAGAAATGCCATCCAAAAATGGATTCATGTTTAATCTGGTAATCTGATCCCATATGGCGCTTTAAAGAGTGGGAGGAATTAGTGTTTGCTGCCTAAAGAAATTACCCAGAAAATGACTGCCAAAGATAGACCCAACAGCATCTCATCAGCACTCAGTGTGAAAAAGACAAACAGCACAGAAGCAAGAGAAGTTAAAAGGTGAGCCAGCACAGAGAGACAAAATTTGTCCTGCATGACTGGGAGCGGGATAACAACTGGATGATAAAGGCAACCTCATGGAGTACTGGACAGAGTTGAAGAGGCATTAGAATATGTTGCACAGAAGGTTGGAAGGCAGTTTGAAAGCTGAACCTAACCTAAGCTCCATCCTTAAATTCCCATTCACCTTGAGTGTTATGAATGCATAAGAAAGCACAGATCATTCTCATATTTCTCTCTCGTTATTCTGTACAGGAAGCAGAGATCTCAGACACTGGGATCACAGTGACCACTCTGGTTCTGACATGGGGCTGTTTTTCAGGTGACAGCCTCAGGGACCTTTTTCTGGGTACCTGCCTGCCTCCTTCAGCCCTGCTGACCCATTTGTCTGTAGGGCCTCATGGTGAACTGGGTCAGAAACTCATCTCACTGCTAATCCTGTTAAAGAATTAAAAATGGACTGAGTGTGTTTTTAAATCAGCTGAGGTCACCCAGTTCAGCTGTGGCCCTGCAGAAAGCGGCAGTGGCACAACCATGGAGCCACCTCTGGAAGGAACAGCTGGGGATGAATGGAATATATAGATGGGGATAGAAAGGGGAAGAAAGGGAATGGCTCACACTGCCTTTGGTGCCACAAGCAGTGTCAGCAGAAATGCAGCCTCAGAGCTCCCAGGGTGGGCTGCCTCCGGGAGCGTGTTAATATCTGTGAAAATATAGCAAAGAGGGCCTCTCTGCAAATAAAATAAAATAAAATAAAAATAGTAATAAAAAAGCAATAATGACCAGAGAGGATAAAAATAGCTAAGAGATGAAATGTGATGGACATCCAAAGCACTTCAGATTCTGGGCAGACATGTCAATAATGTAATGACACCTTTCTACATTCCTTCTATGAGGATACGCAGCTTCCCAAAACTGCTCTACTCTGGACAACCTCCATTCATGACACTTGGCCTATCTGCCAAAATCCTGCAGGGCATCAAGGGCCCTTCTGGTTCACTGAAATTATGGAAACTGAAGGGAAGCCAGTGAAACTGCAGCTAAACCAAAGCAGGATTTCATCCTCACAGGTTGCAAATCTATTTAGTGATCCTATAATGTGACATAGATGTGTAGCACAGGTTAAAAACCAGAGGAAAGCTACTTTCCCCCTTCCATCTCCTCAGAAAGGGAAGTATTTAGCACAACAAAATGCTTGCTGGAAACCAAAATAAGATGACTGTTCCCATATGGAGATTACACAAACTATACCCCTGAAGAATAATTCTGTTGCTTACTCCTGGGGTAAGAGTGAAGGATTTATCTGTAAAAGCAGCTCAGACCAGGGCAGTACAGTGGCTAATGAAAACCATGCCAATATGTGTCCAAATCCTTTTCTTTGTGTCACTGGTTCAAGCACACCAATTTGTGACAGAGCTACGAAATGAAAAATCACAGCCCAGTGCACAGAGATAATATAGACAATAACTAAGCTTTTCCCGCGTGCTTATGCACACATGCAACACCCAGCATTCAGCTCTTTGCTGCCTCACCAAAGCCAACAGCCCCAAGATAAGAAGTCCAAATTAGGGTGAAGAAAATAAATAAAATATAATCCGTCAGGTTCAGCCTGCAAACACAACGAAGCACAGTACTTTTTTACTCTTATCCTATGGTTCTGATCAGCCACAGCCCTCAAGTCCTGCACAAATATCCAACAGCAGGATTAGTGCTATGGTATTATGTGCTTAATGGATAGACACTTTCCTCTTAATTCTCCCTTCGCTGCCACCCACCTACTTTCTGTCCTTTTGTAATACCTAAGGATGTCAAAAACCTCCCAAAAATGTAATTTAAGAAATAGAATCGACTGCAGCTATAAGGTCATTTCATTACTGAAATTACTAAAAAAAAAAAAAAAAAAAAAAGATAAAAAAGTCCCACGTGTTGCCTAAATGAAATATACCTCAGGTGTCCTTAGGAACCTGTCTTGGGGAAAACGTCCCCTACAGTGTCCTAATATCATAGCAAGGCCACATTAGCCTTTTAATTGTCCCCATTTGCCATCAGCCAGAGGTTGATCTGGATGTTAGCAGCTGCCACCAGATCTCCACATTGTGACAAAAGGTGCACAGCATGTAAAGGGGTAAAAGCACAAAGGCATATATGCATCTTCCTCCTTACCCAGCCCTCTCAACAGCATTCTAATCTCCAAGAGACAACGCTGCAACGCACTCTCAGGATCCATTTCACTAAGGACTGGCCAACTCTGCACCTCCATAAGCTCCCAGCCTCCTGCCATTACCAGACAATTACATGGGTCAGTATTTCATGCGATTACAGGTTTGGACCGGAAAGATTACATTTTGCCAGGCTAGCAGGAGCTAGGCTAGAGGGCTTCTCCAACTAATAGCAACCCCAGTGCTATCTCCATTGACCCTTCCCAGGCTGTGCTCCATTCCTCTTGTTCTGTTTCCCCTTTCCCTTCTCTAAAATCCTCGTTTAACTCTTTGCAGAAAAATAACAAACAGGTCAGTTGAGGTGACATAAAAGCAATTTCCCTACACTCATCTTCTCTGTGCTCTGGTCAGCCAGGATTTTCTTATTTCACATAAGAGAAAGGTAGAGCAATGTGTTTCTAAACCAATATTTTGTTTGCCCAGCACTCTAACAAGCTGTGTCACTATCACTGCATTTGGCTCAATAACAGCTCAGTGGTTGCTGCCCATCAGCTTTTGCAAAAGAAAATTTATTGGCAGGTCAGAGAGTAAAAATGGCAGATTCAATGTACCTAGAGCAACTGTAACTGTAATCCTTCAGTAAACATATCCCAGAAGTGGTCTTCAGATCCTGAAGTGTGGTTAAAATCAGGGTGTCAGCAAACAACTTTTCTTTCTTTAATATTTTTAAGGAATTGGCATTTGGTTAAAATAAGGAAGATACCTTGTCTTTTCAACTGCTGTACTGTCTTAAGGTCTTTGCATTGCATTGCTTCTTTATGTTGTTTTCAGATTCAGGAAAAACCAGATGGGCACATATTATAGTGTGCCCTGTAGTAGATAAGACAGAAGAGGGACCCTTGCTTCAGCTCAATGATCTTACTGAATCACTGAGACTTCAGGACAGATGTTTGAGACAAGTTCAGAAGAACAACAGTGCTGAATTCATTACTTTTGTGTAGGTGCAAAACCAAAGGGATCTAATTACTGGAGACCTTGGCAAGGCAACAAAGACTCTAAGTTCACTCCTTCAAAGGATTTAGGCACTGCTTTAAATTTAGCATAAGCTCCCATAACTTTTACTAAGTAAACTAGAAACATCATCATTTTGCATTCCTGAAAAGAATTACACCAAAAACAACAACAACAACAACAAAAAAAAAATACAGAAAATAATCAAGCAATTAAGCTTTATTATCTAGAAGGACCTAATTCTCCTTGCATCTCTGCTTTTTGCTTTTACAAAAGTTCAGCCTACCACTTAATATGAAAAGCACAGGCTGGAGATGGGAAAGGAGATGGGTAAGACAAGTGTCATGAAAAAAAGCTGGAATTAAAGGATGAGTCTCATCAATCTCAGCTTGTATTTGTGATGAAGACAGTGCAAAGTGAATATACACCTTAAATAAGAAAGAGAGTGTCAAAACTGTGACAGTTTTAAATCCAAGGTCAACAGTTGCTTTGAAAGAGTTTTCTTAAGCAGTTTTGATGGATTCACAATTTGCTGAAAGTTTTATGTAAGACAGCTTGACACTTTATTGCCATAACTTTCATTGCATAAAATTTTCAAAGCTTTCAACTAATAGCAGATCCATCTGAAGAAGATTATAGACCCTCAACCTCAGGTTAGTTAATCCATGAAGGGGTTCCCAAATGCCAAGTAGGAATGCTAAATTTTGCCAAGAAACGGCACTCATTTCCTTGCTTTGGCTACTTTTAAAAACCAGCTTAGTTGAAACCAAAGACCACAGAATTCTTGACAAACATTACCATTGACTGTCAGATAAAACCCACAGTGTCCTTTCCATCTTGAAGGATACGTACACATTCTACGCATTCATTCACTGCCAAAGTTCAGCAGACTTCAAGTTGATACAGAGCAACCATTTTAACAATATAGAGTAAACCTGTAGAATGTGGAATAAAACGTGAAATTTAAACAGTGTTTCCAGTGTTATCTTAGGTGAGTACAAAGCCACTACCACAGTATAGCAGTGTATGCTTTGCCTTGAACTTCTAGATAGATCCTCCGAGAACGTAACCTCATGCGACCTGGTTTTTTGTTAATATTTTAAAGCTGATCCCCACAGCTTTATCTGTTCTCCCATGGCTCTTTCAATTTACCCCAAAGCCTCTAACCTCCAGGTGAGGTCTCGAGCCTTAGGCAACAGCAGGTCAGGATGGTCTTCCCATGAAGGACAGCACCTTCAGCCTACAGGAGTGCAGCTGTCCCTGTGCGCTGCATAGTTCCACCTTCCTTGGTTCATAAGGTGGGAACTGGGGGAGCATTGCTCCTCCTGCTGTAAGCAAAGATCATGTTTGAGACTGCCCGAGGAACCTGAACATCTATAAGTCTATGAATTCTGATCAGACATATCCCAGAGTCCTGTGGGAATTGACTGACAGTTGACAAGCCACTCTTGATATCTGAAAAGTTGTGGTGGTCAAGTGAAGTTTCTGGTGACCAGAAAGAAAGGCAATATAGCACCCATTTTTCAGAAGGGTAGAAAGGATGACCACAGGAACTACTGACCTCTCAGCCTCACTGCAGTGCTGGGGAAGATCATGGAGCAGATTCTCCTGGAAGCTGTGGTAAGCCACATGGATGAGAAGGAGGTGATATGGGAAAACCAGTACAGCTTCACCAAGGGCAGGTCCTGCTTGACTAACCTTGTCACTTTTTATGATGGTGTAGCTGCGTCAGTAGTTATTGTGTAGTAGTTACTGATGTCATAGAATCATAGAATCATGTCATCTATCTAGACTTCAGTAAGACCTTTTGACATGATCCCTCATAACACCCTTTTCTCCAAATTGGAAAGATACAGATCTGGTGTGAGAGCCGTACAATGGATGAGGAACTGGTTGCAAGATTGTACCCAGAGAGTGGTGATCAGCAGCTTAATGTCTGGATGTAGATCAGTGATGAGTGATGTCCCTTAGGGGTCAGTACTGGAACCAATGATCCTTAACATCTTCACCAGTGACATCGATAATGGGGTTGGGTGTACTCTCAGCAAGTTTGCAGATTACACCAAGCTGTGTAGTGCAGTTGACACACCTGAGGGTCAGGATACCATTCAGAGGGACCTGGACATGCTTGAGCAGTGAGCCCAGGAGAACCTCATGAAGTTCAACAAAACCAAGTGCAAGGTCTTGCACCTGGGTTGTGGCAAACCCTGCTGTCAGTACAAGCTGAGGGATGTAAGGACAGAACACAGCCCTGCTGAAAAGAACCTGGGGGTACTGGTGGATGGCAAGCTGGACATGAGTAAAAAATGTGCCCTTACAGTGCAGAAAGCCAGACATATCCTGGGCTGCATCAAAAGAAACATGGTCAGCAGGAAGAGGGAGGTGATCCTGTCCCTCTGCCCAGCGCTGGTGAAGCCTCATCTGAAGTAGTGTGTTCAGATGTGGAGTCCTCGGTAGAGGAGAGATATGGACCTGTTGGAGCATATCCAGAGGAGGGCAACAAAAATGATCCCAGGGATGAAACACCTCTCCCATGAGGACAGGCTGAGAGAGCTGAGGCTGTGCAGCCTGGAGAAGAGAAGGCTGTGGGGAGACCTGAGAGCAGCCTGTCAGTACCTAAAGGGGAGCTATAAGAAAGAAGGGGACAGACTCTTGAGCAGGGTCTGTTGTGATAAATAAGGGGAAATGGTTTCAAATTAAAAGGGGACAGATTTAGATTAGACATAAGGAGGAAGGTGTTTTTTTTTTTTTTTTTGTTTTTGTTTTTTGTGTTTTTTTTACAATAATGGTGGAACAAGCTGCCCACAAAGGTAGTGAAAGCCCTGTCCTTGGAGACACACAAGGTCAGGCTGGACAGAGCTCTGATCAAGCTGTGGGTGTCCCTGTTCATTGCAGGGAGTTGAACTAGACGACCTTCAGAGGTCCCTTCCAAGTCAAAAGATTCTATGATTCCATGAGTCCTGCCCTGGTTTGCCATCTATATTCCTACACTGTTAATATTGCAGCTGATTCCTTGCAGCAGCGGGCAACCTAGTTCTGCATTTCCCTCCTTCCACCAATTTTCCATTGTTCAAATAAATGTAATTTTTTTTTGCCTGTTTTGAGCTACATCTATACCTTTGCAATCCTACAGCAATTCATTCATGTCAAATCAGAGATGTTAGATGCGTGAGCAAATCTACAGACACACAGACGTACTCATATATGGGATTTCTTCCCATTTCCTTCATGTCTTGGTCAAAATGAGAAACTATTTTTCAAGTATATTCTGGGAATTAAACCAGGAAAGCAGTAATACAAACGCACATCAATTTTGAGGAATTACCAAAACAGAATTTACATTCATACTGTGGCTCATATTGGCATCAGTCACAGAAAAGCATATCCAAGCACTGTGAAATGTGTCATGGACTCATTTCTAGCTATAGAGGCTAGATTTTATAATAGTCTGCAAGATAATTTTCACGAGCAGCCAACCTCCTGCCACCAATATTGACTTCAACTGAAGGAACATCACTTTTGGTGTATGTCTGCTTTCCTGTATACCTCCCAAGGGACCTGATCCTTCGCTGCCCTGCCTACGTATCTACACTTCTGCACAAAAGCCATTACATGCTGCAGTTCCTGTGGTAGCACTCACTCCCACCTTCTTCTCCCACTGAGCAGGTGAAAATGAGCACACAAGCTGCAAGGCCCCTTACACCTGCACCTCCATTACTAAATCTTTGCTGTTGGAATCAAAGCACTGAAAACCTAGGAGAAAAGAGAGTATTTTTGCAGAATTGAATTTATTTTTTTCTGTTCAAGTTGCACAAATGCAAAGGGCATTATATGTTTTACCTGTGCTGAAAATCTGAAAATAATACTTACAATTTTGAAAGTTAAAAGAAAAAAAAGTCTTTAAGAAAATTTGTCAAATACTGAATTTCTTAGAAAACATATTTTAGACCTTTTTTGGGGGGAAAAATAGTATCTCTTTCCAGTTTGGCATCTCTCTTAGGTACATCTAATCCTCTTTGCAACCACTATGTCTCACAGCTTTTTGCTTCTCCTTGACCCTCACACGCAGCTCTGTGCTGTTGTTGGTGATGGCAGTCACAGGCAGCAGGGGGGGCTCACACACAGGGTTGCTTTGCCCTTGCATATTTTCATGTTTATTTTTGCTCTCTGCTGCTGGTAATGGCAGAACAGAGAGATTCCATAGCAGTACTAAACTTTGGGACCTAAATTTTCTGGTAATTTTCTTTGGAATTTCTGTACATGAATACTTTTGATGATAATCTGTATCTATTCCTTGCACTGAGACATTCATCAGTAAATCCCAAGGCACTGCAGAAAGAAGATCAATGTCATTATCATCATTTTGAAATTAACTTACCAAGAGATTATTATTTCTGCTACGAAGTGATTGCTAATATAAAAGCAGTATGAGCACAATGGCATTTGCCTTTATGCCATAAGCTTATGACCGCTATCTAAAGATTTCTTTAATCAAATCAGGATAAAACAGAATAACTTTTACTGCTGTTAAAAAAAAAAAAAAATTAAAAAAATGAAGAAGATGGACTCTTTTTGACAAAGTTAAGAAATCCAAGATAGCATTATTCCATGTTTTACTTAACTGCTATATATTTTCCTTAGTCACAAATATATAATTCCAGATAGACTGATATACTTGCTTGCCAATTTACATGGTCTTCCACAGAAAAGGCCTTGCTGACATCCGTTGGGAACGCTGGCCTGGTATGGAATAACGCTGGGTTTGCTCTCTCTCCACAGAGAACAGCTGCCTTCAGAGAATTTTATGCTATAATGCCATATTGAAAACTGTTTGCTTTCCAGCATTGTTCTGTGCTGCATCCCTGACAGGACGCGGATGTGCCCTTATAGCGCAGTGCAGCACTGTGATAACTCTGTGCAAGGGAGGGAGATTGAAGGAAGACATTAGAAATAAGAAACAGCAGCCGAAGTCTTTTTAAGGAGAATGCTTTCTTACTGACACCTTTGGTACAACACCTTTCTAAATTGCATTTTTTGCACATGTTTGCAGGAAGGGCTTGAGAAAAAGCATTATTTAGGTCAGGAAACAGGAAGAATTAAGAAGTAATAATCATTTTTGCACTTACAAAAAAAAAAAAAAAAAGAAAAAACAACAAAACGTGGACAAGCATGTGTTTTGAAACAAACAAGAAATCCAGAGATTTGTATTTTGAATACAAAGAGACTTGTGTTTTAAAAAGCAAAACACATGGGGTGTAATACCACTGAAGATAAAAAGCACATACAGCATGAGAAAGTAACCTTTTCAATATTCTTCATTAGACTCTACCAGCCACAGCCCCCAGAGTGAACTGCACCATCAAATCAATTACACCAAAGCCTCCTCTGACTTACGAAAGGCCTCACCACAGACTTTTCATATACTAGTTATTTAAGTACTGAAAAGTCTTACCTATACATCCGCAAGTAATTACATACTGAGAAAGCTCATGCAGAGCAGATTTCTAGCAAGGGAAGGCCACCGCAGGAACAAAAGACTTTTACAACTGAAATCAGGCATGTATTACAGGTTTGTGTTTTTATAGGACAGCATTAAGTCCTGAGCCCTGAGACTAGCACAAAACGAGCACAAGGGGACTTTCCTCAGCCATAAATCTGAGGAGATATAAAGGCATTTCCAGAACCACCACTATGATGAAAGTCAAGTACCATGTGCTCCCTTTTCAACTGTCCCATCTTTTTGATGACTGCAGATAGCAAGCACACACACATACACGGTAATTCCTACAAATCTGGAGGAATATCAACTTGACGTCTTGGTTCTTTCCAGTTGAGTAAGGATCTCCCACTCTGCACATCAGTAAAGATAGTAAAAGAAAAACTAACGCCCTTCTCTTCACCAGAGGAGACTTCTTGTCGCCCTTCCCTTCCCTCTGCCTGAAGTCTTTTTGAGACTTATTACCTGGCAGAACCTTTGCCACAAACTCAAACCAACTTAACCCCTCTGCTTGAGTTTAACCAACTCAGTAGGTTACACATTTGTTGATATTTTGGGAAGATGTCTGCACTTTTTTTTGGCTCCCACAGAAACCCAGTTCTCCCCAGAACCGATCTGCATCATTTTAGAGTTGGTTGCCTCTGCTTGTTGCTGATAAATACCCAAAATCAAGGTATACAGAAATATATTTTATACCTGTTAAATCCTTATCAAAATGCCATTACAATTTTAGTACAAAAGACTGCACCATCACAACTCTGTGATGCAACTCACGAAAGAAGATTTTTAAGTATGGTATTATTAAGTCTTCACTTTATTTTTTACCTGCAATATTTGTATGCAAACATATATTAATTGGGCTATAATTTCACTGATATCCCAGGAGCTACAGCTACTTTTGCTGGGCATCCTCAGTCAAGGGTTAGAAAAGGCCAGAACGAGTATAGGGTCCTGCCTACAAACCCTACAAACAGAAAGAGGCAGGTAGTTTGAAACAGTAAAGCACATGATGTTGTTCTGTACTGGTGCTTGCACAGAACAATGAACTCACCCAGACCACTGAGAAGATGCACTGCATGTTTATAGTCATTTCATCCTCCAGGGGTTGACACCTTAAATGGATGTAGAAGAGGATTTTCAAAGCACTGAACACCTGCCTCCATTCAGCACCTTTACCATAAACCCTACTCCTAATTGCTCAATGAGATATTTCACTGATTGCTATATCTTTACCATTTTAGAAACATAAAGGCTGAAGAGCTGAGGTTTGGGTCTACCTACAAGAACTCAGAATAAAAATATAGCATCTGGTCACAAAGATTTTGCTCTCAAATGTGACAGAATTGTCACTGATCAAAGTCCACTTCATCTTCCCAAGGGAAATAAGAATGACAGTATTTTTCAACAGGTGTGGCCAGCCATTTTCCTCCAACGTACTTTCAGAAGCAAAATTATCCTCAGATTCAGCAATGGGTGCACTGGCTTTCTTACACAACTGCTATTATTGCAGTGCTAATGACTTCCACTTGTGCTGGATCACACTGAACGGATGTACCACGAGGCTCTCTGTATCCCAAGGGATGCTCTGGCTCCTCAACAGCACACATGCACACGGATGGCAGACAGCACCGTCTCCAATGGCAGCAGCATCCATCAGCTGCCACGAGCCAGGAAAGAAAGCAGCTGTTTCCAAATCTTTTTAAAATCATGTGTAATACACTCAAGTGAACCTCCCTTTCTCTCTCCTGGGATGTATTCTAAATATTATGAATTTGTATTATTAATAGTGTATGAGTGTTAGAATATTTATTGTAAGTGTGGGGCCTTAACATTTGTACAACTCAAGTGTGCCTGGGGATTCTCTCACTAAATGCTGATATGCAACTGCTCCCAGATCAGTGTAAATAGCACAGAACAAGGCTGCAGAGCAGTCTGAGGCAGAAAGTAAAATGTGTCATATGATCCAACGCTGGAAAACATGCAGATGCATGACAGGCAGCCACGAGCGAATTCTGACAGGGCGCTAGGCAGCCAGTCTGGCAAAAGTGCAATAAGATTGCTAATGAAAAAGAGATCAATAGCCTTTTAATTTCTCCACCTGAAGTGCTGCAAAATGCTCCCCGTAACACAAGGTTTTCCACAAAAAGATGTCAACCGCTCGCTAATCAGAGCTCCTTTCTGCAGCAGCGGTGTGCCTCACAAATTGCCCTTTAAGAAACCATTCCTGATTTACTTGAGAATCAAATGGTGCTCACAGTCCAGTGTGGGATTACTGTAACAGGAGAAGGCAACAAGGGAGGACACCTACTGATATATTACTTTTCTGTTTTATTAGCAGGAGCTGTGTTAAAGCCAATTAAATTTCACAGAACAGAAAACAGTTTTGATCTTCTGGAGATTCCTGTGAAGGTTTAAAGCTAAAATTGAGTGTCTCCAGCAGAATCTGTTAGTTATAATTGTTCTTAATAAAGAGGGAGCATAAACAAAGCCAGAATTTGAAACTATTGCAACTGATCTTTTATTAAAGCTTCATATATGAAAACTGTTCTCAAAACTCAACTATTCCAGCATCACCAAAACTGTTCATCACAAACAGGGTTATTTTTTGGATTTTCAGTCCACAAAGAATGCACGGATTTTTTAATTAACTTAAAGCATTAATTAATTAAGCATCTTTGTCAAAACTTTCTGTTTCATATCTGCAGCATTAAGGGTTTGGAACTGGCTGTTGAAATGTATTTTTCTCATTGTGATACAGAGCAAAGACCATTCCGCTGGACTTCTCAGAATTGATTCTGAAACAGTTACACATTCTGCTACCCATTGTTTTAGATGTTCTGAGCTAATTAAGGTTAACCTGAATTGATAAATACTTAGCTCACTGCTTTAAAGAAAGCTTTAAAAGTCATTTCTATTTTTAATTAAAAAAATTCCACACATTCTGTGTTAAGAAATTTTTTCAGACAAGCTATGAAATCATAGAATCATGGAATTGCTCAGGTTGGAAAAGACCTTAAAGATCATTGAGTCCAACCACAACCCAACCATACTACCCTAACTCTAACAACTCTCTGCTAAATCATGTCCCTGAGCACCACATCCAAATGCTTTTTAAACACATTCAGGGATGGTGACTCAACCACCTCCCCGGGGAGCCTATTCCAGTGCTTAACAACCCTTTCTGTAAAGCTTTTCCTGGTATACAACCTAAACCTCTTACACTTGCATTTTTATATTTTTCAAAAGGCTTTTTTTATTTACTCCAGAAAATGTGATCAGGTGCCACTCTGGCAATGGACATTTCCTACATTCACCCCTCAAAAGCTGCAGCTGGTTCACTGCTGATTCAAAAAACGCTTGTAAGAAGGACAAGTTGGGCTACCCCTGCTATCTCATCACCAACTGCTTGCACTCTCAACCACTGCAAAATTCTTCTGACCTGAGCAAGCTCTGGCTGTTCAGCATTTGGCAACTGCCACCTGTGTTCTCACATGTACGTCATCACTTCAAACAAAGTTTCCTGGACTCCAGGATTTCCAGAGCTCTCTTCCAATCTATAGGATTCTGTGATTCCTTTAGTCTCTTGGTTGCAGGAACTTGCCTCTACTACCATCCCCTGTTTCCCAGTTTGTTCTGACCACTGTGGATGACCAGCATCTGACACACTACCTTAGGACCTTCCACTAGAGTCTGTTGGCCTAGACCAAATAGCCACATTTGGATCCTTGTTCTGCCACCACAACTCCACGCTGTTTTGCCTTGGCTCCCATCTCTTCCTCTGCAGAGCCTTTTTGCTTCTTTCCAATGCATATACATATATGTGTAAACACATACACAAGCAGGTATGATTAAATCATATATATAAATATATGAAATTCTATTTTCCCCCTCTTTGGCATTACCTTATTTATTTTTGTAACTAGCAAACGTAGAAATTCTTCCTGTAAATAATCAGAAAACAGCTTCATGAAGTTATGTAGTAAGTAACACGGGCTCCCCAGATACCACCTTCTGGGAAAATACATGCAACCAATTGCTTTAGAAACAGGTCCTTTTTGCTCATGCTTTTAGCACTTTAGAGTCATGATATAATTTAATACAAAAATACAGAATCAATAATGATTTAGTTCCAACTATAAAGCAAGTTGTGCACAGATCAATTTTCATAATATGCTTGTAATCATTTAAACACCAACTAATGCTTAATATAAAAAAGAAACCAAACCCACTCCAAGGAACATTTTGACAATTCTGGCTTTGGAAAGTAAATGAATTCTGAGAAAAGATTGGATTCAGTAAAACAGAGCCTTCGCTTTGGAGCCCTCTTCCCCTTCCATTGCTGGTCAATTATGATCCACCATCCAAGAAGCACTGGATTAGGACTTCATAGAAAACTGTGATATTCTAGCATGTCATGAAAGGTGAACAATTTTGAGTCTCTGAAGCTTTCATAGAGCTGAGGGGTCTTGCCGTTAAATAATCTCAAAAACATAGGATTAGGAGTTCCACACAAACCTTGCTGTTTAGGATAGCTCATGTTATGGAAGCAGCAGTAAGGGTCAGCCTTTCTAACAGCTGCCTAGACTCCATAAACATGGGCCTTGCATTATGGAGCATGAATTAGTAAAGCGGATATGTCAGAGTTACTTCCAGGGCAAACTGGACCATTCATGGCACTGTAAAAGAATCCCAGTAGTAAGTATATAACCATTTAATCACACTTCAGAAAGCCTAGAGTAGGCTTGTTCAACTCCGTTTAAGCTCTGCTATGGACCGCTGGATCTCCAAGGCAAGGCATCAACTTCTAACTTGCTGCGTCTGCTGTTTCTAAGCAAGAGTCCAGGACTTCTGAGCACTGAGAAATCCCTATGCCCTTCTAGTCTTGGAACCTTCCCCATGTAAGCACTCACACAGTCTAACTGCAGCCTAAAACTACAAGACAACAGCACATTATGTTACATGTACCTGAAGCTATCTTGTCCCCTTTTGCTGCAAATGGGAGGAAGACTTCTGCACCTGAACTAGGTTTGGAGCTTACAATTTCATACTGAAGATGAAAGCATTGGTATCGCCAAGCAGCTGGACCTTGGTGAGGAAAAGGACCACCTTTCCTCTGAGATGAGCACAGATATCAAAATGCCCTCATTTTTCAAAACTAATTTCTATGATGGCACAAAACACTAAACCTGGATGCAGTAACTACCCACTGTGTAGTAAAAAACCAGAAATGAAGAAAATTGGATTTTGGAATTTTCACTCTTCTCTGCCTTTTTTGGGTCAAACCAACCCTCATTCTCCTCTGGACTCATGGGAAAGACTCTTTACACTGACTGCCCCTGAGGCAGGCAGTCCTGCTTTTCCCAAGCTTCTTTCTTTCTCTACCCTTGCAGTGTAGGTACCTGTTTGCAGTCCCTGATCCCCGCAGGCATCACCCCACAGCCCTAAAGGTGTTTTTAAGCTCTATGTGCTCATGTTTCCCAAGGGAAAGAGAAATCTTCTGAAGAAGAAGAAAACAGAGCCAAAAGGAAGTCCTCTGGCTTGCAATTCAACTAATCCCTTTTAGAGTTAGTAAAGCATACAGCATGTATCGCCTGCAAACCTGCTAATTATACCTTTGCAACAGCAACGCAAATTTCAGATTCTTCCTTTAGCGCAGCATTTCATCTTGAGCTAATATAATAAAAGATTGGTTACCTGAAAATTTGCTATTCAGCTTTGGTTGAACAAATAAGTAACAGCTAAAGTCAGTTTCTGAATCAGAAATAATGACATACAACTTATCAGACGTTATGATAGAGTCGTCTATTTCAGACTGAGCTGACAAGGAAAGGCAAGCTTCTGCAAAGATGAAGTCTACACTGGAAACCAGCATTCCACCCCCCCATGGAGGACATTAGCTGCTTGAAACGGAGTGGTCTGTGTTCACCTTCTCACACTGCTTCTAGAAGCCATACCTTTGACTTCAAATACTTTAATTAAAAAAATTGACAAAGCTCCCAATCATCAAATCCACAATATTCATCTTTCCACAGTAAACTGCATCTTTATTCATTTTGGATACTGTAATACAGTCAACAGTAGTAGTCATTTTTCTATCAAGTTCTCTATTTTGATCTTAAGATTAAAACCTGGAACACCTTTTAAACTGTGAATTTCAATAGAGGAATGTCGTTTTTGCAGTGATATTTAGTGACACAGATGTTTCTTTACATAGTCTTGTATTTACAGAGCAAAAGCAAGCATCTCAGTGATACATGACTCTCCCGAAGAGGCAGCTCAGCAAATTATTGTCTTAGAGCTGACAATTTACAAGTCCCTCATATTAACACATAAAACTGTGTATGATCGTGTGGAAGCATTTTTAGGATCTATTTCGCTCATATGCATGATAAAACTTCTACGTATTTCCTGTCACCTAAAAGATCTCAAAATCCTTCACAAACTTGAACTAACACCCACATCAGGCAGAAAAACACCAGCTCCTCACAGGGAGTCAGCATCTGCTTAACAACACCAAATATAAATTCATCTTGTTTGCCCTTACCAAGTTCTACAAGAAGTAATGAAGTATTATTGCATAGAAAAAAAATAAGTATGTTAGAACACAAGGCAAGCATTTATGAAAGTCTGCTGAAAAAAAAAATCTCATAAATTGAGACATAAATACAAACAAAAATAAAAATAACACAATCATCGATGCTTTATCACCTCAGATATGAGAGAATTTATGCCCCCTTGTAAGAATCACGTGGAAAACAGAAGAAACTTCTTGATTTTGTGGGGAGTGCATGGAGGTTCCCACTGAGCTTGCAGACACTGACACTTACCTGTGAGCAGCAGCACCAGGGAGCAAAGTGGTGACCCTACGGGCCTTGTCAAAATGGGAACAGCTGTGAGCAGAGGGTGGGAGGAAGTAAAACCCTCCCAGGCCTGGGTAGCAATGAGGACTATAGTTTGGGTTTTTTTTTTTTTTTTTCTCCTTCTTAAAGAGCAAAATAAGGATTGATTTTTCTTGAAGTCCCAGATGTACGAATGGTTCTGAGGCCTTGTTCCTCACAGCCTGTAGGCTGCAGGTTCCCAGGCCCAGTGTTTCAGTCCCAGTTTTGGTTATGCTGTGCTTTTGGAATTATTTATAAATGACAGACTTCTTTTCTCCACATTTAAACAGACTTGCAGTCTTTCTTATGAGTGGGTTCTGATTAATATTTTGTTTAGTTGAAACATCAGTTTCACAGAAGGTGAGTTTTTGCTACAGCGAGCTAGGTAGTTAGTGATAATGCTGGGATTTGAACCAATTCTGTGCTGAAAGAGTTATTTAGAAATGTACATTTTCAGTCCTTATCAGCTTTATCACTTTCAGCTACGTTCAATAACAGTAAAATCTGACGTTATGTTTCCCTTCTGTGAAAATTAAATTTTGGAAAAGAAAGAAGAAGGAAAGTTAGAAAAACCTGTGCTTCAAATGTATTAAATCCATACCAATCACTCTGATGGCTTTTGATTAAATGCTGTAAGTGTTTTCAGAATATCTACTTTTCCCCAAGTAAGCGCCATCCATTATTTAAACATTGAAATGCAGAGCCAATATTGTTTTATAATTTCACTCCTTGAGCATCAGCGTGAGTTTCTTTTAATCTCTGAGTAATAAAAATCAATTGAAGAGCAATCTACCAATAAATAAGTGTAAATCGCTGGAAGCACTAAAAGGTGAACTACTGCTACAGAATGGAAATGTTTCCAACTCTAACACTGGGAGCACGACCCAGGCCCCTAATGAATATGATGATTCCATGTGTAAGCAAAAAACCCAAACAACAAAGAAGGAGATTTAGTGTCTGGAACTAAGCTCTGCATCAGAGACTGTACATTATTTTCCAGTTCCTTTTGCTCTTTTTGGGTGTTTGTGCCACACAATTCTCTTTTCCCTATTCCTTTTATACCCCTCCTGAGTTACATTTCAGCATCAGGAATATTTTGCTTGATCTATTAAAAAATGAGTTGTCTATTTCTCTCCCACAGCTCCAAAATCCACAGCTGACCTTCACGCAGCATTTCAGCATAGCACTGCTTCATCTTTCACACATAATCTGATTTCATTATACAGGTCAGAATTCCTCATAATGAAAAGTTGAACTAATAACAAGGGGCACCATTGATGCCTCTTGTCTCCTCATTAAAGGACTAGACTTCAGTTTATCGTAAATGGAACTGCAACCAAATATAGATATGAAGGATCATCATAGATTTTAGCTTTTTGCTCTTATTAAAAAATTAGTATTATTTTTTCTTTCACCACCTTCTTACTTTCGGAATAAAAAGTAATCATATTGCTTTACTTAGTTTTATTTAGATTAATGGCTGTCTTTCTAATCTGGTTTGGTAAGATGTTCCACTCACAGTACAACAGCAGCAGCACAGTTTTTAATGCGCAGCTCTGCATGAAAACACAACACAAATCCCCAGCTCTCCACCCACTGTGCAGTGGAATCTGTGGGTGAAGAAGTGCAGCCAGAAAAGCACATTTGCAGCCAGTAACAAAACAAATGTTATGATGGAGAAGAGAGGAAAAAAGGAAGCAATTTTTAGAAAGTGTCTAAACCATCATTTACCCTAGCGGGAGGATATGACTGACTTGCTACTTTATGGCTTTATTGATTAATAAGATTTGAGGATACAGCATAGCAAGACTTTTTTTTTTTTTTTTTTTTTTTTAATAACTTCAAAAGGTGGTTCACAGCTATTCAAAGTTGCTCACATTTACCTTGGGATTGAAATGAAGCCTTTGAGCATCCTGAAGCCATTCCAGAGGGAATTAATGATGTATTTTGCTTTTTAGACTTGCTATTGTACTTTTAACAGATCTTTTGGCAACAATTCAAGTATTTATTCGTTTAAAATTGGAATGACTTGCTTATCTGTCATTGAACACACCAAAGCAGAGGAACCAGTGTTCCTATTTGCTGCTATGTGAGATGGGATGCTTACTGCTTTGTAAACACAGAACTAAGCTCCAGATCTGCAGCTGACTCCCGGTATGCAGCACGCATTCACTACAAAGTTGATTGCATGATCAGAGCTTCCACGTTGGTTAAAATACAGGGTTTTTATTACCCAGAAAATAGAAGGTAATTGTAAATTACTCTATATTATGAATTATTTTCACATGAAAACTCTGACCATTATTGGATCCAGTCAATGTATGTCTGTGCCTGACCCCAACCTCTCGCAATTAGGGCTAGACGAAGACAAACAAATAGTTTAATTTTATACTAGTTGTAGCAATGAGTATTTTCCGTAACACATTTAAGGGAAGCTGATATTGATGTGACTGCCATTGTCCGTGCCCAGATAGAAAGTCACACTGCTGTAAAGCTAAAGCAAGAGAAAGCCAGGACTAAAAGAGTTGTTATTTCTTCCAGCTATTTTCAGTTTTCCTTATTATTTCTTTTATGTCACATACAAGAAAGGATTCTTTTTTTTTTCCCCCACAACACTTTCATTAAAAGAAAAATAAAAAATAAAAAAAGGAAACAAACAGTAATTCAAAGCTCAGAAAGAAAAAGGACGCCAGAATTCAAAAATGAAAGATTTTTTTCCCATTTTCTTTCTCAAAATGTCCTGGTTAAGAGTTCAAAGCGCTTCACATTTTTTCCTTACAAGCCAGTCTGGAATAAAATACCATGCCCAAGACATGAAGAAGCACAATTCTTAATCCACATGTAGAATTAAAATTGGCAACAGGAGAAATTTGATACATAAGAAAAATATCAGTTTCTTCAGCATTCCTAGCACTTATGCAACTTTATGACTGTGGATCTTCAGAGAGTAAACCACAGTAACTAAGTTACATTGACCAGTCATTTGATCTAAAGACACAATCAGAGTATCATAGAATCATTAAGGCAGGAAAAGACTTCTAAGATCAAGTCCAACAATCAACCCACCCCACCATGCTCACATCCCTCAGCACCACATCTCCACATTTCTTGAACACCTTCAGGCATGGTAACTCCACCACCTCCCTGAACAGCCTATGCCAATACCCCAGCGCTCTTTCTGAGGAGAAGTTTTTCCTAATAACCAACTTGAACCTCCCCTGGCACAACTTAGAGCCATTATGTCCTGTCCTATTGCTAGTTACCGGAGAGAACAGACAATACAATTGCTTGTACCAAGGACGTAACCACCACGCAGCGTCATAAATGAACCAAAAAATGGATGCTTTTTTTGGCAATCTTGAAACCTGGTCTCAAACTCCTTTTTGAAAACGGAAAGTACAGCAGCATATATATATATATATGTATATATATATATATTTTTGATGTTCACAAGACTGTGTTTAGCCAGTGTATCAAAGTCCATAAACTTATTTGCCATGATTTGAGCTGGCACTGCACTGCACCCTCCCCATGCCCTGAGTTCAGCCCAGATAAGGTTAATAGTGCACCAGTGAGTGGTGCTGAAAGATGGGTGCATGCTGGGACTGGACAGAGCTGATTCTGCCATGATGACGTGGGTCAAGGGGTGGCTGTAGTGTGAGCTGCGCTGGGCCACATGCTGCCCACAGGTCATGGCTTGGACATGCCTGGTCATTAAGCATTTTGGCAATCCTATTTGTAAGCCTCTTTTAATGTTTCCAGTGTTGCGTGGGAAATGGAGTAAACCAAGATATCCAAAAGCTTGAAGACTCCCCTCACTGAAATGAAAAAGGAAGCTTTGAAGGAAGATGTGGGAATAACAAAACAGTGTCAAAGGATGGCTGCTGACAGGCAGAATTTTCTTTGTATTAAACTGGGACATGAAACTGCAGTGATGGCTGTGTGTTAGCTTTGTCAACTAAAAAAATAATAATTTTACATAGAAACTGATATTTTTCTCTGCAAAGTTTAAAACAGTCTCTTTATAGAATGTTATTAAAGATCTACACTATTTTTTAAACAGTAATATTTACAAATGCCACAGAAGAGGGGCTTGTAGAGATGGGAATCTCTGCAGCAGTAAATCTCTAACAGCAAGGCTGTTGTGCTATGGACATTACAAGTGCCATTATTTGTAAAAGCCCCCATGGCCAGCATTACAGTTTCAGCTACTGGTCAGTATTGAGTCTGCAGGGAAACATGATGAACACCAGAGTTAAAGAGAGGTTCTTAAAAGCCTGGGATGTGGGCTATGCTCTAATTATGAAATTTGGTTGTTTCCATACACAACTGTGAAAACAAAGCCCCATGCAGGCTATACTATCATGATTCCCACTAGCAGTAGAATGATCAATCTGCACATTCATTCTGATTTTCGAAGTGTTGCATCGCTTCATAAAGATCCCTGCCATTTCTCAAAAGATACAAGGGTTTCCTACACAAAAATGACACTGCCCTAATTCAGATCTTTTCTTTAGAATTAATTAGAACCTTATGTTGTCTTGTATACATACCTCCTTTAGGAGACCAGATACACTCAAGACCAGTTATTGATTGCACCCCACATTTCCATTTCCATACACAGCTGACCTGCAATATGTGCACGTCTACTGCAATGCAACTTGATGTATTAAAAGCTCAAATCCAAATTATGTCTTCACTTTTCCCCTTATGCAGTTGTATTTTATCGAATCAGGCAAAAGCTCTTCTTCTAACTGTATTTAGTGGTGCCTGGAAAGATGGTGTTCACAGCTGTCTTGGAAAAAACTAACATTAAAAGCCACGAAGAATTTTGCATATCCCCATTCCTGCTGTCCTTACCCTTTGCCAACTTGAGGATGTGTTGTTCCAAATCAGTTATAGATTCCAGAGGCACTGTTTGCCCTGCAAACGCTGGTGAGCAACCACTGTGTAGAACAGCTCTTGCTAAACACTGTCATAACCTGTCTCATTTGTGGGGTTCGTATTACCACTTTGGTAGTAACATATTACCAGTTTGGCTGTTGCCCTATTAGACGTCTGTTAATACATTAAGTAAATTGCTGTTGTACATTAACGCAACCAAATCTGACTATTCAAATGCTAAAATAACTAGAAGTTTCTGTTTATTTCATCGCTGATTAGAAATCTGGCTTTTGCACTGGAGCAGTATTTACAGGGCATTCATGTAGCAGACAGACAGTGTAATCTTCTTTCTCTGCAGCTGACAGCACACAGAGATGTTCAATGTAAAACTCAATGATGTACAAAGCATTTGACTGCTATGAGATAACTGGGCCTTTTCTTAACCCTCTCCTGATGGATTGTGGGAGGCAGAAAAATAAGGATCTGCTACCAAGCTGATAAGTCATTTCTGTTCTCTAAAATAGGGAAGCAGGGCTATATTAAAGGTGAAACCATTTATAAATATAGCCCTGTGAAGAAAGAGATGGACAAAAGGTTATATGTGATGTTTGAACACCTATTAAAAGGAGAAAGAACACAAAATCTCAGCAGACCAAGATTTGTGTTTGCATATGTCTATTAATGTTGAGACAATCTTTTAAAGTGCGGTAGCCAATAGGTTCAAGCATGAGTAACAGAAATTGGGCTTAGTTCACAGCTAAGCACTTAGCAGGTCACTTGATTTTCAGAGGATATTTGAGACTCACATCCAAATTGTAATCGCTTACCTTTAGGCATCAAGCAATGAAGCTGCTGACAAAATTTCTAATCTTACCAGCCATGACCTCAAGGAAACTCAAAGACTTGGACCAAATATTCAACCATAGGCAAGGTTATTTTGTATGTTCCTCTGTGATATCATTCTTTTTCCAGACTTTTACAGATGATACAATCAATGCATAGTATGGTGAGAGAAAGCCATACTGGACATGTAGTGAATCTGATGACAACGTTTGCCTTTCTTTCCATGGCCACTGCCCTGATCTGCATCCTGCTCTTTGCAGAGGTTGGTGTTGTACTGTCAGTTCTGTCCTTACAGATAAATGTGTAGTACAGGCATGTGCTCATCTCCCCTGGGTTTCAGAGCATTAATGAGATGCTCTCTTCTCAGAACACTATCTGTATGTGTGTGTATATACACCTACAAACAAACATGTATGTGTGTATGGTTGGGATAGTTCCGGTACATATTACAACATATTACCTTGAAATAGTCCCTTCAAAACACATCATCGACTGAACAAAAAAAAAAAAGCCTTTGTGATGTTTATTTCAACAAAACAAATCAATGATAGAAAAAGAATTTGATAGCAGGAGCTCTGGTTGGAATTGTTTTTTCTTTTTTATACACTATGATATGTTAATAAACTATCATAGGAACTAGGGTAGAAATTGCTCCCAAGTAAAATGTAATTTTAAACTACTTAACAAAGAAATATTTTAAAATAATAATTCTTAAATAATTATTCTGGTACATATTGAGCTTCTGCATTTCATTTATCTTCAGCTGAAAAGCTAATCTATCATATTTTCTACTTAATCAATTCTAAATTTTGGTTATCTGGTTCCTTTACTGTTCTGTCTAGTTTCCAAGGACTGAGATAAAGTCCTATAAAAACTTATTTTCCAATGTAAATCTTATTAAAAAGACACAGAAACATTCTCTGGATTGAATTTTTATAGAAGCCTGTTCTGACAAAACCTATACATTTTAGATCTAACACTTTTTCTTAGGTGCATTGATTAAAAAGGATAAACTTCCTCAGACACATTTTCTTCTCCACAGGAGCCGGGGTTTGTTTCAGTTTCAAACTTCACTGGAAGCATCAGAAATCAAACCTTTGCCCTAAAAATTACAGGCTGCATAGGCAGTGCCTGAAGGACGTGCAGGAATTTTATTTGCATGTTTTCCATTCCTCATACTTCATCTCTGCTTTTACCCCAACTGAGCTACACACTGTGGAGAGAATGTACAAGCCTGGGTAAAGGGGTTCTGCCTGAGAAGAGGTTTATTGGATATTTAAAACCATACAGTTTGCTAGTTAAAACAGCCATCCCTCATTTATTTTTGAAATGCTATTCTTTTTTTGATGATATTCCCTATTTGAAATGCTACTGTTTTTCAATTCCCTCTGCTTTCATAGAATCACAGAATTGTGACCCTTAAGGGCCATCTGATCAAACCTCCCTGCAATGAACAGGGACTCCCACAGCTCCATCAGGTGCTCAGAGCTCTGTCCAGTCTGACTTTGAATGTCTCCAGGGATGGGGCATCTACCATCTCTGTGGGTAACCTGGGCCAATGCTTCACTACCCCTTATTGTAAAAAAAACTTTTTCCTTATATCCAATCAAAATCTCCCCTCTGTCAGTTTGAAACTTGCTGTCATTAATTACATGATCACAAGCCACTTTTTCACCAAGTTCTCAGCTGGTGCTCCCTGGATAAGCAGTTACTGAACGTTGTATTTTCACTATTTACTTTTTGTCTGGATCCTCAGGGAGGAAGTGTGAGAAGGGAACCTGCATTGTCTGTGAAGTCAGAGTATTCACAGGAACGACTGCCACAGCAGAGCTGAGCATGCTTTTGGTTTGCTCCATTATGGTAACTTAGGGAACTGCAGTCACAGTGATTATTATCACACAGAATCACAGAATGGCCCGGGTTGGAAGGGACCTCAAGGATCTCCAACCCCCCCCCACCACAGGCAGGGCCACCAACTTCCACATTTAATACCAGACCAGGCTGCCCAGAGCCCCATCCAACCTGGCCTTGGACACCTCCAGGGATGGGGCATCCGCAACCTCCCTGTGCAGCCCATTCCAGCACCTCACCACTCTCATAGTAAAGAACTTCTCCCTGACATCCAACCTACATCTTCCCTCCTTCAACTTAAAACTATTTCCCCTCGTCTTGCTGTTATATACCCTTTCAAAGAATTGACTCCCCTCCTGTTTATAGGCTCCATTCAGATACTGAAAGGCTGCAATGAGGTCACCCCACAGCCTTCTCTTCTCCAGGCTGAATAAGCCCAGCTCCCTCAGCCTGTAGGGGAGGTGCTCCAGCCCTCTGATCATCTTTGTGTTCCTCCTCTGGACCCTCTCCAACAGCTCTCTGTCTTTCTTGTACTGGGGGCTCCACACCTGGACACAGTACTCCAGATGGGGCCTCACAAGGGCAGAGTAGAGAGTGACAAACGCCTCCCTTTCCCCGCTGGCCACCCCTCTTCTGATGGAGCCCAGGATACCGGAATTGATGCAATCCAGCCTGTAAAATAATTTCTATGGAAAAATTCAGATTGGACAAATTAAAGATTGTTTTATATATAGAAAAATGCAAAGATGATGCAGTTCTGGGGAGCTTTAGGTAACCGCAATGGTAGACGGTGCCATTAGTTCTTCCTATGCATTAAACATCTTGAATCTTTTAATTTATTTCATACACTTATGTCAAATTGATATAGTATTAGCCAAGCCCTACATAGAGGCACTCAGATGAAATTAAATGCGGGGAAAAAATAGTAATTGATGGATCTATTTTCATCTGGATGCTCAGAATTCTATCATTGTGTCATTCATGGAACTATAGGATGGTTTAGGTTGGAAGGGACATATAAAAATCATTGAGATGGTAAGATCTTCATTCTCCACGCAGACCTGCTGTAGTCCAACTGAGGTACAAATAAATTAATTCAGTTAAGGAATAATACTGAAATCTTGAGATTACTCTAATATAAGTAAACATTAGCAGACTTTGGCTAATCTGAGTTTTCCCTGACAAGGGTAGCAGATTCAGGTGCATTCTATTTCATTACTTTAAGCACTGCATTATTTACTGCTGTTCTGTCTCTTGTTATTATTTTTAATTGCAACGCAAGAAATAAAGAAGAGCATTAACACAACAAAACTGATGATGGGGGAGTATCCCTCATAGCTGTGCCATGCAGCCTCAGGCTGATCTCCTGCGAGCTTCCTAGTCCTGACACTGCCAGCCTTCTCCCACACAAACCTTTCACAACTTGCTGATATTCAGAGTAGGAATTAGAGCAGAGCGCTTCCATTTGTGGCTGCGTATTGAAGCTGGCGAAGCAATTAGGAGTGCCCTACAAGTCTGATTTAGTTACAACTACAGGAATACCCAAGAGCGAAAAAAGACTCGTCAAACACAGATCTTTTCTAACAGCCCTCCAGCAAGTGGATATTCATCAGCACCTCTTGGAAGAAGATGTGCAAAAAAGCATGGACTGCCATGTAAGGATGATTGCTTCTGCAGGTGAATAGCCATTTGTGCGAGATCTGAACTGTGCTAGCCCCGTAAACATAGCCCCCCTGAAAACCAGCAGACATTATTTTGCACTGTAGCACTACAGCTTTAATTAATAATCAGCCCTTACAATTTTGTGGGCTGTCTCACAGCACTGTCACACATTTCCATCAGCACGCTTGCTTTTGGAGAAACAGCCACAAGATTGACTAGTGCATGAAACAAAATTACCCCTCTCACACCAGAGTTGGGTGTCCTCTCAAGGTCATGTTCAGGCAAATGGCATGAGCCGCGTGCTAAATCTCCAGCAATTTACCTGGGCTCTGGATAAACAGAGCCCTTCAGAATCCTCTGAAGCTCTAATGCAACCCCTCCTCCCTCTCCCCCTCCCCCTCCTCCTCCATCTCCACTATCAAATTCATTGTGAAGTTTCAAGGGGGAAAAGTATTCACAAAGGTTATTGTGAAGCTCAAATCTAAATGCGTTTTTAAGCACTGCTGAACTCACTGCAGATGCCACACGCAAGACAAAGAGAGGCAGAAGGCCCACAATAATACGCTAATTCCATTGCTAGAAGAAAGGGAGAAGGCTTCAATCAATCTTGAAATTAATTCCGCATTTAAAAATGTAACAGCCTCTGCACTGCGTAGAGTGTCAATTCTTTTATCATTATTACTTGTTATGTGTCAAACCATTTAGTCTCACCTCCTATTGTGCCATGATTGAGTTCATGGCAGCAAACATACTGGTCATAAAAACAATGAAAGCTTGAATGCTGCCCTAAATATTTGTTCTACCGAAGCTGAATAATCAAATGCATATTATGACTTTTTTTGTAAACAACTTTAATTTAGTTCTGTTTAACTGATTGCTTATGCCTTAACCATTTTTTGCTACATAAAGGAGGCCTATAGGACAAATAAGAAGTAAAGACAATAGATCAAGCTCATCTTTCTGTGAATAAAGTCATGGTAATACAGCTTTTTACCATCAGTACTTCTTCCACAAATGCTCCTCTTTTCTTCCAGTAACCCCTTTGCTCACATTTCTGGATCCAGCTGTCTTCAAAATTGTCAACCTGGATCCTTAAAATGAGATCTACAAACCCACTGAAGTTTCGAAGACTTGAATTTTTCATAGCACGTGTGTGTTTTTAGGCACATTTTGGTGGTTTGTTAATGAGGAAACATCTGGATTACAGGGAACTCACTGCTCAGTGACTGAGCCAGTATGTGTAGCAGGGAAAAAGGGACTGAATTAAGACAGAGGCAAAGCTCCAGCTCATCTGTCATACTCACCAGCATCTTGCTTTCCCCTGGCAGAGGATGTCAGACCCCACAGTGAGGGCCACTTCAGTGTGTGGGGACCTCACAGCATGAGGCTGAGAGCATTAGGCCTTGGGTACTTCTGAGATCTGCTGCAGGACATCTCCAGGCCCTTCTGCATCCTAGTGCATGCAGATGTCAAAGCATATCACATACAAAGAGGAAAGCTGGCTGAAGTAGCCAAGGAAAGAAAACTAAGCTCTTCCAGCAGCCCACCAGAATGTGCTGCTAATCTTCTGAGACTGGCATGGCCGCTGCAGCAGGGGACATGGGGTCCTGTGAACTTCTATTTTTCAGTCATTTCTTTGTGAAGATGTAGAAAGCTCTGAATGTTCTGCTACAGCCATTATGTGAAATCTCTTTGTTTGACGTTTTCTGTGAAAATTGTTAAAATTTCTCTTTATTTCTCTGTCCCACCACAGCCTCTCCAACAATTAGTGCATTTCTAGAACACAGCGTTTCTGTAAAGGTTTTATCAAATTCCAATCTGAAAGGAAATATTTTACTCTTTCTGTGAAGCTAGGTACGAATTTCAACTTTCTCTGTTTGTTACAAAGACATTTTCACTTAGAAAATGAAAATGACATTTTAGTCTTGCAGTCCCAGCGTGAATTTTTGAATATGATTTCACAAATAAATGACGAAATGTGTTAACATGCCAATGTGACTCTATATAGAAATAAAAAATGAGAATAGGCTGTTTTGGCTGTGGTTTAGAGCAGAAAATAGGGCAACACAGAGCGTCCAAGGCTAGCATTTTTACAGATTGTTTTCTCTGCTTCACAACCTTTAAGTGCTGGTCCACTTTTTAATCTGCTCCACAGATCTGGAGGCACTGCAGCTCTGCCCACAATGCTACTTTATTAACTGCACATAATGAGGTACGCAGCACTTCACATAACAACACATCAGTCAGTAGAACGGGAAGCCAAAACTTGGCTTGGCCTGGCTTGCTGTTCACCTTCACACAAGCAATTACAATGGCTTAAAGCTGAGACTAGAAAAAGAAGAGAGATGGTATCACTTTTCTTTCTCTCATTCTCTCTCTCCCTCTCTTTTTTTTTTCTTCCCGTCAAAGAAAACCTTTGTAGTAAAGAAATATGTGATTTATTTTAGCAGAATTTATGTTTCTTATTCGTTACTGGAGTGTGTATTTTTATCTCGTACATAGGTGGAGTCACTGCTAGAGGAAATAAAAGTCCTTTGGTTTTTCTGCCTACTTTGTCCATCCCTCAGTTATGCCTTGCCCATCCCCTAGAATTGCAGAATTTCAGTTTTGACTGAACCACTTTAAGCTTTGACTGAATTATGGTTCTGTTTTCTCCATATTAACTTTTCATGCACATGATGGAAGTAACCAGACCATCAGCTTTCACAGAGCTAGACAATCAGACCCATTCCTTGCTGTAAGATAGCCAAAACTGAGAAATACCTGGTGTGGAACAGAGCAAGAAAACAGCATAAATACATTAAAATTTATTCTACTTTAGAAAGTTTTCATGAAAAAAATAGTTTAATGTATTTACTGGTTCACTTTGGAAATAAAATACTGTAATATAACCTAAGACTATTCCCTGTCATACTGGCCAAAAATCAGAAACTCACACAACAGCTGTGCTAAAAATATTTTAGAAACAAACAATGGAAACAATTAACAGGCTTATAGGGTATGCCACATTTCTGATGAGCATGGTCCACAAACAGCAAAGACAATTAGCTCTTTCAGATTGCACTTATTTTTCTGCATTGCTATCGTCTGTCCATCTACATTTATAAATACTCTGAGCCATATGGGGATTACTTTAATTAAACTGATGAAATAATTAATATATTAATTATCTTCAATATGGCAAGATAGTAATCTTAAATTGCCTCATTGAAGAAGACTATCTTTAATTCCTTACAAGGGGAAAAAAAAAAAAAACACCACTGCAAAAACAACCAAAAAAAAAATGCAACAACTTTTGCTACTTTTGTCCACATTTTGTACCCTAATTGCAATATCCATGATTAGTGAGAAAAGAATCCTCTCTTCTTCTCTGGTTTTCCATTCAGAAACCGTGGCACAATCTGAAATGTGTTTGCTTTATAGATGAATACTGATGACAACGGTTGCAAGACCCGGGACATTTTCAGAGGAATAGATGAACTAGAAATACATATGACAGTACTGGGATTATTTCTAGAGACAGAGAAGTGTTTATGTGGTAGAAAAATGCTGAAGATGAGCTAAGATCATACTCTGCCATGGACGGGCTGGAACAGATTATTCTAAGTCATGGGGGATGCTTGTATCATCACATACCGATACCAATGCCTGAGCAGCTGATTCCATTTGGGGCTCCGGGATGGGTCTTTCAACAGCCTGGATGCAAAACCCTACAATTGAAAAAACAGAACTTCCCTCTAAAGCCTTTCAGTCACTTATTCCGCAAGCTTATTCTTAGAGTTCACACATGCCCATATCAGAGCTACATGTCAGAGCAAGAGTGCTCTGATTTCTTCTTTGCAGTGCCCATCATGTCGCGGACATTCTTTGATATCAGAAACACATCTATATGAGCATCCCCAAAGTCAGAATTACATCAGTTAGAAAAAAATCACAAAAGTAGAAGACTAACTTAATATGTCAACACACCAGTGCTTCTACAACTAACATGCAAGGCTGGAGACTAGGAAAAGTAAGCCTCCTGGCTATTTTGATATGGAAAAATTCTCTTGATCACCTAAATGCAAGTAGGGAATGAAGGGCAACTACAGATTGCAAACTCAGGAACAACACCAAATGAAAAGTATGGTAAAAAGAGATAGATATATGCCCTTTAAAAATCCAATGAACTTAATCTAATTTCCACTCAACCAGTTTCTCTGTCATGAAGTCAGACTAAGGGATCGCAACTGTCCAGTTGTCTTTTTCACCATCTCTATTTAAGTAGCACAGCCGAAGTTCAAGCTTGAAAATGACCTTCTGGCTCACAGAGCTGCTTCAGAATAAGTGAGGAGATAATCAAATACCTCCTATCAGGGGATGACACTAACAATTGCTTCCTAGCAATTAATGGGCAAAATAATATCTCTTTCTCCCAGAGGAAAAGATGTGTCAGGAAAGTTTTGAACTTTAAATATGTTACTGTGATTATAAATGAGATCTTTGATACCAGCAGAGGAATAATTTTTGTATAGAGCTTTGGCTCAGGTAATTTCAAGACCTACCGACAAGGCACTTCCACATGTGCATGTAAATTTAAGCACTTAGAAAGTCATCTCATTTTTAGTTTCTGAATAGCTGTAGTTCTCATTCATTAACTATTACAGACTAACTACTGCCATTTTACTTAAGCATTTAAACTTCAAACAGGTGAATTTGAAAAAGCTTGCATAAGCACTCCACAAAATTCCGACTCACAAATTTATGGCCAACTATAACAGCATTCATTCTGAGCTAATAATGCTAACAGTAAGAAGAAAAGCTAAGATCTCTTCTTTCTTCAACTGCATTAATGTGCCATGCTGCACAAACCCAAACGCTGGTGACATTTCCAATTAGCTCCCACAAAACTCAAACTAATTATTGGACCAGAAAATACTGACTGGTAAAAAAAAAAAGAAAAGGAAAGATAAGAAAGGAAGTACAAAGGTAAACTTCTCACAAAACTGTGTTTTGCATCATCAAGACTTTTTTTGACAAGTTCCATCTCTGCTCTTTATATACATAGTAAATTAGCATATCATTTGATAATGACCTATCAAAACCTATGCTTTGATTACAAGCAGCTCCATTTGATTACAATCAATGAATCACTAATTTGTGCTCAACCACAGAACAGTTGGACTCCATCTATTATTCATTCTTGAAGTGGAGATCCTATTTAGAACTAGATTCTGAATTTCACTAAAGCTTTTACCCTCTTGGCTATTAATAATTTTGTTTTGAAGTTAGGTCTCTAAGGTTTCATTGTGGCCTCTTTTTTTACGCTTAAACTCTGAAATAATATCCTCAGCTGCTGCCCAGATTCGTGCATCTTTCTCCCTGACCATATGTCTAGAATGGGCTAATCTAAGTCTTCTAACAACCACATGATATGCTTTTGATTTTCAAAAGCCCTAGCTTTCATGTACAGTATAAACTGAGCTACACTCATATGGGACTAATATAACACTGTCTATGATTGTGTGACATAGGATTTGTACGTCTATGTATTTCTTTACAATATGTATATACATATGATATGATAAAAAGATACACAAATGTAAGATGCCCCCTCAATTTAGCTTTGAGTCATGGGATATAATGCAGCCTTTTATAAGTACGTGTGCATAAACACACACATTCTTCAGATAAATTCAAACCTTCTGACCTCTAAGATCTCATGTTCAACAAGCTTTGATTACATTATTTCTAGTTCAAGATAAGAAACCATATGGTATTTCTTAGATTATCAGGGAGACTTTCATGAAAATGTATGAATGACTTTAAGTGTGGAAACAACTCTCTCTACTGTAAGTGCATCCAGCAAGTCTGTCTGGCTCACATATCTGCATGGCTCCGTCAACCGATGTTTGAGTGGCACCTCATGTGACAAATAGATGATGACTAGACCCAAAACGAAATTAAAATTCCATGTTTGCTGGTTTCCTATCAACAAGGAACACAATAAACGTTTGCCATAGAATCACAGAATGTCTTCGGTTAAAAGGAACCTTACACATCATCTAGTTCCAACCCCATGCTGTGGGCAGGGTTGACACTCACCAGATCGGGCTGCCCAGAGCCCCATCCAACCTGGCACTGAACACATCCAGGAATGGGGTATCCACAGATTCTGTGAGCAACCTGATCCTTTGCCTCTGACTAAAAAAATTACTCCTAATATCTAACCTAAATCTCCCCTCTTTTAGTTTAAAACCATTTTCCAGACAAATTAATTTACACAGCAACAATGTCAAAAAGACCTTGCTACTCAATATGGGTGGTAAGTGTGATAAATGGATGCCTATAATTTAAGATGTCTATTTTATAAAGCTGCTAAATTCATACAATAAGCATGAAAACTTTTTCAAACTGCAGCTCACACCTCAGAGCCTGAATACTGCTGTGAGGCTAAATCTGAAGCAGACCACTCAGAGTCCAGATCTCCAAAAGCATGACCAGCACTTGGTGCAGGGAATCATAATCCCACCTTCCTATTAGGAAAAATTTCTTTACCATGAGGATGGTCAAACATTGAAACATGCTTCTTGGAGAGACAGATGATACCCCATGCCTGTCTGTGTTTAAGAGGCATTTGGATAATGCCCTTAATAATGTGTTTTATCTTTTGGTTAGTTCTGAAGTGGTTAGGCAGTTGGACTTGATGATCTTTGTAGGTCCCTTCCAGGTGAATTACTCTACTCTGCTCTGCTCTACTCTACTCTACTCTGTCATAGAAATCATAGAATGGCTTGGGTTGGAAGAGACCTCAAGGATTATCAAGTTATCAAGTTAACTCTCCTGCACTCTACTCTACTCTATTCTATGCTACACTGTGTTATGCTATGCTATGCTACACTGTGCTGCCATGCTATTCTTTCTTAGCCATGAGTTTTCTCACTCCTCAAAACCCCCACTGAAATGTGTCAGAAACCATGCAACCAAAAAGCACCTGGAAACCAGTATCAAGCATCGAGAGGTGCACTCCCACAACAGTAAATCTGGGGAAGAAAAATGCAGATAGCTGGCTGAGAATGGTGTAGCCCAAAGAGAAAGTAAGTTTTAGCAATAAAATAAAGCACTCTGCCAATAGTCTCTTTTAAATTCATTCTTAAATTGCTTTCTAATTTGGCAGGTGAGATTTACTGCCCATGATAAAAAGCTGAGAGAAAGAGAAATACCTTGTTAGTTCGAAACTGTGGACACAATTCATTGCAAGTGTGAAGTGGTACCCACAAAACCAAAGATGCAATTTAAAAATCACACCTCAGATTCGACCAACAGCGGCTACTGGTGACCCCAGTACAGTCTGCATCTCTAATGAATGCTTCCTGCTCCTCCCATCTCTTCCTATTGACTTTAATATAAATCGTGACTTAGGATTTTCCAAACTGTCAACAGAATGCTCCAATCTGTAACTCTTACTCATGTTAATAAGTACTTAATCATCTCAATAGGATCAAGATACACATTGGGACTGCTCCTGACAATAAATTACTTCCCAATGAACATAGGGACTCAGGCCCGTTTTTATTTACACACTGTATGTGAGATTCACAGAAAGACTGTGAAAATTCATCCAGAGGCTTCATTACAAGAGTTGCTGGAAGCTAAGTGCCTTTGAATATCTTGCACACAGCAGCAAACATCTGACATTCAATCCGTAAGAGGCAAATTTTTCCCTCAGATGTACGCTTCTCCCTCTGAAGTCAGCAAGAGTTACACGTATTTCACCAGGGAATTTGACCATAATACAGCAGTTAAGGCAGGCTGGCATTTTATTGTTCATTTTTAAGTAAGGCAGTTCATTAGAAAAATAGCCATGTAACTAAATGTTTAACCACCAACACACAGATTTGAAATGTCAGGGAGGAGTAAATGTTATGTTTGCAAGTCTTTTTATTTCCCAAGAAAAGCCACATAACTCACTGGGCTCTGTACAAACAAACAAACAAAAAGAGGAAAAGAAATGCCTTCATGCTCTTGAAACACCTCTGGGAAGCGGACAGGCTGAGAGGGGCAGCATGACCATTCAACTCTAATGGCCAGCAGCTTCAAACAGCACAAAGCCTGGATAAATGTCAGATTTCCACTGCTGGCAGACTGAAGTCTTTACAATAGAGTTTCTTCAGTTCACATTCAGTGTCAGCATATGGTCTAATTACTGTTAAAATATTTTGTATCATGTCAGAAATCTTGTGATTTGTAAGAATATCCTCAACAGGTAGATACACAGACAGCATATGCCGAAATAGCTATAGATGGTTATCACCACCATAAATGAAGGAAAATGACTCACCAAGGTGACAGACACAGGTTTGGTGCTCACTGCTCTCTGCACCAGACTTTTGGGGACTGTGGGACCAGTGCTTAGAAGTTACAGGCCCTGCTTTACACGACATGGTCTGAAAAGCAAACTTGGGTATGTGTAGCCTATTGCAGAGGCCTAAGTGGAGGAAATTAAGCTAATGAAATCTGTGGGTTCTGTCCCCTTACCTTGTTTTACACATCTTGATTCAGCTGAATTTGCCTGCATGCAAGTTAAAAAAAACATGAGACCCTATAAAACCATCCACAGGATCCTGAAATGGTTTATTCTATTTTAAATAAAGTATTGATGTGATTATAAAACTACTTTACTATGGAGACAAAGCATAAGGTAAGCTGAGTTTGTATTGATATAAGTATTATGAATTATCATTATTTGATGTATCACAGCAATACATATACAGTCATAGAATCATTAAGGTTGGAAAAGATCATTAAGATCAACAAATCCAACCCTCAACCCAACCTCACCATGCCCACTAACCAAGTTCCTCAGTGCCACATCTCCATGTTTCTTGAACACTTCCAAGGGTGGTGACTCCACCACCTCCCTGGGCAGCCTGTGCCAATACCTCACCAGGAACATTGCTGAGAAATGAAAAATCACACAACAAAGACCAATTCAAAAGTTGGTTCCTTTTAGCTTTGTGGAGGGCAGTTTGCATAAGCGAGGGGTTCTACTGCCAGAATGTGCTACTAAATCATGCAGTACACAATACACATTGTGTAGAAGTAACATGATTTTGTGTTGTGGACAATGTCATTGAATTTCTAGGAGCTTGCTGTTGGCTGGATGTGGCTCTCTCTTCACATTTCCTTTCTTCATGAAGTATTCAACTTTTTAGATGAAAGACAGACACATGCAAATACCTACACACAAGCTTAAACTTCTCCTTCATTCAATATTTTAATTAATATATTTATCTCTTACTTTCCTAGGCATAAGCATAAAAATTAAAGATAGTGAAGAAATAATAAAATCATGTAATTAAAAATTCAGCAATTGCTAAGTTTTGAGTGCTGCTTCAGAATATGAGTGGGGTGATATTTTAATGGAACTATTAACAAAACATTCTTATTTGTAAGAAGAATACGATATTCAGCATCGAAAGACTGCTATTTTCCAGGGGCTGCAATTATCTTGTGAGATTTAAAAAACATTTGTGACTTACTTTTCATATAGAATCATAGAATCACCAAGGTTGGAAAAGACCCACAGGATCACCCAGTCCAACCATCCACCCATCACCAATAGTTCTCACTAAACCATGTCCCTCAACACAGTGTCCAAACGTTCCTTGAACACCTCCAGGGTCTGTGACTCCACCACCTCCCTGGGCAGCCCATTCCACTGCCTGACCACTCTTTCAGAGAAGTAGTAAGAAAACTATTGTTTTCTTCTATTGTTTTCTTTCTTCAGGAAAACTACTGTTCCCTTCTACACATTAGGTAATTTCATATTCCCTAAGTTTTCCCATCAATTTCTGGTTTTCTGGTGTTTTCTGAAAATAGTATTCAAAGTAACAATGTGAAAGAAAAAGTCTTTATAAATAGCTTTCTATCAATTATCACTTTTGTCATTTAGTATAATCTTTTGGGACATATTTGACATATGGGAACAAGGAATGGTGAACTGGGAGAGGCTACTGAGAGGGACAATGCATTTCCAAGGCCTATAGGTACACGTATGTGATATTTCCCAGTCTACTGTGCACCTAGTAACTTCACCTCATTTTTTTTTTCCCTTACAACTTTACCTCTAGTTAGAGGTTTAACACTGCTGGAGATCTAGGGATAAGCCACGTTGTATTTATCATCAGATATCTGACAAGCATGAATAAGCAGACAGAAAAATGCTGTGTACAACAATCTGCACTAAGGTACAAAGCAAAACAGCACCTACCTTCAGAAAATAGAACTGTTCCCAGCACAGTGCTTTTCTGCACCTTTTTCCACATGAACCTTTCTACCATCCCTCAGTGCTGGTCACATTTCCTGGTCCTGCATTTGTGTATTCTGGAGGCTTTCATACAGGAGGGGCAGTGCCATGGAACAAAGAGAATATCATTTTGATTTTAGAAGAAAACTATTGTTCCCTTCTACACAGCTGGGTAAGTTGATTACGAGTGAAAAGAATGTAAGTTATAGGTACATTTTAAAATAATAAAACCTGCAGCCTTGGGCAATGGACAGACATAGAGACTCACTGTCTCTTGTCTGTGGAGCAAAGTATGTGTAACTGCATGAGCAAGAAACTGCTTCTATCCTTCTTTCTCTCAAGTTGGGTTCTACAAAGAAAGAGTCGCAGTTTAGCTTCCAGGAAGAGCACTTCAGAGGTATCCTTTCAAGCCTGGCTATGGTGAAAGTTTAATTAAAAGAATATCAGCATCCCCTATTGCCTTTCCTTTAAAATATAAGATGCACAAACTAGAAATATTGAATGAATGGATATATTTTTAAAATCGATTTGCAGACCGATGCTTGAAACGGTCTCAAAACCAGTTTGAATTTTCTTTCACTGAGGCAAATGAAGAAACAGAAGACATAATTTTTCAGAGAAAAACAAGCAGTGGAGATTAAACTTAGGTCTGTGTATTCCACCTGCAATGCCAAAACAAGCTTTCAGATTACTGCCTAAAGGGAACTAAAAGCATGACCTATGCATTCATTTCTGCCCCTGCTTTTCACTGTTCTGTTTGTTTTTATTGCAAGCCTTAATTAAAATTAATAGCAAGTCAGACTGGCTTCAGATTGTTTGTAAATGCTACAGAATAACTGTATTGTATCCCCACCTACTGTTAGTACTCAGTTATCTTAAGAAAGGTCTATCTGCAGCACCTCAAAGTACTGACATGTATGATGCTGTAGGATACAAGCTGGACAGGTCATGAGAAAAATACAACTCTGAATTGATGGGAAAATTTGAGTTCAGGCTAAAACCAATGTGTTATTACTTCTACAGAAGGGCTTCAGCTGAGAGCTTTGAGCTGCTTCTGTTGTCTGCTGTTTCCTTTCTTGTGTCAAAGTCAGGTGCATTCATGCAAGAGGAGCAAAGAGCCTCTCCTCTTATTTCCATATATCGCTTTGGAGATTTTTCTCCTCCTTTTTCTCCTCCTCTCAGAAGCACCAGCATGCTTTGAAGTGCACAGTTTAAATACACTTCAGAAAAGGTTTCTCATGAGCAAGCTTGTATCTCACATTAATGAAAACCTTTATGCAGATTTCCCTGCAAATGCTGCCTATCAACCTGTGGACTAAATCTTGCCCATCCCTAAATATCCACTTTTTGTAAACTTCGGGCTAGAGTAACCCAAGGCAATGTCACTGCAAAAATTACCTCTCAGATGCCCTGCTGCTGAGGGTGTTTCCCAACTTCGAATTAAGCATTTTGGGATACAAAAACAGCCAGACGGAAGGGTTCACAGCTAATATGCCACTGGATCTGCTCAGCCTACTGAGTACAAGATGTCAAATATTTGGGTGTGGCTTCACGCTTGCCTCATTCAGGGAGTCATTAGCACAGGTGCATTTATTTGCATGTAGGGTTCACAGATATTATTCACCTTTTGTTTATGGAAGCAAAGGAAGTCTGTTTTTTTTCAAAGTCCAAGGACAAGATGCTTGTGCCCCTTTCCATCTAGCAGCTCAGTACTTAGAGCATTTGTCTGCATGGTGTGGACCCCTATCTTGTTCAAATAGCTCCTCCACCTATGGGACTAGAAATAATCCTTCCTGCCCAGCAGCTGAAGCCACCAGAGCTGAGGCCTCTTGGTCCATTCTGATGAAACTCCTCCTCTTCACATGGCCCAGTTAAATATTCATTGGGCCATAGACTAAGCATCACACAGCAGCTCAGCTGCTGTGGCATTCCCAAAGGAGGGATTCCCATCTCAGCTCTGATGAATGCTCAAGTATTTCCTATGAAGTATTTACTGGAATAAAGACATGACAGCATTCAGTTCAGTGCACAGCCCAGAGGGAGAAAGCACATGGGTGAAATGCTGCAACAGGGAGGAGGGATTTGACTTTCCATCCTACATCTGGGATGCAGGAAAAGTCAGCTGGTAGTTCCCAAGGGAATTTTTGTAAGCATCCTGTGGGACTTATCTGCTGCTCTCTACTGGCACAAACTGTTCCTGAGGAACCTTTTAATTACTGGACTGAGGTAGGAAAATGGAGCACACAGATGGCAGGAAAAGACAGGATTAAGGTTGGCTATTCAACTCAGTCTTGTGCATATACATTGAATTTGCATTTTTCTAAGAGACTCCACTCAGGGTACTCAGCAGTTCACCACTCCTGAGGAGCTGCACAGTGCTTTTGGTGTCTGAGGCCATTGGCCTCATTTCCCTCACATTACACAAAGCCCTTCTGGTGACAGACATCAGCGCTAAGGATAGACTAATAGTTTTCAATATTTTCATTTCCTTCTTCAGTACTCATCATTCCAGTATACAACCACTCCAAAATTTTAATGAATTTCATATCCTGCCTATGGTACGAGTAGGCATTGTTCCCTCTTGAAAAAAGGTGATTTGAGGTACAGAGATATTTATGTCAAAACGTACTTACTAGTTCTGGGTACTCAGTTTGAAATCGCTCTGTGTTCCATAACACTTCATGCATTCACATGTAGTTCATTAAGTGCTCACCAACCCCAGGGATCAGGCCCTATGCAGAGGGAACTCTACATCTAGAATATGAGAAATAAACAATGGACAAAACTGCACTAAGATTACCTTTTACTCCCTTGTAAAAACAGGCTGAGAGAGCTAGGTTTGTTCAGACTAGTGAAGAGAAGGCTCAGGTAGACTTTATAGCAACATTTCAGTGTTTAAAAGGAGGCCTACAGAAAAGCTGGGAAGGGACTCTATCAGGTAGCGTGGTGATCGGATAAGGGGGATAAACTCAGGAAGGGGAGACTTAGTTTAGATGTATGGAAGACACTCTTCACTATGAGGGTGGTGAGTCAATAGTACAGACTACATAGAGAAAGTGTAGATGCCCCACCCCTGGAGATGCTCAAGGTGAGGTTAAATGGGGTCCTGGGCAGCCTGAGTTGGTGGATGGAAACCAGCCCATGGCAGAGGTTTGGAACTGAATGATCTTTACGGTTGCTTCCAACTCAAGCCATTCTATGAGTCTACGGATATATGTAGGTTGCTTTAAAAGTAATGCCTCCTATTTATTTCCACGGAAACTACAATAGATAGAAAGAGCACAATAACACTACTTGATAGAGCAAGTTCTCAGCTACAAAACACTACTTCAAAACATAGTCACTACCATTAGCTATGCATGAATGCTGTGCTCATAAAAATCTGCACCAGAGGATGTGACCCATCAGTGCTGTTGTGATGGCAGTGTTGTCTGACTCTGAAAGTCTGAGCTTTCAGCTTAGTCAATGTTCTGATGTGGTCAGAGTTGATGGTTTGTCCAGGTTCCAGGAAATCCATAAGGATCACCGCTTTCTCATCCCAGATGACAGCATACATCACATTTTTACCCACTGAAGGCTGCATCTCGAACTTTTTCTTTGATGGGGAATTCACGTCGCCACTCTATGAATTGCTGTTTTGACTTCAGCTCACAGTGGTGACATCGCATCTTGCCACCAGTAATGATGCGATCCAGGAAACTGTCACCTTCAGCTTCATATGGGTCCAATAGGTCCTGACAAACCTGCATACAGTGTTCTTTCTGCTCCTGTGTGAACATTCATGGGAAACACCTGGTGCAAACTCTGTGATATTCCAACATTGCCACTATCATTTCCTACACATCGAAGCTGATAACAGCCCCACACATAGTTTCATGGTCATAATTCGCTGGTTCATGCAGATGAGCTGACTGAGTCTCTTTTCATTTCATGGCGTGACAGCCATGCATGGCTGTCTGAAACACAGCTTGCCTTTTATGTTGCTGTCACAACTGCTGAAATGCACTTCCTATCACCTCACCGTGTTCACATCCACTGTTTGTTCCCTATAAATATTCAGCAAATGTTGATAAAGGCAATGGGAACCTTTTTTTTTTTTCCACATGGAGGAATCCAGCTCCACACTTCTGCTTCATATGCACTTCCATGACATATGCCATTTTGTCAGGCTGTCCCTCTGCTGTCATCTGTTGCACTGCAACAAAATGTAATAGAATACTTGTGGGAAGATTCAGCCTCTACTGCCATACCACCAACATCCACTTCTGGTTTTGCTTTGGTTGTAGATCCCCTGTATTTCCGCATGCTCAACTATTCATCGCTCCCGATTGGCCCTGGAAACAGCATCTGTACTAAGAAGGCATCCCTGCCAGCCTCAAATCTTCCTGACTTCTTATGCACTACCACGTTGATGACGCAGCAAATGTCGGGGAGCTTCAAGGTGTCTTATATGAAACAGATCTGTGATACAAACACTTCCTCAAATTATTTAGAAGAGACCTCTTCCACGTCTCACCTTGATTTTGTGGTCTGCAACAAACTTTCTACATCATGATTCACAACCAGCTTCTTCTCCATTCTCATCTGTCTATTAGGGGTGATAAGTTCCCTGGTGAATTCAGATAATAAAATACTGGGGCAGATGCTACAAATTTCCAAATGATGAAAGTTTGCAGCTTAAATTTCTAACAGAAGCACCAAGAAACTTTAACGACTGGTAATGCTATCTAACCTGCCCACAGCTACAAGGCATGTACAACCTACTAGTTTTATGTTTTTTGTTTCATTTTTTATGTTTTAATAAAAAATATAAAAAGGAAAATAATTTTTCCACTTAATATATATTAACTATATCTTATTTACATTTATATTTATTTATTGTCTTGGGTCACACATATGCAGTCCAAGGCAATTCCTCTTCACTCAGTGCAGCCCAAGCAAACCAAAAGGCTGGACACATGGAAGGTATAAACAAAATACATAAGAAAGAATTTTCTTCTTCCTGGATGGAACATCTCTTCATTGTACCTTGAACATCACCATGAACGAGAACAGTCTCTACATCCCATTATCAAAAGTGTCTTTTACCTTTCAAAGAAAAAGAAATACAGAATACAAAAGCACTGTACTGCTACTAAAAGCAAAAAAAACAAAACAAAACAAAACAAAAACCAATACCAAAACCAACTTCAAAAATGAGCAAATACTCAATATCAGTGCATAAACTACACTGTTCAGCTCTTGTCCTGTATTATTTCACATTCAAGTGAATTCACTGAGGAACTGCATTTGTCATAATTATTTCTTAAGCTGGCAGACACAGCTGGTTTAGAGAGAGATTAGAATAAGCATCAGCCTGTATTTCTGACAGTCCCAAAACAAAAAGAGAACGTTCAAGAATTTTGAAGGGCCCTGGTAGCAGCCTAGTCTATAGCATACACACCATAATGGATGCACTCAAAATGAGTGCAAACCTTCCTTTGTATTTATTGGATATGCTTTCTGGGTTATCTTTTTTAAATTAAGGCCGTGATTAACTTTGATGTGTCTATCACCACTAGATCATAGGCTTACTTATCCAGTACTGCTTGGAAGCTGAAATATTTTAATGAAGGTCTGGAAATAAGGAAAACATTAAAGGAATAAAAACACTAAGATTACATTACATAAAAGCCTTCTTCTAAGATGCCCGTGCACACCTCAACATCCATTCAAATACAGAAAGGAACCTCAGACACAAGTGTTGCTATGTAGTCTGTCAGCTTCTGACTACCATTTGTATCATGATTATCATGTGAATTGAGTGACAGCCTGAAATTCTGTACCATTATGCAAAAATTACTAGATTAGGAAAAACTTTTAACCTTTTCAGATCTTATCCTAGCACAAATCCATAACTTCAAATGAATTTTGTGAGAAATTCCAAATAACAGCATGGATCTATCAGAGTATTTTGGAGCACACACTCCTGATTGACGGCATAATGTAAGCTATATAACAAAACATAAGTATATTCACAAGAAGTTATTTTAATAGTTCCAAGAGTCAGCTTTTTCCAAAAGCATTTATGAAAGCTCACAAAATGCCAGTAGGAACAGGCATTTTGTGTCCCAAAGTAATAAGGAGATATTGATAAAATTACTATTTCTTATCATATATATTTAACAACCTGTAGCATAGCTTGTAATTTCAAGCAGCTTCATGCTATCTCCCAGCGAGGAACGCAGGGCTTCCTCCTCCTGCAGCAACCTACTTCAAAGATGATCCAAAAAGATCTATATCCTCCCATCCACCCTCCACCATTGCAACTGTAATTTAAAATGTGTGGGAGATACCTCCTCCCTTTATGTTTTCCACTAATTGTGCTGATGCTAGCAGAAGATGCAGAATAATGTTATGTTATTGCAAACAACTTTAATTTTGATGCATATAATTCATTTTTAATCAGGACTACATATTTTTCCTTAGTAATATATTTAAAAGAGCCTGTCATAAATGGCATTCTACAAAGCAAGGCTATTTATAGGGAGAAACAGAAATCCAAGGATGCTGTTTTCAAAGGAACTGCTTAAGCAGGTGCATGCTAAAAAGCTGGGTTTGTTTGTGCACAAAAGCCTATAGATTTTTCTGGTAATTCAGAAACTTGGTGTGTATGTAGGTGGTTTTAAAAGCAGCAAGAATACAATATTTCCATATCAAACAAATTTTGATATGAAAGACTGCTCCTGCAAAATATAAAAATGCAACAACTTTCCCTATAAATAGGGAACCTGTCTTCAGAAACAAGTTTTCAAGATTATTGAAAAGGGAGACAGGAGATAAAGGATCTCAAATGAGACACCCAACTAGAGCAGCTCAGTGCAGCACTTCAGTCCTGCCACTTTGAAGGTTGCCACCATATTCCCCAGAACTCAACTATTTTGTTTCCAAGTACATATGGTGGGAACTGTACCACTCAGGTTCATAGTTGTCATGGAGGCTGTAGGACACAGTGGGTTATCGGGGAAAAAAAATCAGAAAATTCATGCTGGCATTCTAACTCTGACATCCCCCATTGTCACAGTGTTATGATGCAGGATCTTCATGTTGTTGGTTCTTGTCATTTGTCACCTAGATGTGGCTTGCTGCACATTATGCTTGTATGCAGCCCATTGATGGGAGCACAGCAAGTTGTACCCGAGGCCAGAAGAAATGTATCATGGTGCTTCAAGGTAGAGAAGTGGATGAGAGGTTCATGATGAATATCAGCACACCATTTAAATTGGGCTGGTTTCAAGAACAGCAGAATGACAGAAGATAAATAGGGAATGATGGCACTTATGGCTTAAACCTACACTTTTTTCAAAGGCCTGTAGCCTGGTGTGCATTTTTAAGTTGTGTTTTCAGAAATAAGAGGATTTTTCGGGTTGATCAGAGGCAGCTGTACTTTCCAAAATGTAGCTGTGCTTTACACCACTCTAACGGACTTTTCTAATGCAGCAGCTCTAATCCATTTGGGTTGCTATGGATGGCTACATTTCTGTAAAGTGAAGATAGTTTTGTCCCCAGTTCAAACATGGATTTGAATGAATGTTAGTAAAGGGCAAAGTGAAATTCCGGAGGTACAGTTTAGTTTGAAAATGGCCCAAACATTTATTATCCAAACCTCCTGGACTTACACAAGAGCAACTGCAAAAGATCTTAGGAAAAGCCTCTTGTGACACTTTCAGTATTTCATATATCCACTGTAAAATAAACCCCTGGAAGATTGCACAGGATGTTCAATAAAAACATGTTGTTCAAATAACTGAATGTTATGTAACTTTTGTTAAAAGTTAAATCAGTATGGAAGATGAAGAAATGTCTGGAGTTGCTGCTGCATTTACTCATATGTCTATTAAAATAAAGCCAGAGGGTATCAGAGAATGTGTTGACAGTATTTCCATGCTGTTTGTTTCTAGTTTCTAGGATGTGTTATATTGTTCTGGAAGCACCTTCTCTGACACAGCCATGAAACATCTAGAACCCCTAGCATTCTCTGAGGGCCATAACTCATTTGTAAGTACCAAGTACATTTAGTATAGTACTGTTCTTGCTGCTTAAGCTATATCCTGCTTATGCTGTCCGCATATACAGATGGTTTACTGAAGAAGAGGTATTATGCAACCTGTCCAAGGGCACGCATCAACATGCACAACACACTCCCCTGGATCACCACCCATCCCAGCCATGCCATTGTGCAACACTTCCACATCAAACCCAAGCTGCAGACAGCTTTGCTGCAGTCATGATCAGAATAGGAAGCATGTGGATGTAGACAGACAAGTTTTGCAGATTTCAGGTTTTCAGGCACTCCTTGATGCCTGTCAAGCTGGCAACAGGTAGACTGCAGAATTTCCTTGTATATATATCTGAAATAGACTGTTGGTTTATAAATCATTTGGGGGTAATGACTGTCATAATAAAAGAATTTATATCTTTCTTTCTACATTAACCAAACTGGCTCTTGTTCTAAACTATAACTTTTATGGATTTCTTCACATATATATTTATATCTTTTATTCAGATGTGATCTTAGATGCCTAGGAACACATTTGCCCACTGTGCTGTGAAGGTGCAAGAGGAATCATGATTTGATCCTACAGTATTATTTGATTCATATCATGAGTTGCAATAATAAAAGTAGATTCCTGAGTTCCAAACATCTCCAGGTTTTAAATCTTAAAACTCATGGCTTAAGTTTTAACCCGAGTGCCCATAGACGAGTGCAGAATCATGCATTTGTCATGGTCTCAGCCTTCTGAAAGACAAATAATTTGGACATTTCTGGAAAGAAGAAATAGACTTAAAAAAACTATACCAAAACCACCTTTTGGAAATAACATTGACGCTCTCTTCAAGAGAATCCTGCTTGTCCTTTTGCCAATAAATGTCTTACACAAAACCAAGCCATAGTTATGGCTTTTTCCCTTGCCTTTCCTCCAAATCTCTCACAAATCTTCCTTCAAAAGCAGCATCCAAGTAATTTTTGTCAGAGAAAGAAATGGGAAAACCTATGCTATTTCTTTTTTTCTTCTTTCCTTTTCAAGTAAGCTACAAACTTTGGTTTTACCTCATTACCTCCTGTAAGTAAAAGTTGTTATGAAATGCTGAAAGCAGAGGAGTGCAATTACAAAAACAAACAACAACAACAACAAAAAACAATGCAGCTATTAGAAGGAAATATTTCTGCTTTGATCAGAGAATTCATTTCCACATACCCTAAAACAGCAGACAGAAGTGTCATAAATAAGCACTCACCTTTTAGGGGAGCTCCAATGTTTCAAAAAAGTCATATTGTTTTTTTCAGTATAAAACCAATGCCTACATACGTGTCTGCTAAATGTGCAGATTGTACCTAAAAAATACTTCCAAAGCATTCACAATTAAATTTTTAAGCTACTGTTAGTTTTAACTAGAGGTGATGGTGCCCCACATCCATCTCTGACCTTGTCAGGACAGCAGCAGCCAGCACTCCACTTGTATTTTCTGGACTGACTTTGCTGCTATCTCATGTATTATTCAGTACAGAGCAGGACAACGAATGAAATAGACTTAAGAGATCTCTTAAAAGAAAACTGTGACAGAAAAAATAAAGATGAATCAGAGAACCTGGTATTTTTTTCCAACAATTTATGAAAAAATTGCAGCTTTTGTAGAGCTGGAAGTTTCCTTACTTGTTATTACAGGAACACCTTCAATTTTGCACATTTCTCCATGCTGACTTGCAGTCCACAGGGTGCTTGTAGAACAGCTTATGGTACAATGTGGACATTTTTTCTTACTTGAGAACCATAGCATAGATTTGGAAAGCCAGCATTTTAAGGATCAACACAAAACTTGAGAGTTGATTTTCTATGCTGGTCCAATTAGAATTACTCTGAAACTCCCAGAGCCCTTCTGCTCACTGACCTGACATAGCTGTCAGGTAACTGGGAGCGCATACTCATTTAAATCAATCCCACATTGTCTTGAAAACAGACAAGCACAGAGAATACTATATAAAGTGTTATTCTCTGTGAGTCACTAAGAGAAGGTCTATAAGCTGTTTCCATGCTCCCTTTACAGAAGGGCTTTTTTCAAGTAATTTCCATTTAGACATCTTGCTAAATGTGGTGTTAAATCTAACTGCTTTTGAACTACAAAGATGACTTGGAATATGCAAATGTTTTCTATTACAAAAAGAAACACAAACTGAAATATAGAGCCTTTGCCTGAATAAGGAAAGTGAAAAATAAGTTTTTTTGCATCCAGTTTCATATTTTGGTGTTTTATGCAATATTTTCATCTGTAGTTTCTAAAACCACTCCCAAGTGGTTTTACCTAATGCTTACAGGCATTAGCATGTTGCTAATGTGGTTAACAGGGGTCTCATTTGCCAGAAGTCAGGTGTGCTTGAGAAAAGTTGGGATTTCTCCACATACGAAGGACTCAGGCTGGAAGATAATTGGGATACAGTTATACTGGGGATTGAGGAATCCAGCTCTATTCAAACTTGTAGTCCCAGGGATTTTTTTTTTTACTGAGTCTTTCAGAGTATTGTACAGGAGATGTATGATGTATGGGACGCTACTTTTATATAGACGCACAGACCCTGAGAACTCTATAGAATAAGTTACACTAATAGAATTGAAGAGCAGCTGGCAACGCATATTCAACAAAGAAGTAAGATGTGACAACTTCAGTTCAGCCAACAGACAGAATCACTTGATTTGGTCTCTGCACATCTTTAAAATCATGCTCGGTGAACATTGTTATGACAAGGAAAAACAAGATTTTTTTTTTCCCTGTAAAATTAAATGTCACTCTTGATAGCATAATATCTGAAACATCATCCTTCCAAGTCCACACCAATACTTTACACAGAAAATTAAACTCTCTCTCTGTTTATTGAGTGGATAATGCAGTCTTTGAATGTGTGAGAACCCCTGCTAGGTGAGAAATTAAAGAAGAAGCACTATAAAGTCTAATGGTATGTATGAAATACAAAAAGAGAGAGAAAAAGGTAACTTAATTGGTAATCAGAAGAAATCATAAAACTAATCATGCAATTAATGTCTTAAAAAGCCAGCATATGAGGTGTGTATAATTACCAGAAAACAATGCAGTGATGGTTTCAAGGATTAATGAATTAATGGTTGTTGGGGGAGGAGGATTTGATCTGCAATTTTATATGTTAGCCTTAAGTCCATGCTAAAGTATTACTTTCCTTTGTATACAGGAAAAGCCCTCACCATGCACATAGAATTTATCTTTGAAATTAGTTTTTTTTTTTTTTAATATTACATTTAAAAATTAATGTTGAGAGAGATGCAAATGCGTTTCTTTCTCCTTCATATAGCTCCCCATCTTCCCCTCTTGTTCATGAAAATAGAAGACACTTTGCAAAGAAATGGAAGAAGAGAAATCCACCAGTTGCAGGTGCTGGAATAAGTTAGCAAATATATTAACATACATATTTTTATTTTCCCTATAAAATTTAAAGCGCTACACCACAAATTAACAATTGTCCTTTGTTTTGTACACACATTAAAAATGAATGTGTGTTCTGGTGATTGCTAATTTACTGATGATCTTACATATCAAGATGTTAATTTGTTGATAAAAGGAGATGATAGAAAATTACAAATGACTTAAGAATGCTGTACATCAAAACATAAGCATTCCTTTGATTTAGTTGCCAACTACAGAGCTTTCAAATCATCCTATGGTAAACATTGGTCTTTGTTGTTTTTTGCTTTTTCCCCGTGTGGTTCAAACATGTGCATCTGCTGCTAGATGCAACATCAATACATGATGGATGGACACATGGATGAAAGAATTCTTCTATGACAGTAGATTCGCATAATTCAACAGCCTTCAGGAAAGGGCAAAGAGGATGGCCCAGGACCAGGGAGACCTAGGTTACCAAAAGTATCTTGTAATTATAGAATCATTAAGGTTGGAAATGATATCCAAGATCATCTAGCCCAACCATTCACAATACATCCCTACTTTGACGGACTGTCTGAAAAGCAGATACCATCAAGCATGCTAGGTAGCTGGAGGCTATAGTAACAACAGACAGGTGAGAAGCATACGTAGAACCTGTAAAATGGCTTGGCTAGGGAATTAGACGTTTTTAAACTAAAAAAAAAAAACCAACACAAAAAACATATGAATAAGACCTTGTGAGGTGTGCCACTGGTAGAAATGGGAAATCTTTCCATAAAAGTATAGATAGAAGACGGCTCCCAAAAAACCTCCAAACCAAGGTTTTCTCAATGTTGAGCTGCTTGTGAGTAGTTCAGCTCCCAGCAACCCCTTTTTTCTTAGTCCCCAGGTAATGCCCTCTGTTAGTAGGCAGAGCACAATATGTGTAAGGATAGGCAGTCACAGACACAGTTGCCTTTAACCAGTTTTGGATCACACAAGAAAGGTAGTAGCTACAGCCCAGTAAAAACCAAGGGACTGCTCACCCCTTTCCAAAGATCAGGGCTTGCTTGAAAATCCCAAAGGAGGCAATCCCCAAGAAGAGAACCCTACCCTTTGATTGCCAGCCCTTAAATAAGTTCCGGTCGCAGAGGTGAATTGCTCACACCTGTGCTCCCAGGGCCAGCCATGCCCCTTCACCAGGTGCTCAATCACTGGTTCAGGCAGTGACCTATCAGTTCCCATACAGTTTGGAAAAGGAACAAGAAAGAATAAAGAAACGAAAGTACAGAAATGAGACTGCAAATAAATGAAACTAATTCTCAAGTCCAGTGCTGATGTTCTGTGTGGGCTTAGACACTCCACAGTGCATCTCCACGCTCCAGCTCCCAGCTGTAAGAGTGATTATAATAGTGATTATAATACTTGGCTGCGCCTCAGAGGGGTTCCCAGCATTCCTTCATTAACGGCTGGGAGCACTCACACCGTGGCAGTAATGGGGGATATAAGACAGGCAGAATTAGTACCACATGTGAAAATGGTGTTTGCAGTTATCTGTATGCTAAGAGCTGGTGCGAGGCTGGATAACAATAGCTACTTCATATGAAATAATCACATATATTTGGTAAGTCCTACGTTTTCAAGTCCCTAAATCAAGCCTGATTCAGCCACTGGCTGCTGCAGCCTCATTGTTTCCCATCTATCAGCAGGGCAGCACCAGAATGAATGAGACCATAATTTCCAGGTGTCAAGGTCTCAAAGTCTATTTGACTTCTTCAGTGAATATAGGACTATTGTTTTTTTGGATATTTCTAAATTACTTCTTTTCTATTTTGCCATTGTCGGGGTATCTGTGACCCATCATGTAAGACAGCGACTGCCTTGTCATCCCCTTGAAGCCAGTAGTACAAGACTGCTGGGAGCTCTGGACAAGGTCATATTTTGATTTGGCATAGTAATGACTTCGCTAAAGCTTCACTGCTGAAAGGAACTTATCTTACTTGATTTTACACAGTGTTGGGCTTTTGCAATCCTTTGAAATCACATTTTAGGTCACATAAATAAGATTTATGATTAGAACCATAGAATCACTTAGGTTTGAAATGATGCTTAAGATCATCAACTCCAGCCATCAAACTGACCTACAAAGTGCCCTTTGTGCCACGTCCACAAGTGTCAAATACCTCCAGGGATTAGGACTCCAGTGCTCCCCTGAGCAGCCTGTTCCAATAGGGTAATGTATCAGGAGTATTAAAACCACAGTTACTCCTGCTGTGTTGTCACTATCACTGGCTATGATAGACAGCTTGGTAAGGATCGTGTGTAAGCTGGTGTTCAAGGAGAGATCTCTGGGAATCCTACGACTGGAATTTGTGCAAAGATGCCCTGCCACTGAATTTCTGTTATAGTGGGGATGCCACTACATCAGTCTCTGCCTCTCCCTCTTTGGCCACTTTCTGTTTTTCATGCTAAAGGAAAAGGGTTGTCTTTTCCTACATCTGCACAGATGATGCAAGCATCTCTGCAGTAACAGGATCTGATATTTTCTTAATTACTAAATAAAACTTGAGATACGGATTTCTCAGTATTTAAAAAGGCAGGAGTGACCACACTAAGTTAGACCAAAAATGTACATAGTTCAACACTGCCCACACTTAATGGGTAGCAGGAGAAAAGTTTAAGAACAGCCAGAGAGGCAAGTCACAACACTTTCTCACAGTGTCCATGTGATGATCTCTCATAGTCTCCACTCTGTAACGTGGTGGGATTTAGAGTGGAGGCTGAAGAATCTTGAGCTCTTCTGGGGACATCAACTGATCACTTGATGGGGTCCCATGGTGTGACTGCATCTATTCATGCCTCTAAGCAGATGTGGGATGTGTCATACTGCATCTCACACATATAGGCACTCAATTTAAATGGTCTTTGTATACTGAAGCTTGGGCATCTCTTGGCTCATTAGAAATATCTACATTAGAAATATCTATCCTATAAGCTAAGGATGAAATTATAATGCATTGGCCTTTATCTTGCCAGGAAGATGAGAACTTTTTAATGAAGGTACAGCTGCAGATTTTATTGCTATGCTTTATCAAGGGGAGCTTGAATTCAGTATTTAATTCCCAAGTATAACAACTGCGCATTCCCTTGAGATGAGAAAAGGCTGAACCAACAAAGCAGTTCTACAGTACTGCTGTGGTTGGCTCCTTAACCATATCCTGCAATATGATGTGATGGTATCCAAGAAATCTGACAGTTACGCTCTGCTTTGACTAGCCACAAATCCAGCAAAAAATAACTCCCTCACCTTGAAGAATTTGCCTTGCCAAACGTGCAACACCAAGAAAATTCTTTCTGGAGCCAACAGGAAATTTCTCTGCATCTAATTTTCGTAGGCACCAGAGTCATTGGCAGCACGTTCACTCAGAATTAGCTAGATTGGTTAATTTTCCTCTTCAGAAAATTTTTTAATGTCTCAAAATATATGAACTTATGTCATACAATCTGAAAAGTAGCCATTTCAGCTTGATGTAACATTTTAAAACAAAATCCAAATTAATATAAATGAATTCATTCTTAAATCTAAACATGGAAATAAATGTTATAATTATTAGGACTTGGTAATGCATGAGGTAGAAGAATAGACGAGAGAAATTTCTACTCTAACGCCACATTTACAGTATAAGGAAATTCTAAAAATAAGAGCCAATAACGTATGCTGTAAAGTTCTAAAAACAAAGCTTCATTTTCAAAAACAGTTGACATTCCAGGTCTCACCTGATTCAAATTACAGCTTTGAGTGCTCAATAGTTTTTTAAAAAACAAATCACAGTGGCATATGCTTAACTCTGAGCCTCAAATCTAAAGGGTTCAAAACTGAAATCTATTTTTGAAAATCCATTTGTAAGAGCCTTGATAAGAAAGTAAAATAAAGTTTTCAGCAGAGTAAAGGAATTTTTGAGACTTCTAGCTCAGCCATGGCCACAAGTCTACTCTTATCACCTCTAGGTCATGATCTGCTTTAGTATATGCTAATACCTTCTGTTGTTGGTTGTTGCTTAGACCTATCTTTCTCAATTGTTTGTATTTTTCAAAGCAATTCAGTATGATTTAATCTTAAATGACACCCAGAGAGTGCCTTAATAATTAATATGCCAAGTAAAGGAGGTAAACAAAATCACCTATTAAATTAAGAAACCAGATCCTTTCTATTAGAGCATAAACATAATTTAAAACATTGGTCTTAATAACTCATGCTCTATTAGGGAAAGAGCAGGTGGCTTAGCGTTGCTAATGCTGAATTGATATTACAGAAAAGTAGGAGAATCTTAGGTTAGTGTATAATGTACTTGCTTTCTAGCTGAACTACCAGCATTTAAATCATGAAATTACATTCCTATTCATGAGCCACACTCTTATGAATTTTAAGATGCACATTATAATTATTTTTAGAAATTAAGGGATAATGTTTATTCCCAATGGATATTCTTTATTTCTTTTCTTTTCTTTTTTGTTATTATTGAAATATAGTTTATTTTTAAACATTGTCTACCTAACTGCAGGAAGCAGGGCAAATACCACTCCCTGAGTCAGTAATCAAACACACTCTTTCCATTAGCAGGGTGAGTGGAAACAGAAGCTGCGCTGGATTTGGTGTACACTGAAGTGCCCCATCATTAAGTGGTCAGGAAGTCTCACTGGTGAGACTGCAGACAGCTTTATTTCACTTTCTCTCAATTATCATTTAAAGTTTTCATTTTGATCTTCTCTGTTTACAGACCACACCATGAAGCTCCTCTGCACAGTCTGGCACACCTTCCAGGCAGCAACAAGGAGAAGTTTGTCTCTTGCTTGCTCTGTAGACTAAAATTCAATCTTAGCTTACACTGCGTAGCTTTCTTGTAAGCCAATATCTTACACTGTGTTACATTCATGTAACTGAGAATAGAGAGATCTTGTCTTTGGCTGGGCTGTTTGTCAGTTTTGCACTGTTTTCTTGCACTTTGATGGTGAAAATGTAGTATTTAGATACATACTGTAAAGCAAAGATGAAAACAGATGCCTAAAAGCTGGCACATAGGATCCACTGTCATGTCTTCATAAATTATGAATGTAAATTTATCACAACAACCATTTACTGATAGAAGTTTCCTGATTTCCTGGTCTGTGTTTTGAGACTTCAGGTATTCATTCACTTTCCCTTTAGTGAAATAAAACCATTGTTAAAATATGGATAGATTTCTACATGCTCATTTCTACATTGGATGTATGTAGAGGATGTATTCAGTAACACAAGGGAATGAATCTATCATTAAGAAGAAATGCCACCTGAGGGAAGATGTACTGTGAAGTGCAAAAGAAAATTATGTGTTTACTTAAGGTTACAATGAAATGCCTTATCATAAGATCCATAAGCCCATGAGAAATGAACTCCCAATTTGGATGTAAAATCCCTCATTTTCATGTCAACTGTGATATAATTTCAGATCAACCCCAAAGTTTATTACTCTGTGTTAAAGAGATATAAAAGACAAAACAAAACAAATACAGCTCTACAACAATGGATATCTCCTGCAGGAATTTTTCACTTGGTAAGTTAATGGCATGTTCTAGGGCTATCTTCAGAATCACTGTCGCCCATGCCAAGGCTATACTGCTTCACCCCTGTAAGATTTTCATTAAACACACTGACAGAAATTGTTAGGAATTAACACTAGGATAGAGACAGAGTTAGTGATGTCACAGATAATTCAACTTGAGATGAATCCTTTCACAGAGAACATGATTTTTTAAAGAGGGACCACTACGTGCTTGCTAGTGAATGAGAGGTGGATGTCAGAGGCAGATGCTGTTCACACCTGCCACACTAGCACCGTGTTAGAGTTCATGATACAGACTTCAGATAAACCACTCATTATTTATCTGTAATTTGTGTCTAGGATGGCTTGTTTTTTGGAGGAATTCTGACATGAAGGCTCTGCTATCAAAATTAACCACTTGGATGCTCAAGCTGATAGGTGACTAAAAGAGGGAAGCAGGACAAAGGGGAACAGTTTTAAACTAGAAGAGGGGTGATTTAGATTAGATAATGGGAAATTTTTCACTGAGAGGATAGTAAGGCAGCACAGGCTATCCAGAGAGCTTTGGTGCCCCATCCCTGGAGGCTGGATGGGGCCCTGAGCAGCCTGAGCTGGTGGGTAGCAGCCCTGCCCACAGCAGGGGTTGGAACTTGATGGTCTTTGAGGTCCCTTCCAACCCAAGCCATTCTATGAGTCTATGAAATGAAAACTGTTATCCAAAGCCAGTAGATGTGGAGGCTCCCAGTTCAAAGCTTTTGTTGACTCTGAAATATGGCGATAAAACAGAAGCAAACATGCAGCAAAATACTGTTCTGGGAGCTAAAAACACTTAATGTAGTCATTGTTAAATAATATGCTCACATCAATTTGAAAAATAATATGACCAGTGCCAAAAGAGCCATGCATGCGAAGTTGTCACTGAAATAACAAGGCAGAGCTTCCCCAGTGCATAAGCCAGGGTTGTGTGCACTCCCCTGAGAATGACAGGAAAGCTCCATTCAAAATGTCATTAGTAACTCCAAATCTGCCTGCGAGGATTTGAAAACCATTTATTATGAAGGAATAAAAAGGGATATTTGAACATGGGAATGAGGGACAGGAGTCTTTGGTCCCATTTTTCCAATTTTGATCTCATTTTTATAGGCTTAATTTAGCAAATAACCTCCCATAACTTGAAAACTGCTGTTGGTGAGACCAGAAGCAAAGCGCTTCCCTGTACTTTCAGGCAGGGCTCACATCCAATACAGTCAGTTACAAAGCTAATGAGGCAGGGCTGTAGAAACAGCACCTTTCACTGGGCTGATCAACCCCTTTACAAATGAACACGGCTGCTCCCTGAAAGAGACCTAAGCATGCTAAAATGGTACTTAAGTCCATTTCTGGCTACATTTCCTCCTTAAAACACAAAGAAAGAAATGAATGATTTAGAGTTGCCAGGCAGCAAAGTCAGCCCCTGTCATGGTGTAGCACCACTTTGTGATCTGGGGTTGTTTAATAAATAACAGCACAAATTCTGCTGCAATCCCATAGAAAAACTGCGAGAGGAAACATCCTGTACATGTGCACTGATAACCACATTTTACAGAATGAAGCATAAACGGATTGCATGACAATATCCACCTGTTTTGTACCTGCAGTTTACATTCAATATTATATGATAAAATATCTCAGAAGTCACATAAATCACTATAACAATCTAATCCATCCTCTGTGATCTCTATTTAGAAACCACAGCAGCTGTCTTTATAAGTGTCCTTCCCAACAGTAACAAAATCTGACCCTATTAATGAGATCAAATCTTAAAATGACTGGATAGCAGTCAATGACAATTTTTGTTCTAATTACCAAATCTGAACCCTTGCACCCATAAAGAACTTCACATTTTACTAAACTAAAAATGTATTCTTTAACAAACGTATAAGTGCCAAAAGGAAGAGGTCCTACATGATGCTGAGAAAGATGTAGGGCATGGTCTAGGAATTACAGTAGGAGCATAAAATGTATATAAAATGAACTTTTAATATATCTTTAAGCTCACCGTGGAAAAACAATTATTTTGTACACATCACTTTATGGATTTACATCATCCTCAATGCCATTGCTGCCTTCCAATGGGGCCAGCTCTGTGGAGTGCTATAGTGGTGAGCAAGGCTGTGCTTTTTCTTTTGGCAGACTTGCCCAGTGGTATTCTCGTCTTGGAGTTATCCCAGAAAAGTGAACCCGAGGGAGTGGGGTGATAAAAGAAAGCTTCTCATTTCCCTCACCTTTTCTTTGTACACAGACACAGATGGATATAGTAGACTTCTTACTATCTGTGCTTTATCTCAGATCCTAATGAATTTGTGTGTCACTCCATTCAAAACAATTCTTCTGCTGATTTCACTGTATTTCAAATCATATCTATTGTAGGCACACAGCGCTGTGCTTCTCCAGAACTGGTGGTGGGCACAGGGGAACGATCTTTGGTAGCAATAGTGTCCAGAATGATTCCAGTCAATTCTGAAAGTTTCACTAGGGCCAAATATGACTGCAGCACACTCATCTGAAGCCCCTGGCAATTGCTAGAGGTAAAATAGCTGAAGGGAACTTTGAGTTTATTTGTTAAGGCTGTCTTGCACCAGCCAGTTCACAAAGTAGGAGGAGAGCCATGAAAATGATGGGCATTACTCACTCGTGTGTGAATATGGGACCACCACCACCTCAGCCAGTTAGGGATGGAAAGGATGCTTTATGTGATCATTGTTGATCATCACCTGAAAGACATCTGTGGCAGATATTTTTATTGCAGAGCCTTTGATGTATAGCTTTGAGTACGATCTTTGAGCAGGCAAAGAAAGGAAAGAGAACTCAATGTTATTTATCATGTGCCAGATGACAGCAATGCCAAGGTCAGGATTGCTGTCCTGGGAACACTTAAAGATCACAAACAGTCAGCAAAAAATTAAGAGCATAGAAAATGTGTCCTCAGGAAAGGCGTAAGGCCAGTATGCACAAGTAAGTTTGGACTAGGAGCATTTGAAGATAGATGATGTTTTCTTACAGGTTAAGATCACTCTTTTTCTTCTACCTTCAGAGATAAGTACTTTTTTCCTAACACTGAACCTCAAGTTGCCTGTTCAGAAAATAAAATTGCTTGACACAGTGTTGGCAGCTGCCCTCTTCGAGCAGGAGATGGGATGAGGTGATTCCAGCTCCCTTCAACACATATCTATATGATTTTGTGGTTGATTGTCTAGATTCTTTCTGGAGCCAAAAAGCTGTGAAATACAACAGCACTGTGAGAAAATTTGACCATACTTCTCAGGAACATCCTTGCACACGGCCAAGGAAGGGCATTATAGTCACAGTAATTTGGTTTGCAGGAAGATTAAAGCAGAGCTGACAGCTTACTCCAGACCCTCTGGTGAGTGATGGGTGACCTATGGGTGTGCCAAATGCTGTACATCTGATGGATATCTGGTTCATTGGGCAGTACAAATGTCTGCTTTTCCTGCCAGGCTAGGGAATGAACTCCTCCAAATTTCAGAAAGCCTTCATGCAGAAGAGAGAGTATTTGTCAGGTATTAGGTAAAAACATTATGGTCAGAGCTAAAGGATCTTTGCAAACAGAATGATGAGTCTTGACACAGCTAAATCTGAGAGGTCTCTCCTCTTGCCTGGACCTCTTATGACATGGGAGATATGGACAGTCATTTCTTTATGCAATTCCCAGTTAAAATTTAAAATATTAACAAAGTTGCAGAAAGTTCTACTGATATCTTCGTGAGACTTCAGTATTTTCTGTTGGTAATGCATTTAACTTATAGCAATCACCTGGAAGACATAAAATATGATAGGAAAGGGGGCTGGGGGAAAGGAAATACTGCTAACTGCTTGCTGAAGAGATAAGTGACAGTCATGATCTAGCTTGATATTCATTTCTGCATGAAAAGGGGTTTGCAGAAGAAATCAAATGCTATATCATAGAATCATAGAATGGTTTGGGTTGGAAGGGACCTTTAAGATCATCTAGTTCCAAGCCCCCTGCTATAGGCAGGGACCCCTTCCTCTAGACCAGGTTGCTCACAGCCCCATCCAGCCTGGCCATGAATGCTTCCAGGAAGGAGGCACCCACAACCTCACTGAGCAACCTGTTTCAGTGTCTTACCACCCTCCCAGTAAAAAAATTATTCCAAAAATCTAGTCTAAATCTAACCTCTTTCAGTTGAAAACCTTTTGCCCTCATCCTGTCACTACATGTCCTTATAAAAAGTCCCTCCCCAGCTTTCCTGTAGGTCCCCTTCAGGTACTGGAAGGCTGCTAAAAGGTCTCCTCAGAGCCTTCTCTTCTTCAGGTTGAGGTGCCCCAGCTCTCTCAGCCTGTCCTCATATGGGAGATGCTTCGATATAATTATACAAACTGTAACCTGTGAATCATGGGCTAGTAACTAATCACTGTACTTCAGCTAATGGCAGCAAACAGTTGCTAAGTGACTCCCAACAAGATGTGTGCATTGGCTGCCTGGAAATTATGAGAGAGAAGTGATTCCCTCCACCACAGCCAGCACAAAACCATCCCTCAGTCAAAGCGATCACACAGAAGTCAATGGATTTGCTTACTCCATATGTCATAATGCTGCATACTGGAATCCTGAGATCTCTGGCTGATAGGTTTTTATATACTTCCTAAGATGTGAAGCATCAGATGACTGGAACCTACTCTGAAAATTAATAAGGAACAGATATATACCGGCATAAATGAGCAGAATTGCCCTTTCATAATTTTTTAATATATTTTTTTTTACTCTCTTTCACACTACTGCAGTTACGAGTTTGAGAAAAACACAAGAGTCAATTCTATTTGAGCAACTTTTTCCCTGGTTTTGGTTTACTAGGTTAATGTGAAATAAAAAGCCAAACCAGTTAACAGTTTTTGAGGAAATATAGCCTCACCTGTTCTAAATAAAAATAAATGAATAAATAAAATAACAGAAAACCAAACCAAGACAAAAGAGAGGGAAGAAAAAATGTCTCCCTTATGAAGAATTACATGAAAACAGCTCACAGAAAATGATGTTTGATTTTTTTTTTACCCAAGTGTCTCCACAAACTATTTTAGCAAACAGACTTGCTCTGTCTCCTGTAATGAATCTTAATGTTATTCCTTGCCCTGGAAAGTGAGGCTGTCTCCAGAAAACTCTTTAAAAGGAATTCAGAGACATTCAAACCTATTTTGCTGCTCTAAATTTATGATTTTTATAATGTGTGTGAGTTGTCTCCCTCTTCTGGCCAATCCATACAACCTATGGGATCTACAACTTCCCATTCAAACATGTGAGGTTACGGGTTTGGTGTGAGCAGAGCCCAGTCCTGGCTTCTCTCTGTCTGTGAATTTATATGGAGACAGCAGTATCTACCAACAGGTGGAGATTGATGACTATACGTATGAAAGAAAGAACAAAATAAGGGATGACAACATTATCATATTTTTCTTGTGAGTTAGCTCTGAGGTGAGGGGCCACACCAGGGGTTTCTACGCTACCTGAATAGAAACATAGTTGTTCTCACACACTACAAGTGACACAACTATTCTTGTAACCTACTCACACATCTCCTTTGCTGCTACCAGCCAGGGCTCTTCTCATGCCATACATTGCTCTCAGCTTGATGCAAAAAACTGCCCAACAACTATATTGAGAAACAGCTTGTTTTGTTTTTCTAATTTGTAAAACAAAGGCATACTGCAAGCTGTGCTGACTGGGATGTCATACATCTTTAACAAAAAGTAAAAAGGAAAAGAAAAGAAGGAAGCATCCTCTAGTTACAGCAGACGCCTTCCGCTGTTTTTGCAAAGTGCCCTGTCAGCATGGCTACCCTCGAGGCATTCTTCAATACCAGCTAAAAAAGAATGATTTCCTTATCCATAAGTTATTAATTGGCAATTTGTTGCCTGTAAAGAGAGGGCTTCAGGTTTCTAGAAGTGGAATCAGCTACGAATCTGATGTAGACTATCAAGCTGTGCTGGAGAGGTTCAGGCTGGATGTTAGGAAAAACTTATCTGAAAGAGTGGTCGAGCACTGAAACAGGCTGCTCAGGGAGGTAGTTGAGTCATCATCCCTGGAGGTTAAGAAATGTGTAGATGTAGTACTTAGTGACATGGTTTAGTGGGCAATGTCGGTGGTAGGTGGACAGTTGGACTAGATGTCCTTAAAGGTCTTTTCCAACCCTAAAGATTCTATGATTAGATGAATATTCACCCCATAGAATTCTATGATTCTATATTCACAACATGGGCCAGAGCGTCTCACAGGGTTGCCCTTGAAGGTAAGTTAAGGGTAAAAAGACTGTGGGGCATCAAGATCCAGACTAGTTCAGAATAACATGGTGCAGCCTTAAGTCAGTCTTCATCTTCCCTCACATTCAAAGTCTCACCTCTGTCTCCCAGGGAAATACATCCCACACTTGGGTCCTTTCAACCTCATTCCAAAGAATCACCTCAACAAAGTCTTGGGGACAGAGAGCTCAGAACAAGGCTAGTAATGGCCTCTTATGGCCTTTCAGAGATGTAAAGTCTACGTGATCTGCTGGGCATTGATTATCTGACTGCTCCAGCTCGGAGTGTTGACATACTGCACTACAAAGACAGTGTCCATGCTCACATTGTCAAGGATAGCCACAAATAGCTGATGATTACACTTGGAAATACTCAGGGCTCATCAAACCAATATGGAGACAGATGAACATAATTTGTACCATTCACATCTTCAACCAACACTACAGATCACAGGAAAATTCCGATATCCCAACTTTAACTTGTTATTTGTATGACAGAATCATTCTGACACCTCAGATCTAGAGGAGATCCAACCTACTAAATCTTAGCTTTTAAACTAAATCCCACTTAAGTATGCAACTCAAGCCTTTGGCTTTCCCTGTAATCAGCAGTGGGAAACAGAAGGCAATTCCAATCATAGCTGGACTCTGCTGATTACAAAGCTCAGTTGACTACACTCCAATCATAGATGATTCAGTTAAATATCTGTACAACTAAGTTGGGGAGATAAGGGTAGCCACTAATAGACTTTTCTAATCAATGGGTTCACATCTTACTGGAACAGGGAAGTGTTGGAATCTGCAAGCCAGTCTTGGCTCATATTTATGCTGTTCTCAATGCTCTGGAAAAAGTCAGAGCTACTCTTGTGAACTGAGAGCCTGGAAACTGTGTGCCTGCAACTGCGTGTCCTCCAATGTCCTGTGAAACAGATATGGAGAACAGTTTCTGCAAATGAACAGGATTGTACCAAAGAAATAACCTGCATTTATCATTCACCTTCTCAGGAAAACGGCCCAGCAAAACTGTATGTATTTATTTACTTATCCATCAAGTCTTTAGCATGAGGGGAATCGGCCTGGCAGTTCCCTGGAGCTACTACATAATAGTAATTAATAGCAATTAATAATAAAGATAGTGGACATTGGGCAAGCAACAAGGAAGAGACCTTGCTCAGAAAGCCTTATAGCCTGAATGAATTGAGGAGGAGAACAAAACTACTGTATTGCAAATAACCCTTGTATCACATCCCTTGAGCAAGAAAAACCACAGCTGATACAATTTTTTTCTAAGCTTGCTCTCCTGATGTGTGGTCTGATGGCACGTTTCTAAGACTATGTTTTAAGTCAAGGCTAGGTGCCAATACAATACATCACTGTGCTACTGTATACATAAAGGTGGCTGCCTTCCCCCATTTTCTGGAGGTTATTCACATTACCAATCAGTGAGAAAATTTGCCTGAGCAAATATGGGAGACCCCAGGATAAAGCAGAAATTTAATTGCTTGAAATGTATCAAGTTGCCATATTTTGTTTATTTCCTGAGATTCAATTACGAAAATTGCCAGTCTGCAGCTCCAAATTGCATGACAACTGTTGAACTTACAGTCTCGCAAGGATAATCACCCCAGAGCACAACACACGCATCACTCCACTCCCATAAATTAATATAATCTGCCAGTAATTGAAAAAGGCAGAATAGACTCCACACCTCCTTCATTCACTGACTGGTATAACGAGGACGTCAGTGTATTGTCTCCTGAGTGGGATCTTTCGCCACTTTTATTGTTATAGGGTTTTTTCCAGACACATTGGGCACAAATATGACTTCACTTCACAAAATGTCTCTGTGCCCTCACCAGTCTGTTCATCCTTGTCAAATCAGGATTTCACACATTGTTTTCCGCACATTCCCTAATCTTAGCAAAAGTTTCATTTCCCCAGCCCATTGCCATAGGCTATTAGTCTGGCACAAAACTGAAGCTCAAAACAACAACAACAAAAAGATAAAACAGAGAAAAGACAGCAGCCACAGCTACTATTCTTCTATTTTCTCTTGTCTCAGCTAAGAAAATACGCTTAACAGGCCCATTCTGTAATTGGAAAGCGAGAGAGACATTTAGTTGTATCTTGTCACGCCCTGAGAATATTACCTGTTCCTGAAATATTCTATATCAGCCCACCGATGTTTCCAAAGTTCACTATGGCAATAGACAGATGAACATTTTGCTGTCACCAAAGAGTTCGCAAACTACACAAACACACTACACACTTGGTATCAGCAAAGAAACTGAGAATGTTTAGAAAAGATTTGAAATTATTTTGCATTAAGAGAGAAATATGTTTAAAAATGTAATGAAATCCTGCCAATTTGTTTTTTAACAAAGATTTTGGCTTCCATAGTCAAAGAACCCTTCGGTTTAAAGAAGACCAATTTTCCTTTTAGCATTCAAATTTGCATACCAATACACTTTGCATATAATTTACATAGCATACTGTACCTCAGCCACTTTGTCTCTTATTGTAAAATCAAAGATCAGCTCCTAGCATTTCACAGCTAGGATTATTAAAACATTTTGTTAAGTCAAGTATGAAGATAAGCTTTCTTCCTGATGCTCATGGAATTGCATACTAATGGACAGGGAAGGTAAGTGTCTGGCTTAGGCACTGAAATGGGCTTTGGTACTTCCCACAGACTTGTTTTCAAGTTTGGGCAATTTCACTTCCTATCTTTATATCTCAGATAATTATTTCTAAAATACGAAAAGTGACAATGTTTATTCCCTTTCCTTTCTAGACTTGACTTTTTGAGCAATTACCTGTGATCACTCAAAGGCAGGGTTTCCTGTCCGTCTCTGTGTGGGAACATACACAGTGTGATTCCAATCCTACCTAGAAAGCATTACTGTAATGTCCCTCTGAACCAAAGCAACTCAGATTATTTTTTTCAATTAAATGAATTATGCAGAGAAATATCAGTCTGGTACAGAATGAAATTTGTATGCATGGTATTTTTGTGGAGAAAATCAGAGCATCCATCTTTAAACTGCCTGCACTACTTCAATAGTCAGTATGAGGAAGCGGCTTAGAAAAGGGTTCTGTATCCCTAGCTGAGGGCTGCGGAGCACCTGATGTCTCTCCTTTGATTGTGGAGGTCTGTACTCACTACAAAGTACCTTAAGTAGCTACAATAGGTTGTAGAGGTTACTGGTGTGAGTACTCAGTGTTGTATATATTGCTTAGAAGTAGCGCTATATTACTTTTCCCCAGATGCTACATTGAGTTGTATTGTGGCTTAATATTTTTCTATTCAGTACAACGTCAACATCATTGTCTCTACTGGAGACAAGCTTCATTAGAAACCACTATAAAGGATTAGATCTTTTACCCTGAATATTCATCTGTTGTACCCAAAGTTACTTGTTGCATATGAAGCATTCCCAGTTCTCTCCATAGTTAAGCATATATATTTTTTTGCATTCAAATTAGTAGTAATGCCTGTAAGAAGGTGAAGCAAATAAAGAACTTGAATCAAGTAGTATTGCCCCATCATAGTGCAGACTGTCTGCATGGGAAAACAGCAGTAGCTTAACACAGCCAATTTAATGTCTTGGGGAAAGGTAGAGAGAAAAAAAGATAGCTCTGGTTTGAGCACCACTCTGGTCAAATGGGTGACAGAAGGGAACTTAAATACTCTCAGGCCCATGTCTTGCTAATGCACGTAGCAGTAAATAATGAGGGTGTCTTTCTTTCAGGATTTCCCATGAAATACTGAACTACCTTATAGTATCCAGCACCTGTGTGCAAGATACCTGTATGCTGCCAAAAAAACTATCAGCTATATATGCCACCTGCATTTTTTTTCTTTTTTTTTTTAAAGCTTGGCAAAGCAGTTGAGTAGGAAGATAAAGTCTCTGAAAAACATCTTGAACAAAGATGCCAGCACAGATTGTACAGTAAAAGATATCAGGTCTGCCAATACATGCAAACCAATCTCGACATGCTGTTTATACTTACCTATCAATGATTTATTGCACAATTACTGGAATACTGAAATAGTACAAGGTATATCTCCTTGTTTCTATTTGGTATAGATTTGATAATAAAAGAATGCAACCCCCTCAACAAGTAATATCTGTATTCTTTCTGTTCTCCTTCCCTGGTCAGCAAGCATATCCTTTCTTTCAGAGCAGACCCTGCTTATCTCTCCTTTCTGCTCTCTCCTGCTTCAGGCAATACAACTGAATGCTGTTGATAGGACTGCTGTCCAGGTCGAAATCTAAAAAAACCCATACCTTATGTAGGACAAAGTCTCCAGGAGTTAAATAAACTTTATGATGGTATTTGGAGTTTTAAAAGGACAGTGTCAGCCATTACCTGTATGTACACAGTGAGTGATCATTAGCTAGAAGATACTGCCAGCATCCAGGAGCACCCACAACTCTGCACAGTAGACCTAAGAAGATAAAACACCTTCCTACTAAAGGATGTGCTCACATAGGTGTAGTTATTTGGAAGATCAGGACCTTAATGATATATTTCATTTAAAAGCTAGGTCATAAAAATCCCTGAATTTCAAGGAAGGACAGCAGACTATGTACAACTACTGAGTTTCCTTGTTCAGACCACTGGAAAACACCATCTGTACTTGTAGAATAACAGTAAAAACAGAAAGAAGTATGTCAAGAAAAACACTGCTGTTTGGAGGCAATGCTGGAGGAGAATGTTTTAGTACTACTGTAGACAAAAAGTACAGTATCAAGAAATATGTTTTAATGAACATATTAACAGACAAGTATTTTAAATGAATATATTAGCTGATATAGAGAGCACTCGACTTTTTCACTTTTGGGGTAAACTGTAATACATCTTATTCATGCAATACATTTTTTACGGCAAAGAGCCTATTTTGTTCTCCAGCTGTTAATTGCCTGACTCTCCTATTCAGTGCAGAACACTCAAAATAGACAGAAGGGTGAGCTCTTCAGGTGGTGCATATGAACGCACAAATACGTAGATATGCACACAAAACCCTACAGCAACACACCACACTTATCTTCTTCCCATTTTTAGATCATACATATTTCATTAAGCTCCATGCAGAGTGTCTTCTGATTCATGGTAATTGTCAACAAAAGCAAAAAAATGCCCACAGTTTTAACCCTGCAGTAGTGAGGATTTAACTGGGATAAAATTAAAATGTTTAAGGGGGAAAAACCAACCCAACACCCTAAGCCGCTAGGAGGTTGACCCTTGAGATGCTGTCAGTTTTTTGTTTTATTTTATTGTGTTTGTTGTCTGTAAGAGCAGACGCCAGCAGCAACATCTGACGCGCCGGACACCTCCAGTATTATCCCAGCATGCTCATGGCCTGGAGGACTTGGAGTGAGACTAATTTCCATATCAAACCCAATTTAGATGAAACATCTTGGTTAAAAAAAAAAAGAAAAAAAAAAAAAAAAAGCCAGCGCATCAATAGCCCCTTGATTAGATTTTCATCTCCTGAGCAGACAAATATGAATATTTATTACCATGAATGCAGATTTCCCTCTTTCCATTGCTCTGATCTTGAATATTACCCATTGCTAATTTTTATGAAAATTTGGGCAACATAATGTTTTCACATAAACTGACAGTTCTTGAGATAATCCCGTTATTGTTTGGTGGGAAATGACAGTTTCCGCTTATTCATGTGTTAACAAGGGATTAAATATTGTTTTTCATCACCATAATCTAAAATAGACTGCAAATTAAAATTTGAACATTGTGCATTAGCGTAGCTTTGAGGACCAGGATTTGTTTGCATTCACTTAGTAAAGATCTGTAAATTAACAGATAAACAATCAAGTGAAATCAGGATCATAAAAACAGCACTGATGTTTATAAAATGAAGCCATTGCGAAAGGTAAAGAGCCGGAGAGAGAAATGGTTCAATAAATGACATCCTTTTGCTGAGCAAAGTGCACTCTGAACTGTTGCCAGCCGTGACCCTCAGGCATTAATGGACCATCTCATTTTTCCATGGCACAGAATCACACCCCTTTTCCTTGTCACAAGTTCTGATTCTCAAGCACTTGATATCTGCAGCTCACATTGAAAAAATGGCTCTATCATACATCTATTCATCGTGCTAAAAGCAGTCATGCTGACCCAGAAGTTGTTTTCTTGTATGCCAAAATGCTTTGCTCACACCCTATCAGTCCGGGTCTTGATGTGCAGTACATCAGCACATACAATCTCTCACTGATGTGGGCACTTTGATGCAGACACAGTATAGAGCAATAAAGGGTCGGTTATCTCCTCGATGCCTGTGCCTAATGTCCAGCAATGCCAATGAGAGATTGTGCCACAGTGAAAACAAAAAGACCTGTGATGTTCTGCAGCTCATGAGCCATTACATTGCTTAATGTTTCTACAGATGCTCTGGGTTACAAATTCAGTGAATTTGCAACACTAAGAAAAAAACCACAACAATCCACTTTGATATCTGCCAGAATGCAAAAGAGCCAAAACTTATGCTTATTCAAAGTAACTCAAACACCTGCCTAAGTAAATCTTTCAGCTATTTTATCAGAAAAAAAAAACCTTGGTAATACAAGGAAAAATAGAAACAGAACCTAGTTTTTACAGAAGTAATATAATAGGACACCTTATACTTAAATTTAAGACCTCTTCCAAAATTTTCTGATTACAGTTTATTTCATATGTGCGATACATAAAGCTTTGCATTCTGAAGGATGCTGAAGTGATGCATGCACAGCAGCACCACAGCAACATTGCCTCTAAGGGTGGAAACGTAGTGATGGCCACAAGGTAAAGGAGGGATGGGAAGAATGAATGAGAATGTGCTACCGAGCTTCAGTCTTCATAGAAAGCAGATTGGACCTTAAGTTTTACTTAGAGAAAACAATAAATGGCACTGTGATTCTAGAGTCTAGATAGAAAAAAAAGTCTGTGTCAATAACTGCAATTCAGACTTTAATTCTAATGAAAACACAATTTAATGCTTGGAGCTTGCTTAGACTTCGGACTTGGAGGGGGACTTTTGCTGCCTTCTAGGACTGCCCACTCACTAGGATTCCTAGAGAGATGGTGAGGGAATGGGATCCACCACCTCTTCCACAACACAAATTACAAAATCTCTGTTTGAGATTGCTCGAAGTCCACGTGTTCCTGTCCTGACGTAGCACCAGCCTCGAGAGGTGGCAGAATCTCCCTTCCCAAAATACCCGTTCAGCTCTATCATCCAAACCTCAGACAGCCAAGCAGAATTTCACCTTCATGTGCTGCTCCGCCAGCCATCCCATCACAACAATCCTTTTTTTTTTTCCCTTTGAGTCACAAAGAACCAGTTGCTGGTAGGGGGAGGATGCTGGATTTCATGAATCGGTAAGATATCTACTACAAACAAGCACGGCTTTCTATGTAAAGATCTTACATCTATTCTTCATGAATACATCAAATGCAGGCTATCAAATCATAGGGTAGATAATAACACTGATTTTTAAGCAGAATTACTCTGCAGTTTGCTCATGTATTCAGTGCTAGCATCTAAATCTCTTTTCTGTAATGGTTTTTAAGGAACACTCTGCTTTAAAAACAGTGGCGTGACACGGCCTAAAAACCAGACAAACCCTTAAAACAAACATGCTATTTTTTAAAGGAAACTGTTAAAAGAAACAAAAAGAAATGACACTGGTAGGATGCATAAGTTCCTGAAGCCACAAGGCAAACAGGATCTTGTTTCATTTTACATGATACTGAATAAAAATTGAATTGCTGCAGTTGCCATAGCAACTGTCACATCACTTGGCACTTCTGCTCCTTTAAATCACATAGTGCTACTGTAAAGGAATTCATGAACCAACATGACACTTGAATACTTGTGCTTTTTACAGTATTTCAGGAGGAAAACATAAATCAATATACACCGAGAGTTGTCTCTGAAAATCGGGTTTGTTATATATTTCTTAACATTATAATCTCCTCATTTTCTTGTCGTGTTCTTTGCAAATTTGCAAAGAAGGTGGAGGGCGTTGTCACAATCAGAGCACAAGGAAAGAAATTACTACTGACACCTGATTTCCAAACTGAAGCTGTGACCTGTCACTCAGATGTCAAAATACCTTTGCTATGCAATATTCAAACCAAATACAAGGGATAAACATTGGAATTTTGCCCCTCCACAGCCAGAGTCAGTGCAGTATGTGACAGCAGACAGTCTCAGTGGCATACAGGCATCTATTTCAACTTACTAGTAGAGTAGAAGGGAAGTCTGACTATATACCTAAAGCTAAGCACATAATAAATGTTTGCAGAGTTAGAGCCATGATTTATGCTGTTTGAGATTGCTCTGCATACATCATGAAGTTACAGAAGGTATACAACAAAATAATGACAACGTATATATATTTGATTCATATTTATATGTGATGCTTTTTTTTTGTTTTGTTTTTATTTTGCTGTTTATTAACACTCTGGATGCAATTTGTTTGAAAAGCAGCCCTCTAGTGGGCTATGTACCTAATGAATAGTTAATAAATAGCATTAACATTATCTCTAAATATTAGTTAAAACGCATTTCGCAAAAACATACAAGATCTTAAATAAATGAGCCATAGATCTCCATCAATCTCTTTGGAGCAATTTAATGTTCTGTTCAGCTTTATTCCTTAAAGCCCCTGGAGCATTATTTTTAAATGCTTCTTTATGATCAACTTCTGATTAGTATCACTTTACTATACATGTATATTCACTAAATCGCAGTAGTAATATTATTCACTGTCAGTAAGACTTCATAAAAGTTGCATATTATTATTAACATTCTATTTAATACATAATCTATGACTTTTTAAGGGTGACAGAGAATCTGTAATTGGGGAGGGGTGAAGAATAAAGTAATTGTATTCACCAAGAATATTCCTAAGATAGTAGGACAGCCTTAAAGTTTTTCATTTAATTATTACTTTTTCCTACTTGTCTATATAGCCTTAAGGTTACATGCCATAGAGCAAAGTTTTCATGTGCAGAGTGCTTTTATTCAACAAAGTAACATCAACATAATTCTAGATCTATCAAAATATCTAGAAGTTAAAATGTCCTGAAACATCAAAACATCACTATTTTAGAACATCTATAGAGATAGTGAAGTGTTCATTTCTACATATGTTTTGGGTTACTTCCACCTGGTTTAGAAAAATATTCTAACTCTTATGTCAGTCATAATATCAGAAATATGATTCACATTCTACAAAGACTTTTTTAATTCCAGTGATGAGTGTATTTTGTGTTCATTTAAAATAAGGTATTACAGGGTGGGTACTGTTTTACCAGTTCAGGACAGAGACAGTGCCATTTTCTTAGTTTATTTTGGGCCTTAATTCAAATAATTTATTATTCAAACCACAGACTCCTAGCCCCAGTAAACTGATTTCAATTATTACATTTTCTTGAGCCACTGGAAACCCTGACTTGTTACTTTGAAATTGTCTTGAAAAAGCAATTTCTACCCAAAGAAATCTTAAGCAGTTATTAGTCCATGCACTCGAACCATTGGTTGAGATTTTCTTGAACTGGAACTCGCCTTGAACAGAAACTTTGGTCACAGTCAAGCTCAGAGTGGCATCAAACTGAAAAATACTTCTCTTTTGTGATAATTTAAAAGTGTCTAAAGAAAGAGAGAGAAGTAGTTAAATTCCTGAAGGATTTGGAAGTAATTCCAGATTACCCAGAGAAGCGACATCAGCAAAGGACTGGGAATCCCAACCCTGATGAGCTCAGTAGAAATCAAGCGGAGCTGTGCTCTGGTCAAGAAGTTCTTCATCCATGTGACCATGGACCAAATGATCTCCCTGAGATCTTGCAGGGATTCTCAAACATGCAGAAGAACGAGCTCAACTCCTATTTCTGCAAAACACAGTGCTCCCCATCAAGTTGGGTGCCCTATCCCTGGCGACATTCAAGGCCTGGCTGGATGGGGTCATTAGCAACTTGATCATGCTGTAGGTGTCCCTGTTCATTACACATGGATTGGACTAGATGATCTTTAAGGGTCCCTTCCAACTTAAATGATTCTGTGATTCTAAGTTGGGAGATAGGAGAATGGAGTTACAGGTCCTGTGGTTTATTTCTTTTTACCAGTACCATGCCTCTTATGGTGTTGTGTACACACACATGCATACCACAACACTTACATTCACACTCTTACATACACTAACTATAGGAGGTTCTTGAACACCTGTACATGAACTTAGGGTTGCAGAGATTTACTCTGTGTGGGGAAGATCTAAAGAAAATACTTTAAAGTCAGCTTCATCCTACCTGAATAAAACAGGAAAGTGTGAAAAGCTCATGATAAATTCATGAAGCATAAACATCATGCATGACAACGACGCAAACTTTGCAGGGCTACCATTTAGGAGTTTCAGGGTTGTTACTGGTGTTGGTAAACTCAAAATAGAAAATAAATGTCTCAGCAAATACAATGTCAGAGGCAGCTGGTACTACAGCAATGCACACATCTGCAGTATTTCTTTGTCAGGGCTGTTTTTCTCTACAGCAGTTATTCCTGGTTTTCTGGTTTAACAGCTATCTTATAAATGAGATGGGTGACAAAGTAATTTGCTCTTTAAGAGTGATACACAGGATATCAAATTCCAGTCTAATTCTTTGGCTCCCCAGAACACCAAATACTCTACCAGCAAATGTTAGATGCTGAAGCAGATTTGTTGCATCAACAGTAGTAAGGGTCTGTTGTTCCACAATGACCTAAAAGCTCTGCTTACCTACACTAATCTCCAAGCAATGCTTTGCTCTATATCATAGAATCACAGACTAGGTGAGGTTGAAAGGGACCTCTGGGTCCATCTGGTTCACCCTCTGCTCAAGCAGGGCAACATAGAACAGGTTGCTCAGGACCACATCCAGATGGCTTTTGAAGATCTCCAAGGAGGGAGAAAAATATAGAAATATACAAATCACTCAAACCTTATAATGGAATGCACAGAGCTTTTAAGCCAACATTTTGACATGTTAACAGCTTTTCCTACAGATAAGGAACTCATTTTTAATTCTGCTGAAGAAGAGCCAGAACCTACTCTAAACTGACAATGCAGATAACTTCAGCTGTATCAAGAAGACTCACTGAAGCTGTGTAAATCTTTTGTATGATGATCACAGAATCGTGGAATCTTTAAGGCTGGAAAAGACCACTAAGATCATCTAGTCCAGCCATCAACCCATCCCCACCATGACCACTAACCATGTCCCTCAGTGCCACATCTCCACAGTTCACATCAACCACAGCTGAACTCCTCCAGGGACGCTGACTTTAGTGCTGCTGCTTATGAAATGCTTCTCTTGAGAGGTGGGAGGTGGGGGGAGGGGAGAGACTGAGCAGCTCTGAGACGCATTTCTTTTCTGCACAGGAGAGACGGTTTCCTTCCACCACACCCAACGCCCGCTGTCTGCACGTTTCTCACTGTGGCACAAATCCTGTTAATCACAGACCAAGGCCTAAAACAGATTCCACTGTCCAGAGCAACACATGAATTATTGCTGAGCTTTAGAACTGTTCCTGCATTTGTTTACACAGCTGTTCCATTTGCCACCAGTATCACAACTATTTTTCTCTTGAGCTATTTCAGATATGAAACTCACCATACAAAAGCAATTCCTTTTATTTTACAGGCCCGCAAGAGAAGATTTTATATCCATTAATTTTGTCATGAATCTGACCTACTGTACAAACAAAAAGGCCGTTTCTCATTCCGAAAGCAAAGTTTATTCTAAGTCCTTTTGAGCATCATGATTTTGATTACCAGTTAGCACTGCATATAAACATATTCCTACAGTGTGAAGCTAAAGAACTTCTTACTCAACAAAAGATTCTTTCATTATGTTAAAATACGTATTTTGTTATTTTGGTGCTGTTAAATAATAGGGTGAATCAAGAACAAACAGCAGAAGCAGCTTAACAAAGTTAGATTTAACCTGAAATAAACTAAATTTCATACTCTGTCAACAAAGAAACAACTTGGTTACTGCATCCCATTATTTTTCACGTAGGTGAGACTGCAGAATTGTACTAATTATGTACACAATCGTGGCTGAAAAGGCTCACAAATAGGAATATAGAGAGCTGGGAGAACTCATAACCAAAGAAATATGTAAGCAGTTAAATAAATGTGCATCTAGCACCTGAACGTCCCAAACCACTGGGATCTTTCACTGCTGATCACTATATCTCAAATGTAATCTGGAATATATTAGGCCTCAAATATCTTCTTCCCTTTGGTTAATTCATTTTCACTTTTTCGACCCTATCAAAATACTTGTTTGGCAGTGTAAAACACAAGCTTCTGTGAAAGTCTTTGTTAAGCCACAAAGTATCACCATTCATTTTTCATTATGATAGCCCAAATATATGAGAGGTGACATCTACAGTGAAGAGTAATGACTTTTACTAACCCAAGCTCAAGAATCAGATGAGATCTCAAGCAAAAGAACTTGTCCATTTATCCTGGTTCTATTAGCTGGCCTTAAAAACATATAGGAGCTCCTTGAGGCTATGGCTCCAGTACATACTTACAGTACCGTAGTTACAGCAACCTTGCTATTACAACATGGATTAATGGTGTATTTGACAGGGGACAATGTCTTGCATTTCAAACATCCAAAAGTACTTTCTTTGTCCACTGACCACATGTAAGATAACAATTTATTTAACATCTGAAGAGAAGTGGGATGAACAGAAACTGGAGATTTTGCTTTTCCAGCTGACCTTGAAGTCAGCTGGAATCCATTCACTTATTAGAACTGAATAAAACACAAGGAGATATTTCATCAGCATGCAGAATACCGCTGAATTCTGAGAGAAAAGTTGTACTGCATGTGGCTGCCACAGTGTGTGCCAGTCCTGGTTCTCCTGTTATTTACCAGAAAATAAGTCCTGAGGATAGCACAAACACAAGCTTTCCTCTGGCCTGAAGTCAGAACACAGCCTGAGGTGTGCATTCCTCCTGTAGGGTACCCCTCCCAGCTCTTGAGTTTACACACCCTTGAAAATCTCAACTAGTTAAATCTGAGTCAGTGAAGGAGAGATGCTGGCTTTCATTTTCTGATGTCATTACCTATGTTTTTATCAAAGATGAAATTCCTGCAGCTTTGACCCTGAGAATCTCACGACTGTTGATACCTCTTCAGAACCAGGACTTGTAATAATGTGAATGAAGTTATGCAAAGAAGCTCAAAAATCATGGCAAGGTGAGTTTTTAGGCATGAGCTGATAAAACTGAGAAATGTTAAAAAAAAAATGCAAATCAGTAAAAAAAAAAAGTTAAAATTGCTTCAGTATATTACAAGTTAGTCATTCATTATTCTTAATACTGAGAATAATGTAATCACTAGAAAAAGGTATTTGCCTAGCTCTGAGTATTCACTACTAGCAAAATTACTTAAGTGAAAAGGGAAAAAAAAGATAACTGTGTACACAAAATTAGCACGAGAATTAGCAATCAACTGTAGTTCATACAAGGTTCTTAGCAGATAGCATCATCTTTATTAATAAATGATGAACTGCTTAGTGGAGTTTTTGCTTAGTGATATCACCATAATAACAAACACATGTTTTATTTATGTCTTGAGTTACATCCAAAATATGCAAGCCATTCACTGACAGATTCTCTCTAACATCTGAAGACTCTTTACCCCAGATTTAAACTTTCATTGATCTAGATGAGATAGTACTCCATCAAAACTAAGGGGAATAATACAACGACTTCAGTCGCTGTGCATGATGACTTCAGTTGCTGCGCTCATCTTTGGGGATTTTCTTTCTGTGATACAACAAAGCAAAAAACTGCATTTCTTAAAGCCAGCTGCACTTTCCTCGTAAGGATGGTATTTTTTCTCTGTGGGATACAGTGCTATTTGTGCAGCAGATTGTATTTTGACAGATGTAACTGTATCATAAAAAGGCCCTTAGCACTACCAGACTGGTAGCTCACAAACGCTCATGAGCTCCAGGATTTCATTAAAACCAAACAACAACAGAAAAAGAAACCCCCCTTCCCAAAACCAGAAGAATAACAATTAAAATGTTTTTGAGTGTGTAAAATGCCTCCAAGCCACTTACCTCCCCCACACCAGTCTGCAGAATTCTCAGCCCAGTTGTTTTCTCAAGCTTCTCTTTGTTCATGGCTGCAAGGAAAATTAAGATTGAAAGAGTTATGGGAAAGCTGAAATATGCATAATTTTGCAGCACATGTAGTGTAACCAGCCTCCCTTCCTATCCTCCATCAATAAATTCATGACAATTTCTACCTTTGCCATGTATTGAATATTTTTCCCAGATAGTCACTCTGCTATTCAGTATCTTGAATGCATAAATGTACCGTTAATTGTTCACTTTTCTGTGAAAAAGGAAACTAAACTAATTCTTGCTTCCTTGTATACAGAACATCACACATTTAATACATGCACAGTGTATCTGGGAAGTTCTCTTTAGTAGAATCTTCCCACTGTCTTTCTTGAAGCAAGGAGCAGCGTGGCATCTTGCCACTGCAGCAGCACTGTCACCATGTAAGATATTTCAGAATAAATTACAGTTTTACCTAGCAGGGAAGATAAATAGTTTATCTCACAACATCAGGATTCAGTGCACAATATTTTCCTTTCTAAAATTGCGATTTTTCCTATTTATCAGTTTCTGGATCAGCAAAAGCACTAAAAAATAATCAGGTATAAAACGGCATAAAAATATAAAATATGGGTAGTAATAATTGAGACTAAGTTATACTTATAACCTAGAGACATCCTGTGCATGGCCTTGAGCACTACCATTGCCCAAACTAAACAAGGATGAGATTATTCAGGGCTGAGTGCATGGGGTAAGGTCACCACATTTTGGGCAGGAAGATGTTAACCATCCAGATGCATACCATATCAGTTGGATTCATGGCCAAAAAACAGACACCCATCCTGTTTTATTTATTAATAGGAATGAAACCTTACAGCCTTATTAAACTCTTCTCGCTTAGTTGTCTAGTCGTTGACTATCTAATCCAAGTGAGTCATCTAGGTTCTCTCTGCAGTCAATGGGAAGATATGAACATTTAATACTATGAGTCATCCCACACAGCTTACATACATCAGGAGGCACCTCTCTCTTTCCACTGATTACAAGGACAATTGGGATAGACTCAGCTTCTCAATTTAAGTAAGGTGAAGGAAGTATTGCTACCAGAAAGCTCAAGAAGTGTGCCAGAACATATTATAAACAGTAAATTTACATACAAATGCTGAAAAGAATTCATATATTTTTCCATCATTTTGGAAAAACACAATTTAATTGCAGCTGTTTGAAACATTCAGAACAATTCACATCATAACAGACAGTTCTTAGGAGCAATATTATTGTGAGATGATGCTTTATTTAGTTTGTCTGAAGTAGAACACAAATGACTCACATTTATTTCAGAGGTGAGTTGTATCATTAGGGCTCGTTTTCACCTCATTCCAAAATGAGGAATTATTTTTGTAAGTACTTGTATGTGCAAAGACTCAAAAAGTGAAAAATTAGGCAAATCTAATACAGAGAAATTTTTCTGACTTCCTCCAGCAAGAGATTAATTTTGTGCATGACTCAAATAGAGAGGAAAGCTCAGTCCATCTTTAAGACCCAGCTGTTTTGCTGATGAGAACAGAGTCCCCAGCACAAACGTGGTTTGCTGGATCACAGCCTAAAAAACACACACAATACTCACGTACATAATACTTAGACCACGCTTTACACATTCACAAATGTATGTGTTTATTACACTCAGAGTTACTGGAACTGCATAAGGATAGTTTGCCTGGATCACATGATTTGAGGCTACATTTATATAAGTTGTACAATATGAATTTCCAAAAAGTAAATCTTTGCAAACAAGCTTGATTTTCAGCCTTGAGATGGAGTCTGGATTGTGTTGCTTTATGGATGGCGGATAACTTGCCACGCTGATATTTTCCCTTTTGGATATGCCCTGCTAGCACACTGATAGAATCATGCTCAGCATATACATTAAAGACAGATTTCTATCAAATGCAAAAATTTAAAAGATTAAAAAGAACTGGAAGCCCTATGGCCTCCTTCAGAAAAAAATGCACCAAATGATTCTTTGGTAGCTTGGGGCAAATACAGCTGTGCAGCAGAGTGGCTGTAAAATAAATGAGGTACAAGTAAACAAAAGGCTGAATCCTACTGTATACTTTTATACTGAAGAAAAGTTAACAGGAAATATTTGGTCTTCTGAATCACTGAATTTTGTAATCACTGCCATATACTTGACCAACCTCCTCTTTATAGGTTTCCTGCAGACTTTACTTTTCGAAGCGTTGAAATATATATACATAAAGTGTACTTAACACACCCTTCCCTCTTGATATTGGCTAAAAGAAAAAGGACAGCTCTGACAGCTGTGCTAACCTAAACCTTGCCAAAATACAGTCACGAAGACATGATGTGCTACTGATCAAATCAGAACCTGAAAAGGGTGAAGCTCAGGAACTGTCGTACCGCAGAGAGAGACACAGCCAAACATCTCCAGCATCTTCGCTCCCAGTGTGTAACACAAGCATATTTTAGCTACCCTTGAACTCCACAAGCAGTTTAGGAAAGTCAAAAATTCAGTCAAAAACAGCGGTGCCAAGCCTATAGCATCAACTATGTATCAAGAAACTGCTTGAAGCTGCTGAGCAATAAAAAGTTCCTTAACTTTTTCTATCTATAATTGTAATTAAGAATATCAAAAATAGCCACAGCACAAGAAAGACATAGAGCTGTTGGAGAGGGTCCAGAAGAGAGCCATGAAGATGGTCATAGGTCTGGAGCTCCTCTCCCACAAAAAAAAAGTGTTGAGGGAGTGGGACTTGTTCAGGCTGGAGAAGATAAGGCTTTGGGGACACCTTATAGTAGCCTTCCAGTACCTAAAGAAAAGCTGGAGAGAGACTATTTAAACAGGAAGATAGTGGTAGGACCTTTTAAACTTAAAGATGATAGATTTAGGTTAGAAAAAGTTAGAAAAACTTCTTCAGTATGAGACACTGAGGCAATGGCGCTGGTTGCCCAGAGAAGCTGTGGATGCCCCATCCCTGGAGGTGCTCAAGGCCAGGTTGGATGTAGTCTGGGCAACCTGATATAATAGGTGGCAACTCTGGCAACTCTGCCAATGGCAGAGGCATGAGAAGTAGCTAATCTTTAAGGTTCCTTGAATACAAGCCATTCTATGATAGAAGAAACAGCTACTCCAAAAAAACCTCAAATAAACAAAACCAATTCCGTTTGCAATGTATAAATCCCATTTTTTAATCTCCCACTGAAACAAAAAGAGCCTCCAAACACACAAAAAAAGGAGGCTTTTAAATTAAATTCACTAGATGAAGGATATGCAAATTACCTGGAGAAGCAGAGCCCTATAATGTTCTCAAAATTCTGCAATAGCCTATTTAATTAGTATTTTAATTTATCAGAATAATTCTTTGCACTTGACAATTTATGCAGTATCCCATATAATTAAGCACGTAGCTACAGTGGAATAATTTTGCCTTCTCTCTGTATACCAGTTATTTTAACCTGAAAGAATCTGTGGAAGTCTCTTCTGTGATCTAAATTACAATGGGGACAACTTAATGGCTTTGCCCTATTAGGGAGCACGATGAGGGTGTTACTGAGTGTTTCAGGGTAGTGACTGTCACTGTTCATAGTCTTCACCAACCAGAGGGAAGTCTGATGTGTTTCCCAAGGGCTAACATTTATTTCCTTCAGCAAAGTTATCTGCTGGTGGCATAGTCAGGAATTTGCCTGATTTTGTAGTTGGCAGGTTTGACCTCAGCTCACTGGTTATTAGGAGAAACAAGTTACAGAGAGCACCAAGTAGAACTCCAGTCTCATGATAACCTTTCTGGAAGAAGGAAGCCCAGAGAAATGAGAAGTTCACAAAGGTTTTATGTAAAGCAGGTTGCCAACAATAACTATACCCTCCAAAATACTCCTGGGAGCACATGTACACCGGTACAAGTGCTGCAGGATTTACCCGCTCCATGGAAGAAACCACCCTAAATATTAAAAGCATTTGGGGGAAGATGGTATCACTCACAAGGAAACCTTATTTTTCTGCTATGTATCTGACTTTGAGGGTGTGCTTTATCTAATTAAACACAGAAGACAACAGTATTTACAGCCATATGATTCCCCTGACCTCTATTACATGCCCATTTCAGAATGAGTCAATTCATGCCCTGGACTCACTAACGATATTGACTGAACCTAAAACAATGGAAGGCAATTAATTCAGATTTACTGTCCAATGAATTCTACACCAGCAATCCTCTTCACAATTGTTTGTTGCAAAGCTCCTTTCACAAAGATAGGGAAGGGAAGGGAAGGGAAGGGAAGGGAAGGGAAGGGAAGGGAAGGGAAGGGAAGGGAAGGGAAGGGAAGGGAAGGGAAGGGAAGGGAAGGGAAGGGAAGGGAAGGGAAGGGAAGGGAAGGGAAGGGGAAAGGAAAGGGGAAGGGGAAAGGAAAGGGGAAAGGAAAGGGGAAGGGAAAGGGAAGGGGAAAAGGGGAGGAGAGGGGAAGGGGAAGGGGAGGAGAGGGGAAGGGGAAGGGGAAGGGGAAGGGGAAGGGGAGGAGAGGGGAAGGGAAATGTAGAGAAATTGTATTTATTATCCATTTTGTAATGGATTTCACAAGTTCAACACAAGCAAACGTTGCATTCAATTACATCCAGTGCTTCCTTCTGCCCTACCTCCAGATTATATGGAAAGTTTCTTTATAGGGTGAACCAGAAAGACTGCCATGGTTGCACATGGGTGGCACACATACACAGCACATACAAAAATCTTTATCTCTTGTAATTCAATGAAAATGGCTTCCCATAACATTTGGGCCCTCTCTCTGTTAAGAATTTCCAGAGCAAGCCTGTTCTTGCACCTCCTGAAACTGCTGAGGTAGTCACAGAGAAAAAATACAGAGACGGTTCAGCACTGTCAAGGTCTTTCAGAATATTGGAGTATCTGGATATGTGATATAGGTTTTCCAACCTTGTGCACTTGGCTTTGCTGGAAATAATTAAAACACATTTTAATGAACTTGGAACTTAGGTATCACCATGTTCAGTAGAGTAGACTTTCTGGAATACAAGATAAAATCTCTCTCCCTTTAGCACACATCTTTGAATTCCTCTTGGCACTCCTTCTAGGGAATGCAGCCTGTGAATTTGTAACTTCTTTCACCAGGCAGGAGTAGTACTGGGCTGCAAGTAAATAAGTCACGAAACACAAGTCAAGCATCCAAAGTGCTCCAGCTTGGAACAAAAATTACTAACTTAAGAAGCCACATGCATGGAGAGGAAGGTTCCCTCCACTCAATTTTACAATTTAGTTAGTGAAGGAAAAGTATACAGACTGCAGAGCAAAAGGCATTTTGTCTTCCATTCGTCAGTGGGTGATGAAGAGAGATTGTACCTTCATGTGTAATTTCTAGTTAACTGGCAGCCAGGCCTGGATTGAAAATGGTTGCAGAGAAGTCAAAGTGACATATCTGTACTAGTGACAGCTTGCTAAATATTATGTCATATTCAATTTTCAAGTCATTTTTCAAATGATTTTAATTAGATATTGTTTCAATCTCACGTGCATTAATTTAATTTCTGGTATCAACATTTCAGCTTTCAATCTGCTCAGATACAGTACTTTGCTGCCTGGAATAATTTAAAATATCGTTTGCATCTCTAGCGATTTTCAGGGCACACATCATTTACAACCCCCTCTAGCTAATAAAACGAGCAGATGGAAATTCAGGCCATACTTCCCGTGCCCCTTTGGATTTTCACAGGTTTTGTACAAGATAGCCAAATATACATGTACACAATCAAGGACTTTCCATCTCTGATTCTCTTCAATTCTGTTAAAAATGCACAAGAAATAAGCCATTTGTCAGGCAAATAGCAGCACTGCATAAGAGAAAAACTGGCCCATAACCGAGAATCTAAGAGTTGTACATTTATTAAAACTCACTCACTAAAATGACATCACTTTCCCTTCTCTAAAACATTTACCTCTCACATCCCCAAGGTCCCACGGTCAGAAAATATTGAAGGATAGGGCTGCAAGCATCTGATACATCAGGACCTCTCATGGCTCTCTGTTTGCATAGATTAGACACACATATTTTAAGCATATTCTTTCTGCCTGACTGCTTGTATTGATTTATTTTTACTGATTTAATAAATAGCTGCTCAATTGTATGTTTTCTCGTAACTGTCCTTTAAAATGAGCACAGTGCTATTTTAAAATATGATATTTAAATTGTAGTAAAGGACTGTGGAACATATTAGATAACATTTTTGCATTTCTCCAGAGGATTTATGTTAATAGTAGGATCTCTCCCTATGAACATTGCCTGTCTCAATTAAAACATCAGTTGAGGCTCACTTGTTAGACAAGAGAAGCAAACATGTATTGCCAGAGATTGAATTATCCCATCTTGAGATAGGCATCATTTCCTCATCATATATAATCATACATGATGAATATACATGGTCATATGAGATATTTTTCCATGGGCAAAGAAATACATATATAAGCTCCAAAATACTTCAGCAGTAAAATACTCCTACAGACAACATCACAGCTACAGAGAGGAATTTTTTAGGTGCAGTGTCAATTTGATGGTTCTATCCTGGAAGTATGAACAACACTACTTTATATGAATTAGAACTGTAGGGATGAAAACCATTTATTTGTTCTTAATACTTTCTTGCAGAGCTTCAGAAACCCATTTTCCAAACTATTTTCTTAAATCATTTAAGGAAGTCCACGTCCATCAACTGTAGAGAACTGAGTACTGATAATGAAAAATAGCCACGCTTTAGTTGTGTATGTTTTACAATTGAGAATATATTTCAATGACTTATTAACTTTTTAATACTGCTAACTACTGCAGTTGTAATAATTCAGTCCTGCACATTTCTTTATGCTCTATATGGCACACGTATGTGTAATAATTTGCTTGCATACTTAAAACACTTATCTAATATTTATAGCTAAACATGCACCAATTCAGCCAATGTTAGCAAAATGGACGAAAATAAGTGTTACTCCACTCTTCACATCAACTTTTCTTCAGATAAAAATTCTTTGACAAGTTGCAGCCCCATAAATGTAATTGAGATAAAACAACCTGCAGCAAGCTGAGCAGAAGCCTGAGTAGAATACATTCAAGTAGACCATTGCAGCATGAACAGAAATTTTTTCTCAGCAAACTCCTTTCTGGACTGATTGCTAATGTCTAGACTAACTTTTTAATTGTATTTTTTGGAGTCCCAGATAGCTTAACATTGAACTTCACCATCATATGTTCAATCTTTACATTTACAAATTAGAAGGCAAGATTCGTGGACCCAGGGGACGGAGGGTAAGAAGGACCATCTGGATTTCGCTCAGCCATACTTGGGGTGGGGAAGGCTTTGCCTCCTCACCTTCACAACAGTGTGGAAAGTAACACTTCACAAAAGGAGCTTAAAACCACAGTTTCTTCTCTTTCCTTTTAAACAAACAGGATCATGGAATAGAATTGTACAACAGTTCTTCTGCTTTCTTTTATTTATGCTTAAGATTGTAACAGATTGTTTTCATTTTCTTTTGATAAAGTACTACAAAAAATATGAAAAACAGATAATTGCAGTCAGCTTTTCAAGGTTAGCAACATATTCTGGAGTTCCATATCTGCTTTTTGCTTTTATTTGTATATTCTCTCTTTCCATATTCCTCATTTCAGTCCCTCAGGATATCCACTGCATCTCCCTTCTTTTTTTATTGTTTTCATATTATAGAATCATAGAATCACTCAGGTTGGAAAAGACCTTAAAGATCATCAAGTCCAACCACAACCTAACCATATTACCCAGCTCTAACAACCCTCCGCTAAATCCCTCCACTGTGCATCACATACAAATGGTTTTTAAACACATCCAGGGATGGTGTCTCAACCACCTCCCTGGGGAGCCCATTCCAGTGCTTAACAACCCTTTCTGTAAAGAAGTTTTTCCTGATATCCAACCTAAACTTCCCCTGGTACAACTTTAAGCCACTTCCCCTTGTCCTGTCACCTGTCACAGTGAGAAGAGACCAACCCCGCTCTTGCTGTAAGCACCTTTCAGATGTTGGAAGAGAGCAATAAGGTCTCCCCTCAGCCTCCTTTTCCCCAGACTAAACAGTCCCAGTTCCTTCAGTCTCTCCTTGTAGGGCATATTCTCCAAGCCCTTCACAAGCCTTTTTGTCCTTCTTTGGACCTGCTCCAGCACCTCCATATAAGATTTCTCTGTCCCCTTTACAAATACTAACTACAAATACTAAACTACTTATGTAAGATCAGTCCCTTGTCCTCTTAGCATTTTAGAAGAAGTGGAAAAAATTAGAAGCTCCTATGGTCATCTCCATCTAATAGGAACAAATACATTTACTTCCTGCCTAGGAAGAGTAATACCTAAAATAATTCTCTCTCGTGTTCTCTCTTTTCTAAAAATACTAATTGGGGTTGAGGAGAAAAAAATATAAACGTGTTTCAGAAGCTGGTACTGGTTATGTTTGTAGTTTCACAGAAAATAAAGGAATAGTTATCTGGACTGAGGGAGAACCACTGTTTACAAGGGTGGATAGTGGTAAGACAAGAGGGAATGGTTTTAAACTGAGACAGGAGAGGTTTAAATTAGATATTAGGAGGAAGTATTTCACAGAGGGTGGTGATGCACTGGAACAGGTTGCCCAAGGAGGTTGTGGATGCACCATCCCTGGAGGCATTCAAGGCCAGGCTGGATGAGGCTCTGGGCAGCCTGGTCTGGTGGTTGGTGACCCTGCACATAGCAGAGGGGTTAAAATTAGATGATCATTATGGTCCTTTTCAACCCAGGCCATTCTATGATTCTGATTCTATGCTTGTGTGTTTTCATTGGAATGGATGATTCCCTCACTAAGGTGAGGGAAAGGACTAGACTGCCCTTCCAGCAGCTGACCAACTAGATTTTTATCATTTCCATTATGTTTCAATAGGAAACAACTGAAAAGATTCAGGAAATGAAAACGGAGAACAGTCATTGCTCCCTTAGAGTAGGAATCCACTCTTTCTCAAGGCTCCCCTGGAAAGTACACTGACCTTTTTTGATATTACAACACGTAATGCTTAGAACTACACAGGTTGGCTGCTAACTATTAAGTCTCATCATTGTTAAGCTGTATTTTTTTTTTAGCTTTCTCCTGTTTACATCACTTAGAGACTTCTCATGGAAACAGCCTGAAATGCATGAATTATTCTTACTCTTATTTAAAATCTGTTGAAATTTTTAGACAGATGTTGTAGCATGTTTGCACTGGTATATGAAAAATTTAAGAGGCATTACCACTAATTCACAGCATGCCAAACTGTCACTATTTTTAATAAATACACATTCAAGAACTGTCATTTTTTTTTTTCCCCAGTCATTTCCTCAACTTCCACAGTTAATAAAACAGTACCCTTTAGGTTCATTTCTTTAATGATCCAAAACACAACTACAAGCCATGCTATTTGTTATTCATCTGCAACTACACTTAATGTCATCCTCATGGCACAAATGTAACAAGACTGAGTTGCGAAAACATTAGCAATATTTCAACTGACTGGTTCACTAAATCATGAATAACACAGCTAATGCACAAGGTCATTCACTAACAAAATGTATTTGCCATGTCCTCAGAATAAAATGAAAATATTTATTACCAAGGAAGCCACTGGTAACAGGAGCCACAATAAAGGTTTGAGGTGGAAGTGGATAGGGATGATGTCAACTTCCCTATTGTTTCTCATAATGATTTTTCACAATGAAAATTCGGAAAGCTACTTCAGTAACCTTAAAAGAATTTATGTGAAAAAGAAATTCAGCAAAATTTAGAAGATTCAGTGAAACCTACATGTAATTCATAAACACGGGCTCAGTGTTTCTAAAAGAATACCAACTTTGACCACATCGTGAAAAAAAAGATAAAATCGTGTTTTGCCTGGGATATGGAAATGCAAAATAAGGATGATAATTGTTCTTCTACAAGAATGACTGAGTCCTAAGTGCATTTATAGAATTTCCACACGCATGTGTGAGGACAGGTGTGCGTATTTGATGAGAATGATGAGGAAAAAGGATTTAACAGAGAAGACCTACATGCATGAAGAATGGTTACCTTGCAGACTGCGGGGACAGCTGTAAGAGAAAGGTTACAGTTCCTATTGCCAGTCTCAGAAGACATTGGCACTTATTCAGTAGCTACCAGAAGTACGAACTCAACACACTGAAACCCAAATGAGTCCTTCTAAATGCTTTACTTCTCCCACTGGAAAGACAGAAAGGATTGCTGGAGCCAAACTCAAAATATTTATTATTATAAATCATTGAATCATATGCAAATTCTTCTCATAGCCAACACCCTTGTGAGTATGGTACTGTGCAAGCACAGAGCAAACAGGTGGTTCCTGTGCAAAGGACCTCGTACCTACTAAACAACTGGCGACAGTGAAAAGCTACAGATAGAAGTAAAGATAGCACAGAATTAATATTAGCCAACTGATGGCAGAATAGCAAAGCAACATCCATTCACACAGTGTTCTTCCTCTTATTTTCTGGCACGGGAAATGATGTGATTAGCTAAGCCTTATAAATCCTTTAAAAGCTGCAGCACTTTTCCCGCTTCGCTGTTTAGAGGAGCAGAAGAGATTTATTGGCAGGGGTTAAAATAAGGAGAAATGGCAGGAAAAGGCATTCTGATCAGCTTTCCCAGAACTGCTGGAAGCAAAGGCAAAGCTTTCCTTTTCCATAATTGGAGTGATGGAGAGGTCTCTCTTTTGCGGTAGGCTTAACCCAGTGCTTATTGGCATGAGTTTCTGCTGGCATAGTCTCTCCTTTAACAGTGCTGTGAAAACATTTTTACAGACTTCTCTCCAAAGTGTAAAAAGGATACCTGCTCTGCCCTGTTCTCTGTGGTCCTGGTTCAGTCCTAGTGAGTTATAGATCAGACTGGAGACCTCTCATTGGGCAAAATGCAATTCTGTATTTCTGAGCTCTGTTCACTTTTGGGGGGAATCCTACACTCAGAAAGAAAAGAATTTTTATCATGCTGCTTTCTGAAAATAAATCATTAAGAAACTTCAGAAATATTGGAACTGAAGCAAATTAACTGCTCTGGGGTGCTAGCCCTGCCGGTACCCTTAAAATGCCAGCAATGCACTCTTGTGTGTAACCCCTCATCCTTTTGGCGAAATGTGCACCACTGGCAGTAAGTCTTCCATTCATACCACCTGAGCTTTCCTGGCAAACATTGACTGACGTGGTTTACAGGCACCAGATCCAAAGCAGAAATAACCTCTGTCAAGGGTATGATAACCGCTTTCATTGGCACTGATGCATTCAAAAGAGGACATTGGCCCACAGCCTTTATGAGACTGTCAGACTTGTATGGATTATGCAATTTAACGCATAGAAATCATTACTGCATACAACTTACTATAAATGTAAATGAAATGCCTATCCGCTTTATGCATACCCGGGCATAGGTCACTATTAGAGTGTCAGCAATTTCAAGCAATTTCTGTATGCTGTTTTCTGCAAAAATTAGCATGATAGCTTCTTTATAGGGTGAAAATCTATAGGAGAGCTGAAAGCTAGGTGAGATGCTTGTCCCATTTGGGCAGGCAGACTTCCTCCCATCAGGATAGGCCTGTTGGCACACCTGGGATTGCAACCAGGTTCCCAAAACTTCCCCTGAATGCACCCCTGCTGGGAACCATCCATAAAAGTAGCATTTTCTCCTGGAGAAGAGAAGCAGATATCACAAGGGCAGCGCAGATAATGACTTCCTCAGGAAAGAATTCTGTGAGAAAATGCTTTGCGTATTTCCTGACCCCTCTTCTTTTGTAGACTGCCGAATCCGTGACTGATTTCTAAAGGAAAGGATGCTCTTGAGAAAGCAATTTAAATTTCTTTTATATATATCATACACCAGGGTCCTACAGTAATCTAAACTTATACAGCTAACATGCATGTCTCAACATAAGATATATACATATAGCTTATTCCACCTACTACTCTTCAAAAATGAATATGGAACAGCAGTATAAACATAAATTAAGTATGAGGTATACATCTCCGCCAATCGAGATGAATGTATATTATTATCCCTTGACCCTTTCTTAATGTTCCATTTTACCATGTTTCTAAAATATTTATACCATACAGGGTGTTAAATTATAGCAATTAAGACCACAGTATGGTTTTATTAATATTTCATCAAGAACGTTTCATAATTTGAATTTCCCTGATGCCCTTCTGTTGCTTTGCTGCGCACTGTGGGGATGGAGGGCAGCTCTATTCTGTTCCTCTTCATCTTTGCATAACTTTACCAGCATTTCACTTTATTTAGCCAAATACACTGTTTTGCACCTTCTGTTTTGGTTATTTTTTTCACTCTGTGACTGACCCATAACAATTTTGGGTTCTTTGTGTCCAGTTCTGTGCCCTCAGCATGATAAAGGCATCAGGAAATTGGAGAGAGCAGAGAAGCGGCATCAGTGTGAGTATGAGGAGAGCCTGAGGTTTGTTCTGCTGGGTTTGGAGAAGAGGAGGATAACTGGTGACTTAATTACTGCCATCTGATACCCAGGCACAGCTGTAAAAAAGATGGAGCTAGACTTCTGCAGAGATTCATACCAAGATAACAGGAGGCAAAGGGCACAACACAAGTCAGATATAGGAGATTCTGGTTGGACATAAGGAAGGAACTACTCACTGAAGCAAAGGTGGTTAACATGGGAACAGGCTGTTCTGAGAGACTGTAGAATCTTTATTTTATGAGATTTCCAAAATTCAGGTGGAGCAAGGCCCTTAGAAACCTAACTTCAGATTCAGCACCACATTCCAACAGACATTGGGCTAATGGTCTCCAAAGGCTCCCTTCCAATTTTTTGCCTATGAATATAAATATAAGCCTGCTATCTTTTAAAGCAGTGATTCTTCACATGAGAATGTATAATTCTAGTTGTTTTTTGTTTTTTTTTTAAATACTGATAAACCCTTACTTCAAATGGACTCTGCATGTTTTTATGAGGAAAGGTTGCGATTCTCAAGAGAGAATCACTCAGTCCCTGATTCAACAATGCATTTTTATTTCTGTTTCAGTCTATTCTTACACAGCAAAGCACTACAGACATTTTCAGCTGATGAATCATGGCCCAAGAACACTGGAGTGAAGAAGAGAAACAGAAATTTGAGGAAATTCAAACTAATGTTTGGAGTTTATCACTTAGGTTTTGTGGCACACAAAGCTGCACAGTGCTCGCAGCAGTGCAGAGCAAAACCAGAGAGATGGGGAAGATAAGAAAATGGAACATTATGTGCATGGTGGAAAAATGGAAGCAAAGTTTCTAGCCAAGTTTTTTAGAGAAAACATTAGAAACAGGCAAAGAATAGCGAAGAATAAAGAGAAGAAAAAGAATAATACTCAATGTTGCTCAGGTATGAAGAAACAGCAAATTTTCTTTCCGAAACAGCATAATTTCACTGCATAAATGGCATGTGATTAAAGGAAACCACTGAGTTTTACTGCTGCAAAAGCATGAGGCAGATAGACACAAATGCAGAAGGGGAGCAGAGACAAACACAGAGAAACAAAGACAGCTGAGGGTTTTGGAAAAATTTCCCAGGTCTTTCAGTTAGGTTTGGCTATATTTTGCTTTGCATTCTGAATTCCAAAGATAGATTCTCAGTGCACTGTTAAATATCTAGAAATGAGGCATTTAGTAAACAATTCTTGTCTACTTTTCTCTGTGGCTGGTAGAGAGAAAGCAGCACTTCCAGACACACTTCATCCGCACTCAGATAAACATTCACATGTAGATAAAGTTTCTCTATCCATTCCACGTGCAGCCACAATTTGCCAGAAGCACTTCAGGGCTTGAAGCAAAGTAACAGCCAAAGATTTGAGGAACTGATTTGTGAGATACAGAAATAAGGTGATCTCACAAAGAAAAGTGACGGACAGTGATGACTGACTTAACCTAGCAAAGCAATACAAGAGTTAAATGATAATTGTGACATATTTCATTAATTTTAAAACACCAAGGATAGTTTTTACGAGGAGCAGATTACAACATTTTTTTTTTCTAAACAATTAAATTACCCTTTTTTTTGTGTGCTGTAATTATGCTGCATTATGCTGCATTAAATACTTTGATGAATTGTTACATCCAGCACACAGCAGTCTGTTTTCAAAATAATGGAATGCTACAGTTATTACATTTCAATTTGGAAAAAGCAGCATTATGTGTATCATAGAGATCAATTTTCATTAATTCCTGATAATGTCTACAAAAAGCTTCCTCCCCCCCAAAAAATTTCCTGAACAAACAAAGCTGACACGTGATGAGAAGGAACAAGTGCCAGCAGGGTTATCCTGAAAGGATTTGGATGTTCCGAGAATTTATACAAATGGAGGGCCCAGCGGAAGAGCACAGATCTCTATATTACATTGCCACACAGTAGGAAGGGTTGATGCTCCTTCAGGTAACACTCTGCCACATATAAGAAAAAAAGTGAGCAATTTTGAGCAATTAGTTTCACCAAAGGCTGAGTGAAAATTTGAACTTTCTGCTGTCTTGCAAGTGAAGCTATGAAAGAGAAAGGAAGGTTGTTTTTCACTTTTAGGATAGATGAGATATGAATGCAAGATTAACAGCAAGTTAACAGGTTGCTGAACCTCTGGTTTTTGATAGCCAGTTTGATTTGGTGTTCTGTAATTTTGTACTGGGACAATTCCTTGGTCAAGTGGGGAATTTAGTTCCCACAAAACCTCATCTATAATGGATAAGAACACCAAGTTCTTGTAAAATGGAGGTATATGTAGGACATAATTATATGTAAAGTGTATGTGTTCTGTGTGAACTACGTATGGTGCCGGAGTGGGATTTGCATATATTTGAACATTCATTAGATCTTCAATATCTTGTGAAACAAAATGCAATAAAGGATGGAACAGAAAGAGATAACAATGAGAAAATGCATCTCTTTCATTATCCTAATTTCACACTGTATAATGATCAGTCCATCTATTTTCTTACTTAAAAATATCAACAAGACATTTGATATTATAAATAATATTAAATAATGGACATTAATAGTGCATTATAAGTTTGCATTCAATTACAATCTTTAAATTAAATCCTAAGATATTAATACTTAAATAATAATAATATAAAATTAAGCTTTAAATATATGACTGTAATACTTCATGGAAATTGTATCAGTAGTTATAGTTAGAATTCTTCAATAAACTTTTCAAACTGCAAGCACTGTTGAAAATTCATTAGAAGGAATTGAAATTCCTTTATCATATCAATGATAATACTGCACCTGCATCATTCTTTTAAACTGTATTTTCACCTATGCAATTTTATTATTGACTTGATCACATTTTAAAATTATTTCAGCACCTGTAGAGTTAAAGGAAAGTAGCATTTTTATACAGACTAATACATCTGAAGGGAAAAGCACTCAGAGTATCTAAATACGTTTTTTATACACAGTTTGAACTCCAGCTGTTCAAAGTGAAGTGCTGCCTTTGGTGTGGAACATGAAGCACTTGGGATAGAAGAGCAGAGCAGCATCAAAGGAGGACCAACCATCTGATGCCACCAAATGCATGTATTGATTTCAGATTTTGAAAGCTCCCTTTACCTTGAATATTTAGCAGATACAATGAAAGTTTGAACTGACCCTTATGAGTTTAAATCCCGCTTTAACTAAAATGTAATCTCCGAGAAGGACACACAAGTTATACATATCATTATGCTTGTTATCAGCAAACAAGATAGTAATTCAGAGACAGATACATGGCGCAGTGGGCTTCTCACTATGGACGTTAAAAAACTACAGATGTTACATGCATTTATAATCCTCAATAGACTATGAGAAAGAAATGACTTTGAAACATCTTCTGTAGAGTAAGCTGAGGATCCTTTTTAACATCGTTACAGTTAGAATATTTAATCTATTTCTTTGCTACTGGTAATATTCTATACTACATTTTCAGCATTAGAAAAGCTACAAAGCAATTAAATTGATTATTGGATTTGAGTTTCACTTTCATTGGGTCTTTTTCACATTTCTTGTAGTTTTTCATTTTATTCACCATTTTAATTATTAATTAATACTTACTTTCAAAAGAATCATGTTCATTAATTCATTTGTAATAAAATCAAGACTTCCTTGTCATATCCAAGATGCTGATTCCATTTTAAATCTGGGTGCTAGATAATAGCATTTGAGAAGACAGTGAAAAGCATAATCATAAATATTGTCCACAGAGTAGTTCAAGAGCCATGTAAATGTGGCAGTGGGCATGGTGGGGATGGGATGATGGTTGGACTAGGTGATCTTTGTGGTCTTTTCCAACCTTAATGATTCTATGATTCTATTTTCTATGTGGTATGAGGTATTTGGATTTCTTACTCCAAATGTTACATCTCATTAAAAGAGAACAGATCAAGAGCCAACAAACTCAAAATGTAAAAACCATGAAGCCTGGATTATACACATCTGACAATAGTTTGAAAACATCCTCCATGAACACCTTCCTCATTGTTAGCAATAAAACACCCTCCATAACTGATCTAAACAACAAGGGCTGCTGATCTGCTGACAGAAGCTGATGTTTGTTATATCACTAAACCGCCTTAATCCAGACTAGACCTGGAATAAGTTTTCCAAATTAATAATTTATTTACCACAAAAGATGCTTTTTCCATGATATCAAAATAATAATTCTCTTTGCATGAACTGAAAATGCATCAGTACAAGAGGAAACATTGCACATACGTTCAACAGGTATTCTGGAGAACTAGAGAAAGTGTTTTATTCTCACTTCTCATAAAACCAGGTAGAAAACTATTTTTTGCTTCAGTTGCTACCTTTGCTTCAAACATATTTTAAAATACCTTTGTCTTAGGAGCATAATTCCTGCAATTGTTCATATAATTTGCATCTGATGCGTACAGAGGTAAGCTCCATGGCAAAGTCTGTAGTGCATAGCTGGAGGAACCTAAGGAGTTACTAGCAATAGTTGCATCTAGTATACTTCTGATGGAAATTATTACTGTAGAGCAAAATATGCATTAGTGCCCAAGCTGCCAAGGTGAACTGCACATCTTGGCATGCTCTGCCCTCCCTGGGCCTGGCAGTGACAGGGGACAGCGGGACATATGCCCCAGCCTGTTGATCCACCATGGAAACGATAGCTCTTGGAAGAATAAATGAGTAGCAGCCATACACAACACTTTATGCCTTGCAGCTAAAGCTATCTGAGCATATCTACCTGAGTCCTGCAGCTCACTCCATCCTGTGTGCCTCTCTGTTCGACCCAATTAATCCCACTTTATTAGGAATTCAACGCTGTATAAAGGATATTTTCCCTACTGAGTGTGAATTTTTTGTTTTGCTATTTTATTTGAGCACTTCCTAACCGGTAGTGTTGGTAACCTGCCTGATGAGAGCAAAGGCAACTGAATAATTTGTGGTTATAATAATGCCATTTAAACATAATATGAATTGATTACACCAGATTATTTTACATGTTGGTAAATTCTCTCCAAACAGATTTGCTTTTTTAGATCTACTTGGATTAACAGTTTTCTGTGCTTTTTTTTTTTTTCCCCTTTGTCCTAACTGAGAATTTGATTCAGGAACAAGTCTTGGTGTGAGGCCATAATGGCTTTGCTCCTCACTGAATTCACTGCCATACTCCATAGGGGCACTGTCAGATGGGGAAATTACCCTTTTGATTTTACAGGGTCACATATTCATAGGGGTTCAGTTCCATTCATTTGAAATTTAACTGCTGTGCATCAATTACAGTTGGACATAAAAGTAAACAGAGCTGCTTCTGTCTTGCGAATCGCATAACAAACACATACCCTTTATACATTACCCATGTTAGTAAAAGTCTTTGCCTTCTGTATAAGATAGGAAAGCTGTGAAGAAGGAAGACAGAAGTGATTTGCTAAAATCATGCCGTAGCCTACCACCAGCACTGGAAATTCAACACTGTCCTGAAGCCAGACTTAGTGACACTACATTACATCCCGTGGTTCAGCGCTGAAAAATATCTAAATACTGATTGTTTAATGCATTCAATACAGCCTGGAGTTTGTAACAGAACATTACCATTGGGAGGGGGTTCAACATGGAAGAAATATATGAAAAAGTAAAGAAAAATTTTGGAGTTAAGTAAATCATCTGGACCAAACACCCCATATTTACCCCTACCTAACTGACTTTTTTTCTGATGAAAAATAAATAAAATTCTTCTAGGAAAAGGAGAAGGTACCTTTGAATGAAACAGCAGCAATCAATGCAAATAATAAAATCATAGATCAACTGAAAGATTCTTTATTACAAATACATCTAACAATTCGTTGTACTTGGTACTTCAGGCCCATTTAAAAATGAACTGATACAGCAACATTATTTCTTAGATTGACAACCAGCATGCTGAATTTCAGAGAGGTCAGGGGCTTACTTGTTTATTTATCTGAAGTAGTCTTTTAGCTCTCTGATCTCCCCAGTCTATCATCATTATTAGTCTTCCCTGAGTTCTGGCTTTCAAATACCTTCTCTCCTGCTCGTTTTGCATTTCCTATTCAGCAATTTAACCCTACAGACAGTTTATAAAACAAGATAAAATCCATAAATTAGGCATCCATGTGTACTTGTGCCCTATATCTTTGTCAAGGATGATCACAATCAAATGCTTGTTTCTTGTGACAGGCTGTCAGCAAGCACAATTATGGGTTCTCAGCTTCCCCTGCCTAAGCACAAGACAGAAGTAAGTCTCCTGCAGCAAGGGAAAGAGCTTCCTATTCATTCTTCTTTTCGTTGTGCCCATTTTCTTAATTCTATTTATCTTCTTTACAGATGGCTATTAATATTCTTTTGCAAAAGCAAAACTCTATTACATATGCAATATTTATATTCCTTTCAGAGGCAGTGAGAAAACTGGAGTGTAATGCAAACACAGCCAAGCTAGGTTTATCCTGGGGGTTTGGCAGCTCTGCCATGTCACCACCGCAGTGTGAACAAATGCCAAGGTGAGGTGCTGGTCTGAGGTGTTATCTCAAAACTGCTAGCAGCATTCCCAGTAGCTTAAACCCTTTGAAACACTGATGTAAAAATATGTAGAGTAGAAATATTGCAGTGGATCTCACTAGGATCAAAACTTAACAGTATTTTATTTTTTGACATTACTGGAAGACATAATAAGGACAGATAACATGACTTACATCCATGACTCCTTGGATAGTAGCAACACTGGACTCAGAAACGTATTTCCTGCAAGTAGTGATCATTTCTGAGTGAATGTTGTGGACTACTCACCATCTAAAGCAAGAGCTATTATAACAAATTCCAAATTGTGGTCTGTTGAGCAAGGAAATATAATAAGGGTATAAGAAAACCCTGTGCACCATGGGTCATTGTGATAGAGTTGAATGGTGGGAGAAAAAAAATGTGGGTTTCTGAGAGGAGATTCACAGATATTTAAAAGACTCCACCTGAAGTGTGTTTTAGTACATTCTCGAATAAAAAATAAAATAAAAAATAAAATAAAAAATAAAATAAAAAATAAAATAAAAAATAAAATAAAAAATAAAATAAAAAATAAAATAAAAAATTAAAAAAAATTAAAAAAATTAAAAAAATTAAAAAAATTAAAAAAATTAAAAAAATTAAAAAAATTAAAAAAATTAAAAAAAATTAAAAAAATTAAAAAAAATTAAAAAAAATTAAAAAAAATTAAAAAAAATTAAAAAAAATTAAAAAAAATTAAAAAAAATTAAAAAAAAATTAAAAAAAGTAATGGTTCTGTGTCTTTTCCTTCTAAAATTCTTGAGGAGCCTTGAAATACAAGAAAAATCTACAGTGGTCCAAGGGCTTTCCTATGCTTCAGAGCCTCTGAGATTTCTGTCTACATTGCAACACAACCCCTCACTCCACCACATACTTTCTTCCTTTCCCTGATACATGCCTTCCTCATTGTTCTCATCCCCATACGCCCCCTAAGAAATCCTCATAGGACAGGCTTGAAGTTTTCTGTACGAAAAGAGAATTCAGGGCACAGCTGTGGATTTAAGAACCAGGTACTTCTTTCCTTGCATGCTGTGAAGCAAATGTAACTAAATGTAAGTCTCCTGCCTCCATTTTTTATTTCTTACTTGAAGTAAATTTGTCACCTCAAATACCATTGAGCATCTAGACAGCCAAGCAATGAATTGACACTGAGATACATCTTGGTCACGACTTCCAGGACTATCTCCTGGCTGTCACGTTTTCTGCTTTGAATAAATACTGCCAGTTGCAATACTACTCCAATCATAACAGGCCAGCAGGGAGATTATAAACCATTAATTAGTTACCTTTGGTTCCAGCAATTCAGGTACAGTTTACCCATGTACTGAATGTCTGAACTTGAATTCATGGATGCTAAAGGAGACCATGTCAAAAGCCTTGTTTAGGTGAAAGTAGGTAAAAACCACTGTTCTACATTGATCCACAAAGACTGTCATTTGATTGTAGAAGGCAATAAGGTTGGTCTGGCATGATTAGTCCACGATTAATCTATGCTAGTTAGTCCTAGTAATCATCGTATCCTTCATGTACAAAGAGAACACAGTTGGGTCAAAATGAAGATGAACAGCCCATTGCTGCCTGGATCACTCTTGTCCTTTTTAAAGATGAGTGCAACATTTGCTTTTTTCCACCCTCACTCCCTCATCTTCCCTACTTTCGAAGATGATAGAATGGCCTTTCTGTGACTTAGCTATCTTTCTCAGCACTCTCACGTGCATCCCATCTTGTTCCAGTGACTTTTCTGTGTTAAAATTCCTTTGAGATCCTTGACTCAGTCACTTCTACTGTTGTGCAAATTCATACTTAAAAACTGTGTCTGCATGTAAAATTCTGGGAGACCTGATTACACGGTCGTTAGAACGTATTTATTATAATCATACACCTTGATATAAGGACAGAAAATTGATTTAACTCAGTGTACGGCAAACAGGTATACAGATTGTAAGGTAAATAGGTATAGAACCAGAGAGATTATTGCATTTACAAAGGAGTAATGAAATAAAGAGCTTACCCCTGTCCTGGGCTTGCAGAAGGGCTCCAAAGGGAGTGATCTCCAGATAGAGAACCTTCCTCCTTGGGAGTCAGCCCTTAAATGGGGTCTAGAAGCCAGGCTCCACCCCTTCGGGTCACTCAGGTGAAATTGTGTTCACCTGTGCCCCTGCAGCTGACTCAGCGCTCACCTCGGGGTTAATCAGCAGTTCAGGCCATGATTCAACAGTTCCCATACACTCATTCTTTGAAGATTTTGACTTTTTCTTTTACTTTTGAAGTAAATGTGTTAGCATTTCATTCCAAGAATCCTGTGCCTAGGAAGAACCATAAGGGGGTAGCAGCAGGTTTGCTGTACAACTCACCTACTTTGCACAAGGGTATTGGCCCAGGATAGTCTTCTTGTGCCTTAATGTCCTTCTTGTGACCATATCTCTAAACTCTGTCTGCAATCCTTCTTTGGTTCAGTGTTCTAGCTCATAAATTGCAACAGTCCATACATTGGCACCATATGCTGTCATTCACAATTTCTGCAAGGTATTTGCTTCTAAATCAGACCAGCTTCACAGCTATAAATTAGATGTGAGGCAGAACAGAATCAAATCAGTGAAAAGCAAAGCTGTCATGACTGATGTCTATATTTTGGAAAATCTGTATTGTTCTGATGAGGCTGGGTGAACCCAGAATCATACCCTAAGCTTCACTACTTCACAGGATGTTTCTATTATGCCTTTCTGAAGAGGTTTAATGAATTTATATCCCACATTATTTTAGGCATCATAGGTTTTATCTGTCCAAATTTGAAGATACTGCTTGGGAGGATCTTACCAATTTTTTAAGTGTAGCATACTCTAAATTTAAATTCAGGCAAGTGACCCCCAAACGCAAAGGCAACAATGTCTGAGGCCTCCGAGCTTTGTGGTCTTACAACATTATCTCATCTCACAGCATTTCAAAGTCTTCAAACAAGTATTCAACACATCTAAAAAACTTTAGGCCTTCAGGAACCAAAGCTCCCGGGTTTTTGATCTCAAGTCTTTAAGTCTTTCCTTAATCTGAAAGGCTTTAGACTTGGTAACTCCTTTTTTGTAGACAGACCTTGTACTAGCAGATGCAGGGTCAGTATCAGATGGCTGATTCTCATTTCAGAAAACTTTTTCTATCTGCTTATTTATTTATTACAGCTACCAACTTCTTCTAAGGACACCAACTAACTGGAAAATTGTTACTCCTTTGATCTTTTTTAATTGAAGTTTACCAAGATGTCATGAAAGTATTACTGAGGAAGGAATGCATCATTAAAGTTACTAGCAAGCGACTCCTGATATTCTTGTGGCTCCCATAGCATGTTTTGCAGGCAGTCAGGATTAAGTATTTCAAGAACTAATGCATAAGGAACTGCTCACAAAAGACAGCCAGAAAACTTGAGACAAGAAAAATCTTTTTTTTTCCAAATTAAAAAAAAAAAAAACCCTATAAAATAAACGGTTGGGAAATCTTTATAGCATTAGGATACAAATTAGAGGAAACTATATGGAGTTCTTCCTGTAAACCAAATTATACAGTACTGCATTGCAGAAAATATATTTCCAAAGAACTATTCTCTTTTTAAGGCAGATATATAACTGCAACTAACAACAGGAATCTGCACATCTACAATAGCAAACTGTTGTGTCTTGCCCCTATATAGACATTTTGTTACATCAGTGCTTCAAACGCTTCAAATCCTTCACTAACCATAAGGGTTATTTGTACATTTGCACAATTTTTTAATCAGCAAAAACATTCATATGAATACTTCACAGGATACTTCATATAAAACTGGTATGAAAATCATCAGGTGTTTTAAAGCATCTATCTGAACAGAGAATGTAACATTATCCAGCACACAGATCCCAGACTTTTAGTCAAATGTAATTGTGCTGTAGCCCAGCGTCTTAGCACAGTTCTGCAAGCTGGACACTCTGGGCTGCTGCAAGTCCTCAGCAGGACTTTGCTGGTAGCTGGTACCCAGATCACTTCTCTTTGCAGATTTGGCACCAAGCAGAGATATGAGGTTATCTTTTCACAAGCTACACTGGGAAGCAGAACCATTTAACCTGACACTTTGCCTGGGTTAATTAGCCCTGCAGAGAAGACAAATCAGTTCAAAACACCGTAACATAACCGACCTCCTTTTTGTACATGAGCTGGCTCACTGAACACTGTCCAAGGTATCCGTTCCAAGATTTGCAATTGTGGGCTATTACTTAGTGATGTATCACAGGAAATCAACACAGAGATCAGGAACAAAAGCAGCAGCTAACCAAAATTTGGAGAAAGAATTCAAAATCCCATATTATATCTTCTGTAGTCCTCAAAATACAATTATCTTTGAAGTAGATAAGTGGGACAAAGTTCTTGACAGGAAAAACATATTTTCAAATCTTGGCTTTACATGAAGACAAAGTAGTGCAACAAGCTTTATGAATATATTTCATGAGCATGTAAATTATTTATCCCAGAAAATCAGAAGACCTATTTTTAAAATACCTGTAAGTTGAATATTTTCTGGGACATGACTGTGGTCTCAGCACTATTGCCAATTTTTCGTGGGTTTCAATAATGCATTTTTCAAGTTTACCAAGAAAACTGTCCAACAAAAGGAGAAAATTACTGTAGAAATGGAATAAAAATAAGAATCATGTCTGTTCATCCTCCTGCAATGTGATTTATTTGTATTATTGGAAAACAAGTAGTAAATATTTTGAAGTCACAGTGAGTTAAAGAACATACAGATGACATATCAGTAGTTCTGAAAAATTATAAATAAAAATAAGAATTATAAAATAATAATTAAATTATAATTTCTGTATCTAGCCTAAAAAGACAGAAGACTGGAAGAGGCACTGAAAGTGGGTTTCTAGGACACAACCTCAGCCATCTAAAATATAAGCATCCTGTTTAATACTGTTGAGACAGAAATATCAAGCATTTGAGATGGACTTGAATGACAAGTTGTCCCGTTGTGACTATATGTTTAACTGTCCCAGGATTCTTCGCTTCCTTTTGCATTTTCCAAAATCAACATTTTCTCCTTTAATGAGAGTTGGAGTTTGTAAGATTCGATGATTTAAACTGTCATTAACTACTTTCACAGTCACAATGGGTTGCTGAGATCTTTGTCAGAATAAAGTGATCTGACATCACATGATCTGACCTTATTTCATATTGATTATTTTGGTATTCATTCATTATTTCAGAAATCCCCCTAGTCTGCTTAATTACTCTATGTTTTTCAATTATATATATGCTTAACAGATCATCTCCTGAATGTTTTCATAATTGTACTGCTATTGCTTCAACTCAAAGTGCAATGCTGCACTTACAGAGCATTTAATATGTATCTCTTGTAGGAATTAATTAGTTGCTACAAAGAATCATAATATAAATCCTATGGATTTCTAATCGTTGTCCCAAAGATCAAGCTATACATCTCAAGTGAAGGTGGTATGCTTTTACTTTTTAGTATTTCTATGTACATGCTCTTATAAGTAACAAAATATTGTGCTTCTCAAGTTCAAAGCAAGATGCAAACAAGACTCTGAAACATCAGAACTCGAGCCCCTGTCTCTGCTTTCCCTGGATTACCTTTGATCCAAGGCTTTGCATGAGTTATGAGTGTGTTGGCACCATACTACCACTGAACAAACGGTGGAGATGCAGAAGTAGAAAGTCTGGAGTGAGCAAGGTTAGGACACTGATGTGCGGAATGTAGCTTTCATGTGAAGATGCAAGACATTAAGCTAAAGAGACCACATTTAAAGACTGGCCCGAACAGGTAGTTAACTGGTTCACATTTTAAACTTCGATGTTTTCTACTGACTTTTTCATTCTTAAAGACAAGATACTGCTGCCACCATCCTTTACATATAGTGTATGCAGATACAACCCCCTGTCGTACTGTGTGATACAAAGACAAATGAAAGATCTTTAACTAGAAAATCTGCATCATGGATTCCTGATGGCTCACTGTTCAAGAGTGAGATGTTCAAGTCCACACTTTATCATTTACATAAAAACACAGAAGGAAAAGTTCTGTCATATCCTGGATAAGTATCTTGAAATAAGGTGGAGGTACCTACCTCTCCATATTAACTACAGGAGAATATAAAGTCGCTAACTCAGATTTACAGGTCTAACTTTCAATGTTTAGATTACAGCAGACATATAGTCTCCACACTGTGAAAGAAAAAATGACGTAGAAGGATGGTGCAGAGTACAAGCAAATATACACATCATTATTTTTTATTATTTTAAAAGAAGAATTGCAAACACCATCCATTTTCATCTGTCTCAAATATGCCCACTGCTAAGTGATTTATGTTGACTCATACTATGAATCAAGATTTGTAAAAGAAGGCTACATCTTTTATTCAATGGATTATGCAGTTTACTTGTTTTTTTTCTTTCCAGTTATAATAGTGGGTCCAAAGTATTTTCATGATAGAAGTCCTTTCTCCTCTCACATTTTTAATGAATAGAACTGTAAGAATTTATAATATAGAGAAGATGAGCGATGGCCAAGGAAAACCAGAGTCATTACATAATTTGCAGAAGTCCATGCAGGCAGGGCAGATTATTCCTCTCCACTTGGGAGATAGGCTCACTATCCGTTCAAGCTGGGGGATGCCAAACAGGACTTGGGGTGTATTGGTGGATGGTAATGCGGACATAAGCCAGCAGTGTGTCCTTGTAGCCCAGAAAGCCAACCATATCCTATCCTGGGCTGCGTCAAAAGAAACATGGACAGCAGGTGGATGGAGGTGAGACATGGGAACAGGATGCCCATAGAGGCTGTGGATGCCCCCTCCCTGGAGGCTTTCATGGCCAGGCTGGATGGAGCTGTGAGCAGACTGGTATACAGGTCCCTGCCTATAGCAGTGGGGTTGGAACTAGGTGATCTTAAAGGTCCCTTACGACCCAAACCATTCTATGATTCTATGATTTAGCATTTGATTTCTTCTGCAGTGCAGGAATCTTCAGTACAGGAGAGACACGGACCTGTTGGAGTGTGTCTAGAGGAGGCACACAGAAATTATTCAAGGCATGGAACACCTCTCCTAAAAGGACAGGCTGTGAGAACTGGGGCTGTTCAGCCTGGAGAAGGCTCCAGGGAGACCTGAGAGTGGCCTTTCAGTATATAAAGGGGAGCTGTAAGAAGGGACCACACAGACTCTTTAGAAGGGTCTGTTGTAATAGGACAAGCGGAAATGGTTTCAAACTAAAAGAAGGGGGATTTAGATTGGACATAAGGAAGAAGTTTTATACAATGAGGGTGATGAGGCACTAGAACAAGTTGCCTAGAGACGTGGTGGATGCTCTGTCCCTGGAGACATTCAAGTTCAGGCTAGAAGGGGCTATGATCATCTGATAGAGCTGTAGGTGTCCCTGTTCATGGGAGGAGAGCTGGACTGGATGACCTTTAAAGATTCCCTCCAACTCAAAAGATTATATGACTCTATAATGTGCTTATTCAAATAACAGGTTAGGAGAAACACTGACTATGTAACCCTGTGAGAATCATTTGCATTCTAGAACACGCACACAGCAGAGATTGGGCTGCCATCAACTACAAATTCCTGAGAGGAATCATTGTATTTGCTGGTCCTCATCAAGTAATTCAATCAGTGCAGAGTTCAAACTGAGCCAAGTCTTAAGACAAAAATATATTGCAAGTCCATTACAAGAACAGCTCTAGTGGCTCAGCTAGCATCAGAGTTAACCAGACAAATCATAACATCCACTCTGAATAGTCATGCACCACTCCCCTATCTCTGCAATCAACTGAGCAATCCCTTCTGTGTCTCTTCCTATGGGACACGTAAAACAATGCATTTATGTGTGTCCTTGTAACAACCTGCATTTGTTAGAACTGTGGAGTCCAATAGGCTTCAGTGCAGAAAAAGGCAATAAAAATACTGATTAAAGTGAAAGAAATGGTTTTGCCAGTAAAGTGCACTGGAAAACCAGCACTTCCATGCTTGTGTGCTGATTGCTACATGTCTGATAGGATCGTACTTCATCATCAACTTCTTTATTGCAAAACCATAGAGAGAGGACAAGAGAAAACATCTGGGACTTCAGTGAGAAATCTAATATGTAACAAAAACAGGAGCACTGAAACAAAAATAGTTCGAAAAATTCAGAACAAATTCTCTGAACCTGCCTTAAATGAAAGATACTGGGTTGTAGGCTTTTTTTGGCTCCCCCAGAGGAAACAGAGAGGTTAAACTCTCTTCAAGAACACAAAGATATTTGTGGAAAATGAAGAGGACATCAGAAAGCTTCTTTGGTATTTCCTGCACAGGGAACAAAATCAGCAGCCTAGATGTGCTGTCACTGCTCTCCGGGACCGCGGGTAGCAGTGCTGGCTTTGCCTTACTGGTATGTGGTGACTCACAGGATGCTCCCATCACCAACACCTGGCTGCCATCTACACCCTTTTCAGAGGCTCGCATCGAGAGTGCTGAGGAGCAGCAATTTCTGTACTCAAATTTAGTACATTTTCATGCTTTAACCTCTGACCTCACATCCTAGGGATGACATCCCCCACAGAAGACAAAAGCAGATAGATGTGAAAAAAAAAGTTATTATATGAGCTTTGGGGGAAGGGCTTTTTTCCCTTAGTGTCAAGTTAAAAGAGGTTCCAGGTGAGAGGAAGCCAGCTGCATCTGCCAGGATAAAAAGGCAGCTATTTGAACCTAATTTGATATTTTATTTCCAGCAGCCTAAAAAGCTTTTAGTTAACTAAAGGCCAAGTGATGCTCAGCAGAAGAAAATTAAAAAAAAAACTGAATAGAGAGAAGGACACTTTTAGTCCCTCTAACATGAAATGCTGTGAACCATACAATTCCAATTTCAACCTCCCACTTAAGTATTCATGTGGATATCCTTTGCACTGCAGTGGGAGGAAAGGCGCTCCCAAAGTCACAGTAATATAGCTCTTTCTCATGGCAATATACTTCAAAGGAATAGGTTTACAGATCTACTTACAGGTGCTTAGGATCAATTTGAAAATGTGCGAAGCATCAAGGCTTAGCTGACCTCACAGATTAAACATGATGTCTTGTCTGCAGCAACTTGGGAAACCTTCCCAGGGCTGCTTTTCTCCCCATAGATCTTGGCTTCACTTATCCAAACAATCAACAGGAGCTTCTGTCTGTTTGCAACTCCCTTTTGGAAAACATTTTTAGAACAGAAGGTGACTGAGAACAGTCAGGATGAATTCATCAAAGGTAAAACATGACTGATCAACATCACCGCCTTCTCTGATAAAATAAATGGATTTGTGCACGCGAAAAACCATTTCCCTCTTTTAAGTGCACTATCAACAGTGAGGAGAAAACAATTAGAATGAATAAGTGTCTTCCAATTATAGGTCAAGACATAAGTTCAAATTTAAACACCATCAAGAAGCCTTACTTCATATCAGAAAACATTAAAAACTTGGATATCAATTCAACAGCATGCTGTTATTGTAGAAAACTACATTTCATTCTGAAAACCAAAATCCTATCTCTATTTTTCCTTGAATGAGCACTTTACTGAGGAACTCTGATGTTATGAAAGGTTAAATTGCATCTTTAATTTCTCAGAGAGGTAGAAGCTAAATATGATTCCAGGTCTCCTTACAATCCTTTGATGAGGTGAGATCCAAAATGCTACACTACATAGCAGTTAATGGCCAAAATCTGCAGTGGCTCCAATTGTTCCCTTTCACTAGAGCTGAAAAAGCTCTCCAGGATGGCTCTTACTTCACCAGAAATTGTCATCTCTAAATGGCCATACACTTGTCTCCTCCTTTCTCACACTTGGAAAGACATACAGTGAATAACTAGCAGAAGTTGCTGATAATACTCAACTGTAAATTTTGTTCCTCACTGACCTGCACCAGTGTAACACTAGAATGGCAACAAGAATCAACATCAAAAGTCAGCAAATGTGAATGAAGAACAGCTATGAAGAGCTAGGAGGGTGATTGCTCTACTGAAAGCAGAGCTTCCATTTCCCAAGGCTGTGTTATCACTCTCCAAGATGCAATTTTAGATTGCATTAAACATATATTTTTTAATTTTTTGTAGTCTATGAGGATTGTTACTTCGTGCTAGAGAAGGTATTAGTCATATACAAAAGCAATTTGTGTTGCCTCCTCCAGGCTAGACTACTTTGATATACTATATCTGAAACTGAATGTGAAAATACTATACTGCTCTTTCAGAAATAAAGATATTCAACCACCGATCAGCATAAATGACATTATTTTAAATAGAGAGCAGTTATGAGTCAGAAAGCACCAATTAAAGTAATGGGGTGAAATCGTTAAAAAACAGTTTGCACTGAGAAGGTGAAGCAAAACAACCATTGGTGCCATTTATGCTACAAGGTAGCTGAGTTCACCTTTGCCTTCCATAACCAGAATAATATGGTGCAGCAACCCCTACAGAAACACAAATGTTTGGTTTTCAAAAGTGTTAATTTACACAGCACAGATGACGTTCATCATTTTTTAGACATACAAAAGATGACAACATAAATTAGGCAAAATAAATTTTATGTTGGTCAAAATTCTTAACAATCCTTGGGTCACAAGCTGACCTTATAAAGATGAAAAAAGATGAATTGCTTTAACAAAAACTAAAACATTAAGAAAATGAAGTAAATAGAAGGGAAAAAAAAATGTGCTGAAGCATCACCAAGTGAATATACTTTTTCTAGTGATAAGGAAAATAAAATTTACAAGAACAAATAACTCTGACTTCCTGTCACTATTAATGAAATTTCATTTACTTTTTCTATTTAGCAGCTATCAGTCTTCATATATCAAATTTAATTTTGCACAGTTAGATGTTATTTTTCAGTTGTATCAATAAATTAACCTCATGGATTGTAGAGCCAGATGGGACCACTACGAGCATCTAATCCGACCTCATAAAGCAAAGAACATTTTTCTTGATTAAATTCAAGCTTATAGTATGTGTTTGTGCACATGTGCACATGTATACATGTAAATATGTATATTTTTTAAAATGAGTGTCTACAATAATGCCAATAAAAGTTCTGATCCAAAACTCGGGCCTACAAAATATACAGGATTATGGAACAGATCCTTAGGACTGATATGTCCAAAAGATATAAATACATTTTGGAATTCATTTTGGAATGGGTTATTTGACTACCAAATTTGAAAGATGGTCTCACCTGCCTTTTAGCAGATGTATTTCAGTGTGGGAAAAGGATCAACATTTAAAATTAAAATTCATCATTACCTTTTACTTACAGCACCTGAATAATTGTTAAAAACAACTAATTAGTTGCATTCCAGAAAGCACATTTAATTAGCTGCTCATAAACAGAGTACATTTCGAAAGCCCTCCAGGGGAGATAGGTACAGAAATTCCATTAACCAAGTTGTGCGTGAATTTGAGCACTTCTTCGAAAATATACTCTGTAGACCACTTTTATGCATATTAGCTTTTTTCTTCAAAATAATTTCCTTCTTCCACATGTGCATGAATGAAAAGATCTGTCCATCTACAAGGGTACGGGTTTTTATGAATGGAGGAGCTCGGGAGGGAGGATTGCCTCTTGTTACTGAGGTGAATGAGAAACATGTTGAGCATTTTATAGATTCAATAAAAAGTCACAGAAATTACATCATCAGAATGCAGTATGAAAGAGAATATCTTTATGCAAGAGATTAGTTTTACCCACAGAGGGACAAAGGAACTAGCTTCTCAGGTTTGCCAGGCAGCTCTGCCTGTGATCACGTGTCATGCAAAGCAATCTCCCCAGCACTGACGCAATACTAAGACAATAGCATGATAGTGGAAAAACACACAGTCTCTCAGAAACAATGCTACGGCCACTGAGACACATAGACACGCAGACACACATTTGATCTCTTTCATGCATTCACTCAAAACAGTTTTTTCAGTCCAGGATGAAGCTGCAGCTGGCAAAGAAACCAAACAAAAAATAACAACAACAAAAAACCCCTAACATACTGAAGCAAACAGTCACTCTCTCCTTTACAAGGAAAAAGGTATCTGGATTCCCACTGGATGAAGTAACATCAGTGCCTGTGAACCGTATTTCTTTACTGCAGAAATTGTCACCTTCAAAATTAATGGTCCTTTTCAGAGAAGACTGCCTATCTCAAAGTATTTATCTGATAGAGCTGGTACCATTCTTCCAAAGAACCACCCCCATCAGAAGATGCTGTTTCATTGTAATTGAAAGCTTTAAGTGAACATGTTTATTTTTATAGTATTTGACAGAAAAATTCAAATGCTTCCAATAAAAATGGAACATTGAGCTATCTTACCAGATTTTGTCATGATGATACAATATTGTTCCATTTCTATTTGCACTTGCTATAAAATTTAATTTCCAAATAATGCAATACTATCTCCTATAATTCAATATCCCATTCTAGTGTGCTGACAGTGTCAGGCTGAACTGTTTTGACATTGCTGAAATGAAATCTTTAGCAACAGTGGCCTGCACATTTAAAAATATCTATTTTAAATTTTCTACTTGGAATTACTTGTTTAAGTTGCAACTTCTTGATTCAACACAGATTAGAAAGAAGTTAAAACAGTGGCATTTCCCTGAAATACTAATATCTGTGTAAGTAGGTAAATATTCTAATAATCATGTAAGTAGGCAAATGCACATGGATATTTTTATACATCGTGCTTTTCATTTGGTCTCCTTCTTAGAACAGGTAGTTCAATATGTTCAATACATTCAAAAAGGTTTTGTCTACAGATTGACATCCTTACACAAACATTTCCCTCTCTCCCATCACTGTAAGCTGTGATGATGACAACACAAAAATTCTTCATGTCAAAGTCTTGTAGGAAGCTTCCCAGTTTGACTCTCTAAGTAAAATTTTAGAAGCTACGACCAAATTTCTTACAGTGTTACCAATCTTTAACCGGAGCAACTGCATTTTGTGAATCTCAAAGGTAGTTTACCTCTTGTAATTTTGGAACTAATATGGAATTTTACTGTAGTCTTAGGCACTGCTTATATTGCAATAACAGTGTCAAATAGTCTAATTATAACATGATTTTGAATCTCTTGGTCAAAAAGATGAAAAGTTGTCAAAGCACATAAGATGATGAATGGATGAAAACTAACCATTTGCCTGAATGTACTAAATCCCTCAGCAGATTGCTGTTTTATTTTAGGTAGAAAACAGTGATATTGTTTGGAGAAAACATATTTCATGTGTGCTTTTGCAAAGACTCAGATAGAATCATAGAGTGGCCTGGGTTGAAAGGGACCATAATGATCATCTAATTTTAACCCCTCTGCTATGTGCAGGGTCGCCAACCACCAGACCAGGCTGCCCAGAGCCACATCCAGCCTGGCCTTGAATGCCTCCAGGGATGGGGCATCCACAGCCTCCTTGGGCAACCTGTTCCAGTGCATCACCACCCTCTCTGTGAAAAACTTCCTCCTAGACCTCCCCTGTTTAGCTGAAAACCATTCCCCCTTGTCCTATCATGATCCACCCTTGTAAACAGTTGTAAAGATAGCCAGTGACGATGTTGGGACTGGAACTGTTGGCAAAGTTTGTACAACCAAGATAGCTCTGCCACTTCCACTTCTTTGTCTTTGAAGCACAAAACTCCACATACATGAAGACAAATCCTCCCCTCCTTCAGTTGGGCAATATTCCTTTCACTTTTATTCAGGCAAAATCATTTCTCCTTAGGAATTAAAAGAAAAAAAATAACAAAGATGAAGCAAGGATCAGTGAGCCCCAAAATGTGTCTAGCTGTGAATTTAAAAACTTTATCTTTCTTCTCACTTCGAAGATAAATTTGGTCACCATGAGAGCAATCCAAACAAACACAAAATTATTCTGAAAAGTCTCATCATTTCCTCTGCAGAAAAGACAAAATAGAGCATGTTTGTTGATATCTTTAAGCACATGTACAAAGATATACATATATATATATACACACACACATATATATGCATTGTTATCATGCTTTGAAGTTCTGAAAATCATTATTTCTCTGGAATTTCATATGATAGAATTAGTCATGATGAAATCATTCACAGTAAATTAGGGCTGTGTGAGTACCTCTACAGTATTTCTGCCATACCTCAGCATTTAGTGACTGCAAAGTATCACAGAATTTTTGCCATCAGCTGAGAGGTGATGCATTTCACTTGTGCATTAAAACACAAATCCTTGTGCATTAAAACACAGAGTGAATTGAGGGAAAAAGTTGCTGCTTATCCAAAAGGAAGTCTGTTGTGAAATAGCAAGGTTTTTCTGGCCCATGGCTACAATGCTACCAGTTTAACTCAATGGTCAGAGCAATCCCTGGGGAAGCAAGCCTTAATTCTACTGCTACAGTAATTTCCCTTTGTTAGCAGCACATGCACAGAATTATTTTTTAAAATAACATCACACGTATTAAACACTCACTCCAAGATGACTTATAAAAACAATGTTCCATATGTGCAAATTAGATTTTGGCAAGTGCAAAATTATACACAGAAATTACATTTGGGTATGGCAAATACTCTTTCCTCTAACCCAGATAGATATTTAATTTCTATGGGATAAATTGCATGCTACCTATTCAGTAACATAATTTTCCCACTGATGATTGACATTTAGATATCAAAGAGGAGAAAAGATAGCATAACATTAGATTGCACATCTCCGAGGAGTAAAAGGTATTCATTAGAATAGGTATTCCAGCAAATGGCATGCTAAAGTCTTGACAAAAATCATGTCAAAAGTCATGTCAATCTTTTTTTTCCCCTGCTACTTCAAAAGCACATCTGTCTGTGGATGACAATCACTCATGCTGGCACCTGAAATATAACAAATAATACCCACTCTCGAAAAGATGAAAGCTGGAATCAATGAGCGATACACAGCATTGCTGACCGGTATTCAAGGACACGAAAATGCAAATAAACATGGCTACAGTGTTCCCACAGGGAAGGCTTGCAGCTGATGGGCAATAGGGACAGAAGGAAACCATGGCAAAGGAGCTCCAGCCCTCAGGGGTGTTTAAGCCTCCGGGAAAGGTGCAGTGCTGAACCAGAAGCCAAGCCCCGGAGCAGGGGGCAAGTGGCACATGCCTCTCAGCAGCAATTCTTCCAGGCAGCTGAGAAATAGTGTGTACTGGCTCCATAGAGAATCCAAGCCAGTGTCTGTAGCTAAAAAGACGACGGTGTATTTGATTAAGCCTTACCGATTTTTTTGCAAGGGTTAAATCATGGGGAAAAATGAGTAATTTTTTAGAACTCTAACAAGTTCTGGGAGAAAGCCAGGACCTCTATAAAGAAAATAAAGAGAGCTGGCATTGCTGAATAACTGGATGAAAATGACTTCCTCACATCAGACTGAACTGTTCAGAAGAGGTGCATTACGTATGGAACAAGTATCCTGCAGTTAGTGCCTGGTTATGCTTCCCTCAAAATGAATAATGCTAACAATATCACAATAGCAAGATAATGAAGGAAAAGAGGAAGATTTGCGTTATCTGTGTTCATTAACCTGAACTATAATGCTTGCCTGAAATATTAAATACCTTTCTATCATTAGAAATACAATGTGAAAGGCTAAAGAAATACATTATGTGGGGATTTTTTTCAAGATTTTTTTTTTTCTTTAGAGACAATGAGAAAAGCAACACAGCTCCTTTAATCCTGTAATCTCTCTGGTAGCAATCAGCTTGGGGTACATTTCAGTTTGTTCACTTGTCATCTACATTAAGAGTCCTTCAATGAGCTTTTCTTTTAAAGTAAATACAGAATGACACATTTATAATTAGATCTCTCTGACCATTCCTTTCTAGGTTTGAAGGATATGAGATGTAGACACGTCACGCAGCCCCTGCTCCTGATCAGCTTGCTAAGGAGCTTAGACTTTCACTGTTGATTAGTGAATTGTAAAACAACCGACAAAATACACCATGGGTGCTGTTGGTTCAGATATTGTGGTCTCAGTTGTTCCCTGCATGAAGGAACAGTCAGAAACTCAAGAAATATTTTGAAGAGCATTGAAAAAACAATGTTCAAACCAACCCTAACTTTCAAGTAAAGATGACTGAATCATTTAAGTGTAACATAGGCCCTTGTGAACAAAGCAAAACACTTTCTGTTGAGCCTGATAGCACTATGTTCTAAGATCATTATAAATACAGTGCAGTATTATATGCTAGAGTTTGTAATTCCCATTGATATTCATATCTTTTCTTAACATCTGTTACCACTCAAACTGTCCGTAACATGATTTGTTACTGAGGGATCAAGTGAGATTTTTTGTTCATTCCTCCTATCTCATATTTGGTTTTACTCATTCATGGCTTCTGTATCCCTGAATAAATTTCTCAACAACTGTATCATATAGTTTTCTTTGATAGTCTAGAAACAATCTAATAATACTGAATTTTCCGAGTTTTTCAGAATAAGAATGGTATTCCAACAGAGGCATCTATGCTTGTCTGCTCTCTTTCTTAACACACAGGATAAAAACATTACTTCTTTTACTGCCTTAGCACAAAAATCAGAAATATTTGCCCCAAAGGTGTCTTTTTTTGTATTCACTGATCAGGTAAAAATATAAGAATCATTCAGTACCTCGGTTGCACGTCTATGACATTACTAACAGAAGTCAACTATAGGGATTAAATGACTCAGCAACCTTCTGTTTCTTTCCAGGATTGTTCAACACTAACACAGACCTCCAGAGATCCCAGCTATTCCACTTCCACCCAAATTACAGTGGTAGAAACAGTTGACATTTGCCACTGTTCCACTGTTGATAACTTCCCATGTTTTTCTTCACAAGTAAAGCTTTCTAACCAAAACCTCTACGGTCAACAAAATCTTCCTTGACTGATTTACTTTGTCCTGCAACATATATTTTCAGCCAGTTTTCACACTGTAGCTTTATTGACTCCCAGCCCAGTATCATAATGAACATTAACATCTGTAATCTATTCGTAACTTAAAATTAATATCTACTGTCTCTTGTCCATGAAATCTCTTTTCAAACAATAAAGTTATCACAAATCTTAAGAATGCTAATTCTTCAGTTCTTGTAACTATGGCAATTCCTATGGTGCTAAATAAAACTGAACTCTGGTCTTGCGGCCCCTTGTACTCTACCTCACACTTGGCCATGAGACTCCTATAGGTCCCCACAAAATTCTGTGACCAAAGGTATAAATAGTAATGCTTGGAGGGAGGGATCCAAGACATCCCAAATAAGGTCTGTTATAGCTCACCAGTGTGAAAACTGTAAGCTGATTTCCCTGGAATTGCTATGAGGGCATATGGGGTGTTTGGTGCCATAGAGCCTTGATGGTAAGATTATAAAGATGGATTATGAAGCTGGAAGATTATAAAGAAATCAAAATCTAGGGCATTCTTTTTGTCTACAGTTAATGGCCCCTGGAGTGCGCCATTCCTTGAAACGTGAAGAAACTGGGGGAAAAATCCTACACACGATGGGTCAAAATTGTGCTCTGGATCATGATAGCAGGTAAGCAATGCAGATATCTCATGAAGTGCAGAGCTCTTCAGGAAAATATAATAAAATAAATATTTCTTTAGTTATGAACCTTAATGTGGGCTTTACAGAAAGAAAAATAAAAATTTTACTTGGAAGATAACTAAAGAACTAAGGAGCATGACTGAGGAATGACCATTGCATGTGGACTGTTGGGTTGATACTCAGATTAGATGATCTCAGTGAACTTTTCCAACCATAATGATTCTTCAGAAAGAACTAGATAAGGAAGGTTGTAAGGATACAATATATCTTAACTACCTTAGATAAAAACAAAGAAACAAACAGATAAAAATATAATCAGATAAATGGGAAAGACATGATCACAAATTATAAATATGCAATGGAACAAAGGAAGCCTGTGAAGATACTTGAAGTGAGGACTAAAGTTACCAAGTCACAAGCTACAGTAACGAACTTAACAGATATGCTTTGCATGTGCATAAATGCAAATGCTTTGCATTTATGTTTGAGTTGGCCAGGACTGAGAGCAGATGCAAAGGAAAAATATTGGAGAGTCAACAAAAGTTTTGCACAGCCTATAGACACACACACCCACCCCCCCAAAAAACAACACGTAAAAGAACTGAAGATGACTCCGAAGTTGGTGAGGAAGACATTATCAGCAGCAAGTCTTAGCTACATGTCTCCTCTCTAGAAGTAACAGTACAAAACTGAAGAGAAGTTCAATATATTTAATTTAGCTGTTGAAGTTTTAACTCAGCTCTGGGACAGAGATTGCCAATGTTAAATACTGCAATTCACTCACAAATATTACAGCAAATATTTAGGGAATATCCTCTGGAAAAAAAAAATGCATTTAACAGTTAATATGTATAAACTCATACCAGATGCTAGCAGCACTGTCTGTTTACTGAAAGCAAGGCACTGAATTAATAGATGTGATAGATCTCTCCAAACCAAGGCACAGATTGACATTAAAATAGAAGAATAATAAACAGACAATGAATGAAACCCATAATCAGAACTACAACAACAAAACAACCAAACCCAACAACAACAACAAATTCCACTGTTTTTCCTTTTAATATCTTATTATTAGTAAAACCAGCAATGAATTTTGAAGAATGATGGTTATCCTAATTAATGGAACTACAGATGAGAAAAAACTGGTCTTGATTTTGCCTTCATAGCATTTAATAGGAGATCAGCACATCTCATACTTGTACAGCTCCATTGATTTCAATTAATTTAACTTTCTGACTAACTATAAATCAGAGAACAAAATCAGTACCAATTAATCTCAATGAGTATGAGTATTGCAAGTAGCCAACAAAACTCTCAGGGAACTGTCATGAAAAAGCTTTTGAATAGGGAATAAAGGGAATATTTTGTAGCTCTGTGTGGAAGGCATTAAACAGTCAGTGTTAATTTTGCATGGGTTTTCATAAGCCCATGTACTAGAAGGAAAAAAAGAAAACATCTTAATTGAGCTTATTTAGAAATGTTCTTTCTGATCAATGAATTGATTTAGTCATAATTTGATTCCTGGCCTGGTGATCATCTTTATATAGCTCTGTAAGCATACTGTACATTTGAAATGCACACAAATATGTAATGAAATCCATTAACTACCAAACCAGTGGTCAATCAATTCGTGAGCAATGGTGCAAATTTTGAAGATAAATGGTTAGTCTTCTGGTGGGATTCGTGCACAAACATTACAGTCTGCTGCTTTAACACCATCTTATTTAATAGTGAGAGAGGAGTGGCATTCTAAAGTACAGGAGCTTGCTATTATTCATCATTAACTCTGGAAGAAAATATGATTACGTATTTTCTTCAACAGGAGATCCCTACCGAAGTAAGAAGTAGAGTTGAAAATGATCTTTCATGCTTAATCTGTTTTCCTATCCACTACATATTTCCTAAATTTGTGTGAATCTTCTTTACAAACTCAATTAAAGCCTGATCTTGAGCACAGAAGATTATCTTTATGAGGAGTCCTACAGAAATCCTCTTCTTAGTGTGAACAATGTTACTCAGCTGATGCTTACAGGGTGAAAATTAGCGCGTAACCAGAAGACATATTCTGATCTTGCATCACTGTAATTCAAATCCCTTGTGGTCTTCGGAATTAATCTAGTCTAAATTAGATGCTATTCTTGCCCAAGTGTTCCCGATTTCCTTCTGCACAATAGAGAACAGAATGATTCCCCGAGACCACCACAGTCTCAGGGGATTTTTCTTCTATTTCTCTTGGGAACACTGAGCAAAATTTTCCAATCAATCATTTTTCTATGACATACTAGAAACAGATTCTTTTTTTTTTTTTTTTTTAATAAACGCTTCCTATTGTATTGTAGCAAGCAGTAGAATTTTACTAGAATTACAGAACGTCTAACTTGAGTCTTATTATTTCCTAGCCTCTCAGGATCATTACTTCCCTATAGTACTTCCCAAAATCTCAGTTGAACTTGAGCTGGAGGCAAAGTTAGGATTTTTTACTTCAGATTTTCATTTGGGCTCATCTTTCAAACACTTATTATTTTTCTTGCTGGCATATGTTTGCCCATCGTCAGTTAAAATCTGCATGATTTTACATTTATAAAGGAAAGTTAAGCAATTCAACCAAAACCATAAACTTTTTTTCTAGGGACCGAAGTGGCAGTTTTCTCATTACATATCAATTTACAGCTCAAAATCAGGAATAGATCAATGCAAACCATCTGCACCTTGCAAGTTTTAACATATCTCCCTTTCGTCACTCTCAGTAAAGCATAGGAAGTTATGCAGAGCATGTGGTCTGCTTTCACAAATAATTTCTATGGAAAACAGCAGTCAGACAGTAATACAGGCCCAAGGTGACCTCATTACTGAAATTTGTTCTAGTTGTCATTAGACATATCACACTGTGTCATTCAAATCGGGAAAGGAATAAGAGATACTGACACGCAGCATCAGTGATTAGAGATGAAAAATACTGTTACACCATAAGAATCCCTTGGTGGAAAAGAAATATGTATAGCATTTAAGATTCAGTCACCCCCTGATCTGTCACTGCTGCCTTTATAGCTCTATTCTTTTTCTACTTGTTAATTCTCCTTCACAGGGGACAACATCTTTTCCTGAATAGTATTTCAGAGGCAGATGTTTGCCGGCCAGCTACCTTGCATAAAATACGGCCGAATTCTTGGTGGTGAAGATTCTGTGTTGTGTAAAGATAATTACTGCAGTTATAGTAGGCCAACTCAGGCAACTGCTTTGTTGCGTTTCCTGTCACTGCCAAACTTCAGACATGCCTCAGAATTGTAAGCTACGGTTAAAGTTGGCCTGATCTGTGTTAAGTCCATAAGCTGCAAGGAATGATACCAGCCATTCAGAAGCTGGCACCTTGCTAGCAAAGCATGGTTGGCAAAGACCTCAGCATGAAGAATTAAACTGTGCAGCCAGTGGTCAGTTTTCCTTTCCAGCTTTTCCCACCTTGTTAACCAAAGATATGGGTCAACACAGCTTCTGGGCCTTTTTCCCCACTTACGTTCTTGATATTATTCTGCTGTGCATCTCCACAGAGTCAAAGTCCCTCAAATGGGGCAGACCACCTGAAGTACAATAAACTGAATGAGGTTTAATGTCAGATGCTAAAGCTTAGCTGATCTACCTTGACTTATAAAAATATCCTTAATGCCAGGTGCTCATCATTTATCACTATCAAAGATTTAAAGATGCTTTTTGCAACAGTATCCAGAGTAAGAGCAAAAGAATTGGACATTATCCCAAGCGTTATGGCCAAATTCCAGTTTCACTAATTACATTCTGCTTACTCAAATTCTCACTGCTAAGCAAAAGGAAGGGGATTTGTTTTCCATTTCTGGCTTGGACTTATGGACAATTGATAATGTGTACTTTAACACTGTGTTTTTCCACCTGAGAGCTGATCAGTCAATGGAAATATTTCCACAAAAAGGTCTGGAGAACCTACACAATGAAAGATGTTACATGAAAGCAGGAATTTATTGTTCATTTTTCCTTTACAGATGTTGGCAGCTAGTTTGCTGTAGAAAATAACTAGTTTTTTAAACTGACCTCAATTTGGTACAGGGTAGAGGGGAACTTAGAAGAATTTTCCGGAATGTTAAAATTGATCATACCAATCAAATACCAAAAAAATAATTTTCATCTTAATGACTTAAACATAAAGCCCCCTTTTAAAAGTTTCATCTTCTGCGCCTTGAATTCCTTTTACCTGGCTTCCTCATCATCTCCTGAAGGTATTTTAGTTCTTCTCTTTGTATTCAGATATCTTTACTAGTTGCATGTCTTCTTGAATCAAACATATTTATGGCTAACCTCATATCTCTGAAGTCTAAGGCAACATTTTTGATCGCTACCTTCAGAAAGCCGCTATTTGATTTTCAGTGAAATCTAAATGCAATCTTCCTTAAGCTTCTTATATTTTAGAATCTTTCATTTTAGAATCTTTCTTCCCAAAGGAAAGTGTATTGCAGAATGCAAAAACATGTATACAACTGTAATATTGATAGGCTACATTTTTCTCAAGGTGTATATTTTTACCAGAATATTTTCAGACTGGTACCTCCTACATTTGTTAGTCCTATCTGAAATCAGTGGCAGCCCTGCTATTAAATTTACTAACAAAAATTATAGGACCATCTAAAAATGAGAAGTCCACTCTGAAACAGCTAATCATATATTACAAACCAGCCTCAGTAGAACTGTGGGTTAAACTGTCTCTTGTGAACTGTTCTGCAGCATGGGTTCATGTTGTTCCCTTATAAACTAGAAACGGGAATTTTTATTAACTCTGGTCCTAATTTAAATTACACGAGTCTAACTTCATGATGCAGATTAGTGTGCTGTCATTCAGTCTGGTTTTTATTTTGGCATACTACCATGCACCTCACACATAAACTCTACTATCACGTGATAGGAAAAGAAAGGAGAAACACGCAAATACTAAAAATACTACAAAAAAACCTTAGGTATATAAAGAATTATTACTGCACTTGCACCTTCTCTCATAGGTTATATTCTTGGCAGTTTTACATCACTAGAGTGAATGGTTCAAGTACTTTGCTCGTACTTGACAAACACTCTAAAGGTCAGCGCTGACACATTTTCACTAAACATCACCAAAAATAGCTACGTAGTTGTTCTAGGAGATTTTGATCATTTATTAAATAGAACTTGTGCTATAAGAATTTTCCCAGGTCTTACATTGGAAAAAAAAAAACAAAAACAAAACAAAAAAAACCTAAAAGGGTTATTTTTAACAGTGCTTAAGAGTTAGAATTTGTGAAAAATCTTGTGCAGATAAATATCTATTCCATGACAATTTTCTTAAAAATAAATGTACTTTCTAAAATTTAAGATATAACCCATCAGGACTAAAAATGACTTTGCTCTTCACAAGAAATACCACACACTCCTCCTCCTCCTCCTCCTCCTCCTCCCTACACACATTTCATTCAGTATAAAAAGGGATAATTTAATAAATATGGAGAGGTCAAAAGAGAAATGAAAAAAATGTAGCTCAACCCCTGAGACAAAAAATATAGCCATTTCATAAATACCAGCAATAAGCTGAAGCTGTTCCTGGATAGATTTAACCTGAAATCTGTCCTTTCCCACTCAAGCATAAGCAGAAAAAATTCATTTGACACATGTATATTTATCAGGACAAATACATATGTTATAGTCTGATTTCTTTCCTTTACAAAACAATATATCCATTTCATTCTTCCGTGAAGTTTTACACTTTGATATACCTTACAGTAAGCATCAATTTAAACACTGCTAGAATACAAAAGAATGTGAACATTACCCAAACCTGTTTCAGCAACTTGCTTTAGAAAGTAATAAACATTATGACTAATTAACAACCTAATGGAATGCTGAGAATAAAGGACTTGCTTCCCTATGCACTTCTGGGCTCGTCTTTAATTGGTAAGAAATTTCCAGGGCTATAAACTGAACACCACACCTAAGCAACATACATTTACTCCTGGCTTTTCACATAAAATAAAAATAATAATCATTAGCTTTCCAATTAATTTCATAACTCATCATGGCTTGAATAAAGAGTTCCTCAAATCCAAGACTTGGATTATGGATTTTTACATCTGTCTCCTCTTTGATTTCATTTGTTTCATTGTTCTGGTCCCTGAATGATTAATTATTTCTTTGTTTTGATTGGAAGATAAAATGCATCAAATAATCAAGGTTTCATATTAAGGTGCTGTGGTTAAAATGGGGACCTGGATTCGGGAGGTTTCAGGAGTCTCATAATACGCTCTGCCTCTGATTCGGCCACTTGACCTTGCTCAAACTGCTCACTTTCTCTCTGCAACACTGCATAATAATCCTTCCCAGCCTTAGTTTCTTGAGACACAAGCTCAAGAAAAGTAGAGGTGGAATCAAGCCCAGATTTGCACAGAGCCTTGGACAGCTCAGCATACTATTAGTTTCACGATACCATTTCTTACTCTCACCCTTGTAATAAATATTGAATTAATTCAAAAGCAGTCCAGAACAAATATTTCCCACTTTTTTAATGGCATATAAAACATCTAATGAAATCTTTAAGATGTGCAGCATATGACTGAGAGCAGTCATTATTTCTTTGGAGATCTGATAACTTAAATCTGACTCCAAAGAACCAAAAAAATACTTTTCTACAGTTTTAAAATAAAAAAACTTTTTTTCCCCCCAGAAAATAAAGTAAAACAACTGGTTATTCCAGATGTGAACTTCGCCAATACTTGTTTATTAAATGTGAGGCCTTGCTCCAGCAATTAAAACCTTTGGGAGCGTATGCAAACCAGAACATTTGCATTTGGCCTTGAGCGATATACCTTCTGCACGACAGCGTGCTCCCCACAGTTTTGAACATGCTGACAGACTAAACTAATCAAACCTCCAGAGAACCAATGATTAAAACCTGTAATCATCCAACAGGAAGGATTACAGGCTTTCTAAATAACAGCATGGCAAACTAGCACATAGTTTGTGGGTGAACCAGTATCTGTGGTGACTATTACCGTAAAAGCAGAAAGGTTTAACATGGATGCCAACCACACAAAGGTAGAACAATAAAAATGGGAAGACTCATTATTTTGGAGCTGATGAATGCAATTTCTACTGTTGACCTTTTGGGGCCAGATTCTGATCTCGAGGGAATAGGCTGACTGTACCGCTCCTGTTCTCAGCTGCATGGGCTCAAGCAGATCTGATGATACCATGCCCATGCGACCAGTGTGACCAGCTGCTATCCCTGGGCTCATAGTTCATAATCTTCGACATTAAAATGCAAATAAAAACTTTACAAATGATTCTAGCAATTTCTAAAGAAAGAGATCTTTGTTCATTCTGTATAGAACCATCACAGTGGTTTTCATTTTCATATGAACAAAAAATTAGGCTGAACTCTGAATCTGTAGTTATTCTTACTATTTGCTTGTACATGAGAAAAAAATTATGCTTTCTTTTTTGAAAGTTGTAAATCTCTACCGATCTGTGGACCTAAGATTGATAAACTCTACTGCTAGATGAGGTAAATCTTATTCCCAGTCAGCCAGTCCATCTACTTCTTTGATGGTATCTTTGATACTGAATTTTAGTGAACACAAATGTTGGGAACCATGGAAAACTACGGAAGGGGCCTATTCTCTTTGCTGTGGACAGAATTGATTCCTATGTGTATTACTTCTTTTCCTCATTTTTTTTTTAAACAATTAATGGTATATATCCTAAAATGAAATTTTAAAAAATAGGGTTAGACTAGAATCAAGGCTGAAAGTAAATTTATGTTTTTAAGCTTTTTTTTTTTTTTTTTAACCCTAAATATCCATGGGGATGAACTGCAACCAAAGAAACAGATGTCAAAGCCACAGCAAAAATCAAGACCAACATGGTCTCAATTCTTGGGCATAAATCAGAAGAAGCTCTGAATAAAAAAAAAAAAAAAAAAACACAACCAAAAACAAAACCCAAGCCAATAAAGTTCTTAAGAGAACATAAAGGAAGTCCTATTTCCATGTAAACTACAGCAGGCAAACTGAGAAATCTGGGAAGAGATACAATATGCAAAAAAGCCATAGCATCTTTTGCAATCTGACATGCACTAATAGCTAACAAACGAGAGGCTATTTCAAATGAGCTGATCCTGTACAGCTGAATTATGATAGGCAAATGGGATAGGAATAAATTACAGAGCATCACATTCCCTGTCACATTTTTTCTTTGCAAAAGCTACTTCCCTTCAAAAGCTACCGGCATCTGCCAAAGTCATAGGGATTACCCCTCCCCTAAGGCAACATGTAACAGGAGAGGAAATTTTGGCTCCTGACCAAGAAACCAGAAAAAGAAAAATGTACTAACAAGCAAAGTAAGAAATCTAAGCCAAAATTCTTTAGGAAAGCAATGGATTTAGCTGTGGCCAAGCCTGACTCATTGACTTCTAGCCTCTGCACCACAGCATTAATACTATCCATACAGCACGAAGGAAAACGGTAGAAAAATCTGTATCTAAAATGTTATGCTCCATCACTCAGCTGGGAGATGCTTAAGAATATGAAATTTACAGAGGTTTGTCCACTGAGAGTACTCTGCCCCATAAATAAAAATTTATCAATGTATCTGACCCCAAAAGCCAGTTCCAGCCTCTCTACTCTGTATTCCAGCTATTCAAAGGCCCTCAACAGAAAAGCATTTCAGCTCAGTTCTCTGTTCTTTCTTTACTCAAACTATAGAATCTAGATAGGGCATTCCTTCAGCTTTTTTCCTTTTATCAATTTCTGCAACCTGCTAATCAGCAAATGCACCTATCCACTAAGAAATGCTGTGTTCTGAAGCATGTGATGGCAAAAAATTAGTGGAGAACTTCTATGGAGTGAAGGGACAAAAAGTACACAGGGAAGGAAGCCTATGCGGTTGATAAGTCTTCCCTGTCTACACTGAAGTTCCCTCTAGATTTCTACGGGAAAGCAGAAATTTGATTTTTTATATTTTATTTTTCAAAAAGAATGTGCGCATTGCTTTCACTCCAGTGATTGATTCTCATAAAAGTTAAGTAGCCATCAATAAATAACATTTACTTTAAGAGCTCAGGTGCAAGTTGTCTTTGCTGTATAGATGTAGACAGAAATTCTGATCAGCTAAGTGCAAGGAAAGTATTGTTCAGCAGAATGGAAATTCTGTTTTACTGTTATTTTTCAGAGTATCAGATATAATTACTAAGGACTCCATTCAAATTCAAGTATTTAAAAGGTTGGAAATTTCAGATCAAAGTTGCTTACGCAATTCAATTTGGACCTCTTGAACATATCTGCTATGAAACCAACTTCAATTATGTGATCACAGACTACTTTTCCATGGCATAGCTTCAGCTCCTTTCGTGTGTACTGTGGACAGTATTCTGAGAAATAGTATTCTGGGAATTAATCAGGTTTATGTAGCGAATGAGGCTTTCATTTCTCTCTGCCTCATTTGTTTCAGGAACTAGAAGAGATATAATGAACCAACAAGGGACTACAGAACAAGAAAATAAGATTTAATGGTTAAGGCAGCTGCCGCTGAAGACCCAAATTTCATTTCTGGATCTGCCACGTAGGTCTTATGTGATGTTGGACAAATCACAACACATTTCTTATAGATGACTGTTAGTTTGATGTTCCTCATTGTCTGGCCTCTCTACTAGCTGGTTGAGCTAAGCCCTTAATACTTACTGCTGCTAACAATGCAGATCAAAACAGCATTTATATACAAATAAAGATTGATTAAAAATAACAGAATATATGGAAAAAATATTATTTAGAAATTAGCTGGTGCAGTATCAACTACTTTGTTCTTCATCTCTCTACGTCTGTCCTTCACCTGTGAAACAGGCATAACAAAACCATGAATAACCAGGGTGTTAAGCAGGTAATAGCATTACTCTGCGAATGATTCAGGTATGATAGCTATGAGAACAATGAAGCAGCAAATAATTTTGTATTCAGTGCATGTTTTGAATGAAGTGTGGTAAGAAAAGGCCTGGGGCAACATATTACATGAAGAGGATGGAAAAAAAAAAACAAAATCTGCCCAGAAAGCAGGGTCATGTGAAAAAAAACAGTATTTGTTTTTAAAAGACTGTCACAGTGCCTGCACTCAAAGGGGCCAAGTTAATTTTTTGCAGAAGCAACCTTGGTTCTGGCATAACATGGTTTCTGTGTGGACTTGATTTTGTTCAATTCACATAGGTGGGAAGTGGTGTTGTCTCTTTCAAAAAGCACTCATACTGTATGTTTTAGGTGAAGAAGAGAAGAATTCAGGTACCCACCACCTCTCACTTTCTGACCTAGGCCAAACAGGATCAGTAGTTCAAATCTAAACCTGTTTCAGACAGGTGTGCAAGCAAAACTTAATGAAGGTTTTTGACCATGGGAATGAACAAAGACCCTCTTGGATGGACATAGCTCTACCGTCTGGAAAGGCTGCATCCAAGATGGGTGCCAAAAACAGGCCTGCCTTCTCTTGCCTACAGAAATGAAATGCTCCTAGAGGGAGAAGATACCCACTTTGTAACAGGACAGGATGCCATTTAGTCACTCATACACTCAGGAAAATCAAGTCTGAACATCCAAACACCCTAGGTCACCAGCAAACATATACTCATTAGCTTATGAGCAGATTTTAAATCTGAGCTGGTACAAGAGGTGGGTGAGGCAGGCTGAGGTCCACACAAGAGCTTGGCTTTTATCTCACACTGCAGATGGGAACCTCCACCATGATGTTTGCCAAATCCGGGACAGGATAATCGTGCAGTATTTTATGATTGACTAATGCACCCGCACTGAGGACACCCACCTTTACTTGTACAGACTGAAAAAACGGGGAGAATTGCTTTTCCATATCAATGCACAAACATCCAACTGAAGGAAGAAAGTGACTAGGGATACTTTGGCATTCACTAGAGCTTGGAGTTATCATACCAAAACTACAATCCAGGGAAATCCTGTCTTGTTACTAACTTTCCTATTACACAAAAGCCGTGAAAGAAATAAATATCGTGATGGGGTTTTGACTTTGCTTATAAAACCTACCTATTAAGTTGTGAGAAAGATTATTACTGAATGCCTTGCTATAGTTTCTACTGTTTTTATTTTCTTTGATGCCTTTTATCTTATGATACCTACTACTGCTGATTTCTTGCTTTGCTAAAATATACTAGAGGCTATGCAGAAGATCACATATCAGCAAATAATGGAATTAAGTTAAAAGGTAAGTTTCTTATAATGAACTGATCTTCTCATTTCAGCATTAAGTTCAAGTGTTATATTGGGAGAGAAGATTGGCTTTAAGGTATGTTTTAAATTTCATTGCCTATGAGAACTCAAATGTGTAATTCAAAATTTCAGAACAACATGTCTTATTTCTAAAGCTAAGAGCACTTTCATTCATGAGTTTTATATTTTGTCAAAGTATTTCACTAGATTTGCATGCAAATTATGAAATACAAAACCAATTTAAAACAGCAAAGAAAATGATTTCAATCACTAAGGGAAATAAAAGAAACTTTTAATTAGAGCATGAAAAGAAAGGAAAAGCAAACAAGAGATTAAACTATCCTCTCTTGATGAATTCCAAAGTTTGGCCTAGAGAAGATTAGTGAGAAGAGGAAAAAATATTTAAGAATGTGTTCACAAAAATTACCAACCCTAAAATCTATATGCTGAATAAATTAAACATTCCTAATCTTCCACATCTTCATTCTAAGCTTTCCTGATAAGAGCAGAATAAAAATTGTAACTTGGATCTTTGGACCAACTGGTGCAAGTTTTTGATTCTGAACTCCAGCTAGTAGAAGTTGTCACAGACTCATTGAAGTTCTTTGAGTTTTGATATTTCACACTATGTAAAGAATCAGAAACACATTACTTCTATCTGTGTTATTTTATGTATGATCATAATCACAGTCCTAAGCAAAGACTGCATTTTAAATAACCAATGAGTTAAATTTACTTGATATTCATAGGTTGAGAATCTTAGAATCACATAATTGTTTGGGTTATAAGGGACCAAGATCCTCTAGTTCCAACCCCTCAACCAAAGTAAGGGACATTTTCCACAGTATCAGGTTGGCCTATCCAACCTGACCTTTAACACTTCCATTCACAGCTTCTCTGGGCAACCGGCATCAGGTGAAGGATTTATTCCTAATTCAATCTAAATCTACTCTCAGTTAAAAGTCCTTACTCCTCATGCTATCACAACATTGCCTAATTCCCCCTGCAGAGTCCCTTCTTATTATTCCCGTAGGTCCCTCTAGGTAGTAGACGACCAATGTAAGGCCTTCTGGAGCCTTCTCTTCTCCAGGCTTAACAATCTCAGCCTATCGCCATAGGAGAGGTGCTCCATCCCTCTGAGCATGCTCATGGCCCACCTTTGAACCTGCTGCAACAGGTCCATGTCTTATATTGGGGGTCCCAGAGTTGAATGTAGCTGAAGTCCCACAAGAGTGGAGTATCACCTCCAGGGTGAATCACCTCGCCCTCCCTGGATCCAGTAACCAGGCTTCTTTTGATGCAGCCCAGGATGCGTTTGATTTTCTGAGTTGCAGGTGCACAGTGCCAGCTCATGCTGAGTTTTTCATTAACGAACACCTCCAAGTCATTCTTGTCTGCTCTCACTCAATTCATCCCCAAGTCCACACTGATTTTTGGGATTTCTCCAATCCAGGTGCAGGACTTTACACTTAGTCTTGTCAAACTTCATATTTACATGGGCCCTCCTTTCAAGCCTTACCACCAACTGCAAAACATATCTTGGTGTTGGCAGCAAACTTGCTGAAGGTGCACTCAATCCCACTGCCCGTGTCACTAACAAACATGTTAAATAATGCTGGTCCTAATACCAACCCCCTGAGAAACACCACATTTACCTGGTTTACAGTTAGACAACAAGCCATTGACTACCATACTTTGAGTTCATTCAGTCAACTCCTTATCTACTGAATGGTCAATCTGTCAAATCCACACCTCCAATTCAGAGGAACACTGACAAACACTTCTCAGAAGTTCAATTAGATTATTAGGAAAACGGTACATGAAGCATACAGTACATAAAGTATAAAAAGCAATTCAATATTTAGGAAAATAAAGTTGAAAGAAGAATTTTTCATTCATTCACTGTTTTGTAATAGTTTTTGTTTACTTATTATCATTAATATTTAACCAAACTATTTGAATTCAGGGTTATTCTTTACTGAGTTTCATGTCCAAAACATTTACCTGCTATTAAAAAGGCAAAATAAGGAAAAAAACTACTACTATAGCACTTCAATTTAACAGCAAAATTTAACTTGCTATGAGTCTTAAATATTAAGGTTGGAAAAGATCTCTAAGATCATCTCGTCCAACTATCCACCTACCACTATACCATGTCCTTAAGAACTACATCTTCCCTTTCCTTAAACACCTCCAGGAATGGCAACTCCACCACTTCCCATAAGCGATGCACAATACAAAATGTATAATAACTTTTAGAACTATGAAAATAACACCATGGTAAGCATTTTATTTCCCTGTCAAAGAGACCTAAGATAGATTTCTTCAGATATTTATGGAACTTACGTGGAACTTCAGTTTTCCTAAAGAAAAACATAAGAACTTGCAAAAAAACCAACTGAACAGATAACTGTCCCTGATGCCAATGCTACAGGAAGGTACTAATGAAGAGTATATGAATGGAACTGCCACCCTTCACACAAGGTAATGAGAGTTCCTCACTGTTACCTGGTTGAGAGTGACTCCAGGGATTTTTTGCTAATACTGGAGATTTTGGCCCCACTTTTTTTGCAGGATCAGTTTGCTTTTTAATCACATTCTGTACACCCAATTCCTTTCCTGAACTCCTAGAGTGCTAAGTATATCTTTCTAAACATCTGTTACACTACCATTTTCTCCCTATACTTCTGTCTCATTAAGTATATTTCCTATATCTTGGGGAGGAACAAAAGCTATTCCAAATATAAGCCTTTAATTTTAGTTAAAAAAACTCTACAGCTAAATATGGACAGAATAGTCTTAGTTGAAAAAACGCATACAGGGATTTTTATTTCTGGAATTTAAAATTCTTCTTTTGTGTTGGCTGTTTCTTAAAAGTAAATGGTACCATCTGTATAGACCATCTGAACTGAACTGACCCTGAACAGAAACATGAACAGAATGAACCTACAGATAATCCACAGCACTTTGTCAAGCCTGATGGTAGCTAATTTACTTCCAGATTATATGGACAGGCAATTACCACCAGAAAACTTCAATGAATAAAAATTGAGAAGAATTCTGTTACTTCTGCAAACGTCCCTTTCCACAGGAACTCAGTCCAAAGCAAAGTGTTCAGCAAAACAAAATAAAGAAACAAGTCATAGAGGTTGGTTCTGAAACCAGCATCTGTTTTCCTACTCCTGTCAAAATCATTTACCATTATTTAGTGTGAGCTTTGGCTTGCACATTAGCAGAGCCTACAATACAGTGTATCAGTAAATGCCTATGAGAATTGCACAGGCTGCACAGCCATCTCCAGTGTGTCTACGTGTCCATTCCCACAAACGCTGCTGGTTCCCCATATGCTACCAATAGCAGCAAATAATCAAAGAGAGGCAGATGAAAAATAATTATGTTTAAGGGATAGGGCAAGAGACTGACAAAGCCTATCACGCAACCAAATATCCTTGAGAAGATCTTGGCTTGTGTGGCTTCACACCCACTTCGTCCTCAACAGCGCCGTCTCCCACTCCCTTTGCCAGCTCCTGGACTGTGGGTGCTGCATACCCCAGGTGGACCAGCAGCATGATGGGATGCTGCTGGTAGGCCTGAACTTCCTGATCTGCTCCAAACACTCAGCTGGTGCTGCACAACCAGCCTCTGCAAGTGCTGGAGCTTGTCTGCCCTGCAGGGAAGGCAGGATAACTCGATTTACTCCTGTCAAAGCGACGGGTGCCAAGCCAAGGATCTGCTTCTGCCGAGCCCTTGGCACTGAAATCAAGCCTGCAGTTCTGTCATGCCCTTTCTGTTGCTTGGATTCATGAAGAAAGACATTTGGACTGCTTCCTCTCTCCGCACAACTAAACCCTACCACCGTGGGAGGCCTGAACCATGCTTTTAAACAGGCTCCCTGCTGCTCCACATCAGATTCTTTCTTCTTCACCTTCCACAGCAATTTCATATATATTACAATCTAAAACAAAGGGCAAACTCCAAAAATGAGCATCCTGCACACGATTTTCTGATGTTCATAGCCAATTTGCTGTGTTCTGCTAAAAATTCCATGACAATGAATTCAGAAAGTATTCATATGGCATTAGATCCCTCCCCCCTTTTTCTCTCGTACCCATCAGTGTTTGTGTACTCACAGTACATGAAACAAAGGGCAGGAGGGGGGATCCTCAAATTCCAAACTCTTAGTGTTTATGCACGTTTACATGAATTAAATTAACTCAGCTGTAGTGATCTGTTGACTTTAAGAAAAACAATTACTACAGTAGAAACACCATTAATGTATTTAATCACATCCAGGGTGGTGATTGAATGAAAAATTTGCATTTATGTTTAATTTTCACCTTAAATTTGCAATTCCTTTTAGTAATGTAAACAGCGTATTGTATGTTACTTGCCTTATACTACAAGTTACAATTTATTTTTATACAGCATGATGCTCTGCAAGAGAGCAGTGATGATAGACAGGTAGAGAAAAGTTAAAATTCACATAAATCTCTTTGCCTTTTGGTTTCTTATCACCAAATATATATGTTTGTATATATCTATATGCACATACATATAATAAAATTGGAGGCACCAAAACAAAGATTTTCTGTGATTTAATTTCAAGAAAAATGTCAAACGCGAAGACATCCACTATCCTTTCCTAGACATCAAAGCTATTTTCAACAGAAGGGCCCCTGCTCAGACAAAAATAGTCTGTTTCCATACTGCAGCTGAAGTCTGCGAAAGCTCAGAAAGAAAAAGGAAAAAAAAAATCAGTTTTCATGGCCATGCACCAATTTCTACAGGATGAAAGATGAAAGCATTTTTGGTTGAATCAGCTAGTATCTTTTAATTAGGAGGAGCATTTCCAAAAGTGTCTGGCTGTCTCTAGGAACACAAGTCTCAGTCACTGACTTCAATTTTGCAACAAAAATTATACTATGACTTAGTGACATCTTTCACAAAAAATGGGTCAATTTTTCTTTCATAAAAAATGCAAGAAAACCTGACTTTCAAGTCATTTGGCCTTTTATTATAATATATTACATCCTATGCACCATCTTGATGACATTTACTGTTTCCTATGCAGGATCCCACAGTATGTACAAGTGGTCCAAAGTTCAAAGAGGGCAATCATTAAAATTTGACATTTATGTCAATGTGTACACAGGGAGTTTACCTTTTCATTAGCTGCATACATTTTTTTTTCTGGGGGAAGGAGCTGAATATGAAGTCATGAAAGACTTGGATGGGTTCTGATCCCAATTGAGGCTAATGGATAATTCTAGATGATTGCAATTGAGATTACTGGGTACAGGAATTGATTAAAGATTTTTTTGCTGTTGTTATTTGCTGAGTTGTCAGAAGGTGTTGAGTCATGCTGTGAGAAGTTCAAGTGCTGAACCTTCTGCTGTCATATACAGAAATGTCATGTTATATTACACAGCACACAAAACCAAGTTGAAAAAGTATCTTTGTATATACTCTGGTATTTTGGTAAACAAATCCTATCAATTTCACAAATCAGGTTTTCCTTCCAATTGTATGTTGTTTTTGCTGTCTGATAGGCTCAGTTTTTCACAGGAACCAAGTACTAACAGATGTCTTTCTCCAGATGAGCAAAACCAATTGGAATACAGTATAGATACGTGCATTGTCAGCCAAGATTTAATAGATCTTTCTTTTGATTCCAAGCTGCTTCTTAAACTCCTTCTGAAAACAAACTGCATACATTGAAGCCTTTCTTTGTTCGGACATGTTAAAACAGTTCAGTAAACTTCTGCCTCTCTACTCTTCTCCAAGTATTTCTAATAATTATATCATGGTTTACTGAGGAAACACTGATGGTGATGCAACATCCAGTACCAGCTTGCATACTCAAGTGAATAGTTGGCCATGAAGATATCAGCAGAAAGTTTTGCCATGATTTTTTACCTTTAACCAGCTGAACTCAGATGCAAACAGAGTAGCCAGAATGCCACTGGGGGCTCTTAAATGGCACACATCTGGGCTCCTCTTCAGGTGGTTGGCAGAAAAGAACAGAGCTACTTGAGAAAAAAAAAGTTGCCCATGGATCATATGGTTATGAAGGCTGAAAATAACTTGCCTATATAGAGGCATCATCTGGAAAAGCATCCTGATCACCTCCCCTCCAAAGTTTGAGGCAAAGGATGCTGGGGATAGATGCAAACAAGTTTACACACATTCCACATAAAAATTCTTCCCACAGGAGCTCAATAGGATGGAGGGTGTGGAGATAACCTGGCAATATCGTGACAAAGTTTTTGCATTAGCTCTTACTTGGTCTAACTGTAATCTTGTTGTTCTTTAATCCTGTGATTAGAAGACAGGTTAGACGCTCCAAGCCATTAGAAGGAATTTCTGAAGTTCTCTGTGCATTCAATGGAGGCAGTGAGTATTATACTTGTATATTATTTTCTCAGCACCATGAATAAAATCAGCTCCCTTCTGTTACATTAAAGGCAAGACCACACCGTGCAGAAGTGGACATATATTTGTAAGGAGTAAGAGAATCGATGATCTAAGTATATTCAGGAGTCCGTGTGTTCTGTAGCTCTTATTCAAGCTCATCTAAGAAGCTGAATTTGTATGACAGAAGTGGATTCATGATTAACAGTGAAATAAGTGATCTTATGTAGCCAATATTTTATGCCTGAAGCCTTTGGAAGCTGTAAATTGACATGGGGGGGCCAAAATCTGTCTCAAGGAACAGTTCCAGAAATAGAAGTTTTTTCAGTATAAACAAGAATGTAAGGAACAGACTGAATCAGGCCAACAGGTAAGATTTGGCAATATCACCAAAATGGCAGGTGCCTTACTTTACAGCTTTTCTGTGTTCTGTTAATATCTTTATTTAAGAAAAAGAACAGCAAATAGATAAGTTTCATCTGAGATTTCTGCTTTTATGTTTTGCATATAATAAAAGCCTGTGCAAATTACAGAAGTTTTAAACCAGCAGAGTAGAAGATGTAACATAAATAAGACTCTTCATTAATTTTCATCTTTGCAGAAAACACAAGAAGGAAAACTACTCAGTCGAGACAAAGAGGAAATGCATACCTTCTAAAATCTTCCAAAAAGCAGATTTTTCCCAATTAGATCAGTACAAGTATCCTCTACATCTCCATTATGAATTTATGTAATGTTAATCATTTGGACCCTTAATTAAAATAAAAAGAAAAAAATAAAAGGATTTTTTTCTCTACTCTCTTATTAATTTGATTCCTCAGAAATGAGAGGCCATTTATTTCAGTCTTCTATATGGGAAACCACAATGTAACTCCATGATGTTATATTTCAGACCAGAGTACTGTGTTTTTCCATCTCTCTCTTTAGAAACAAATAATCTAACTCAAAATACATTTATCTAAACAACTACTTGCACCTGTGGCCAAAGTAGTATGTATGCATAACTACTACAATAAATGCAATATAAGAGGCTTTAAATGCTGCCCAATGTAAGGCAGTGGTTTTAACAAAATCTTTTGCCTGCAGGTAAAGGTTTCACTTTGCTCAGCTTCCCTCTGCTCCTTTCACTAACCGATGTGCAGCTTCTAACACTGTGCTGACAGCCACATTTTAGATTTCTGGAAATCTCTTAAAGACAATTACTGAATTTACACAATGAGCTACACTAGGAACATCCTAATAGGAGTGTGAAAGGCTAACAAGCTAGAAGCCTTTGAGGTGGCATCAGTGTCTCACATCTCTTGATGTCAGTGAGTTGATAAAATTGTTACTAGTTCAAGAAGGCACGCATCCACGGTTTCTCCTTTCAGGCATTCCCTTCAACTAAGGCTAGATGGTTAAGGTCTTGTATTTCAGATGCAGTAAGTGGGCTGAAATGTCAGAATTCACTCCCTGGGAACTTCATAAACGAGGCAGTTTTGTGTTGCAAGAAGGACTGAGTTGTTGGCAGTAGGGAAAATTGTCTCATTCCCAACTCACCTATTTCATTATTTATTTTTAAAACAACTATTATCTCCAGCCTTCTTACTCCTATAATCTAAGCAAGGTGTTGATGAAAGGATAAGACTTCTTTTAAAGCTTATTCTTTCTTGGAAACATCAAGCATGATGCATCTGTTATTTGGTCATGTATGATCTGGCAGCACTTAGTTGAGTGGGAAGACATCCCACTCCATGTTCACTCCAGGAAACCAGTGAACTTAGTGAAAACCATCCAAGGTTTAACTTCTCAGAACTGGCAGCCTCCCAGTACTGAAGTACAGTCAGCCTCACTCCCAACCAGCCTGAGCCTTCCTTCCTGCATTGCTCCGCTGACATCACTAGGATAATTTCAGCTGCAGGTAGAACTTGCTGGGAGCAAAAATAGCAGAACTCAACACAGAGCTCTGTTAATAATCGTAACAGTATTAATTGAACCAGCAGTTTCCACACACGTGCTTCCTATCAAACAGAAATAAAGCAGCAGTGAATGTAAGTACCCACCAACATCAGCCATTAAGAGTTTAGGAGAATACAGCAATATGAGGATGGACAAATAGTTGACTCTACAAATACCATTTGCATAAATGCTGCCTACTGTAATTGGATGTAAACAAAGATGCTGGTCCTGCTGTCTTGAACTAAAAACAAGCACTGTATGAAGGGCGACTGAAGACTGATTCAGAGCAGAGAGTGCCACCTACAGAATTCCTAGCAACACTTAGTTCAACACATTAGGTCCCTTTCCATTTGCAGACCATCTACAACATTTTTAGTTAGTACCATCTGTGAGACTAAATCCAAGCTGCACTGCTCTCAAACAATAAATTAACTGAAAAGTGAAACAATAAAAAAGAAAAGCAGCCAAACAAAGGATGCTTGAAAAATTCACTAATACTATAAGAAATAATCTTACTAGCTCAGAACAAACCTGCTTTGGATGCATAGTCTTTACATATGCTTGACACAGTAATACAACACATTTAATACTCAGAAAATCTGCAAGACACAGCACCAGAAGAAAACCTCAGAAGTACTGCTACTGTGATTTCACTTTCATAAGGACACACAGGATTAAAAGATCTCAATGGAAAGAAGCATGGAAGTTGGAATCTATGCATTTCTTCCCATTCTGCCTCCAATAGCTGAAGGCCATAAATATGCTGTGCAGTAAGGATAACTGGGTGGCAGCTTTCTCAGTAACCAGAGGCTCATCAGCAGCTCAGAAACAGATGGTAGGTTAAACAGTCTCAGCTGGTAGGAGTTTCTGCTTTGGCCTTTTCCACTTCCCTTTAGACTGATACATGACCATATTGTGGTTGGAAGATTTTAAAGTAGTAGTCAAGAGGTACAACAGGCACTCCTTATCTGCATGCAAATATTTCCCTATCCAGCCTACAAACTGTTGTCATCTGTTTAATGATGACCATAGAGATAACACTAATAATGTGCCTGAGCTGTGAGGTCCAAATCCTGCTTCAAACTATGCTTTGTTCTGGGTCAGTAATACTCAGGTATTTGGTCTACAACAAGCATGCAGAGAACAGAGCTATTCCAGGGGGGAGAGGTAAAAAAATTTTCATATCCAGAATTTGTAAAAAGTTTTAAGAACATTTTTGACTTTGTGTGTCATAAGGCTTGTGTATCCTGAAAAATCAGACTATTTGGGGCTGAACCTCATCAGTCTGCTCAGTTACGAAGTGTCTGCCAAGGTTTGAGCCAGTAACATATTGCAAGAGCCAGTACAGTAATTATGCAATCTGATCTCTGCATGCTACCAAAATAAACTCAGAGCTAATGATGGCAGTGCTACCACCATTTAGCAGGTTGAAGATGTGTGCCATATTTAATGCCTTCTCATGAGATAAGTTTCCTAATCTGAAAGAGATTTAAGACAGAGAGAAATGTGCAGCTACTCCTTTCTGCTGTTTCCAAGTTGCTCCTGGTCACACTGGGCCTCTCTGCTCCATCCTTCAAATAAACAGAAAAGCTGCTTTCACAGCTCATCTCCAGATACGAAATTACTTTCATGGTGGCTGAGCGCTCCGTGCTATCCAAATTTCTCACAAAAACCATTGCTTTCATTTTCCTGCGCTACTGAGCTGAACAAAGATAAAAGGAGTCAAATCAAGATTATTGATTTAATGTTATCATTTCTCATTCTTTTTCCTCCTTAGGAGCACTGCTGTGTATTTTATACCAACATATGCAGGGGCAGCAGTGTTGTGAACAAGGCAGCTTTGTGACTACTTGCAGGCTTGAGTTATCAGCAGCCACATGTGCTGTACGCTGTACTGAGGAATTAGTGATTTGGAAAATTATCCAATCCATACTATCAAATCAAGGGAAAGATCTACTGTTTGCAATTACTGTCTCAGAGCTTGCTGCTGCTCCTCCTCGCACGTGATAAAATTCAGCTAGTGAGCTACAGAACTGGCTGTTTGCAATGAGATTTCACCTGGCCTTAAAAGTTTATTCTCAATGCCACAAAATATGATAGAAATATCATGAGGGAATAATTATGATTTTTTTCCCTTTTCTTTTTCCCCCACGTTGAAGCTATTTGCACAACTTCTCAGTTGCACAACTGAGAATTTAAAGTTCCATCCTCAATCCCACTATGCATACAAACCCATACAAATAAGAAGGTTATAAAAGCAGCACTGCAAAATCCAGTGTCCTCCATGATGTCAATGATAACAAGAAAACAGCATTTTTTTTCGCCACATTTCCTGTAGATGCCTCATGGGGCAACCTCTAAAGATTTAGAGCATGAGCCTTACTGATGCCTTTCCAACAGTGTAATTAGCTCAAGTTCATTAAATATTTCCACAGAGGACAGAAAAGACAGCCCTTTCTGGACCCAGAATCTTGATAAAATACTGGCATCACAAATGGCTCAACATATCCGAAATGCAAAACACTGTGTTTAGGAAGACTTTTTTCCTTAAAAAGAAAAAGAAAAATTCTCACAATCACAAGACTTTGAAAAAGATAATTAAAAAAGTCAAGTAGCACTTGATCAATGTAGACTATCAATGTCTAAGTTTCAGGAAGATAGACTTTACGTTTATATTACTAAGTACACAAATCATGCTTTAGCATGTATTTTATGACAGACTGGGAGTAGAAACAGGCTAACACAGTTCCCTGCTTAGGACAGACACCTCAGGCTGTGGTGAAACATGACCTTTATAGATATCTAGCAAAAAACATTTAAGAAGCAGATATAACATCATGACCTTTTTAGATACATAGCATAAAACATCTATGGGGGAAATCCAACCCCTTGTCCATTCTGCCAGAGAAGCTACGGACAGAGAGAAGCTGCTCAGGGAGCTGGTGTTGGTACCAGGATCTGCACGTTTTACTAAATTCCCAGATACTGATAATAGCAGAACTGATTACACTCAAATTTGCTGCCTACATGTTTACTATTTATACTTTCTCTGTAGCTGTGGCAGGCAGGCAACTCCAGAAGTGGCATTTAAAAATAAATATCTAAAGCAGAATATATGAAGTGTAAAATAGAATATCTAAGTTTTTTAGAAGTACTTCCACTGCACTGACTACAGAGGGCCTATGATTTACTAACTCAAATTACCTCAGGTGTCTTGTACCTCAAGGGACGGCACCATTATCATACCTGCAGGTTACCAGAGGCTATTTTTATTGCTTTAGTATGCAAGAGCTTGCATTTTAATGGAATTGATATAGGACACAAGACTTCTTCAATCTAACTGTGCAAAAGATTTAGTACTTATTCTGTTGTTGCTACATTAAACGCTTTTCATCATTAACAGCAAATAATTTTGTAAAAATTGAATTAATTCCGTCAGATTTCTGCTTCCTTTTCTGCTATCATAAAAGATAAAAAAAACAATGAAGAGTTTCATTATAAGTTTGAGAAATAAAAGATAGGAATCCTAGGAATGATTGGTGTTGCTTAAAGAAAAATTGAGAGTATCAAAGGCTTGATGAAGGAGGCAGGAGGATGAGAATAAATTCTTAATGTCAAGATCCAATAGGTCAGTTAACTTAGATGCACATTACTTAAAATTTGGAAATTAAGCGTTCAGTAGAGCCACCATGAAACCACAAGTTACAGCCGACTCCTGAAAGAGCGAAATCTGAGACTCTAAAATGATTTTTAATTGAAAGCCAAATAGATGATACCTGTAGAACACGAGAATGAGCAGAATGATAAAAAAAAATTGTTCAAGGAAGAGAAAAGTACACCTAAGGCGACAAATGATCCTTTGCCTCCTTTCTAGTAATTAAGATGAAACATTGTCAAAACAATTGTCAAAACAGGGGTGCAACTAATAGCAAGCATTCAAAGCTTTGGACAAAGCTCATCTACAAGTTATCTGAAATATACACAATACGCACTGCACTGCTTCTGGTACACATAGCACACTACAGCTATATTTAAAATTAATCCAGAGCTATAGAGTCATTCCAGGGAATTACTGACCAGTGGACATAAATGACAGTTCACATCAGAATAAAAAAACACTTGGAAGATGATGATAACTAAGGAGCTAATCAGTACTGTTTCTGTAAAGAAAGACCACAACTTGCCTCTTGGACTATAGCTCCAAGTCTTATTTTGTAGGAAGGCCACCTTCAGTAGTTGCTCCCCCATGATTTCTACTCCCCAGCAGATACATTATATGCCCTTACAATAATCGCAACAAAACAATTGTTTGAGAATAACTAGGTAATTTAGAGTAGAAATAAAATAACTTGAAGATTATATTGTATTAATATTTCAAAATTAGATCAATAACCCTCTTCCAGAAACTGTGGTGTTCACTACAAAGGAGGCAGTGATGGTGGCATAACAAAACTGGGACAGATTTTTTTCAAGTTTGGTTTGGTGATGAAGAAAATGACTTAGAGCTATGTGCTTAAATCCCTTACAACGTGTTGATGAAGTAAAGAACCTTCTGACCTACCTCATTCAGATTGCCAAAAAGCAGATCAAGATTCCTTATAAGTGAAGAATAATAGAAGAAAACAGTGCCACAGTTTGAAAAAAAAAACATCCAGAAGAGAAAAACAGCAACAAAGAATGTTGTTAAATGGTGCATTTTTATCATAAAACATTAATGACAGGGCATCTTGTGATTACTTTCTAGGAGCGTAGGTGGAAAAAGACGCACATAGTAAATTTTCAAGTTATTCAGTACAGAGAGGACAGTGAGTTCAGAGTACTACTGTAATATAGGTTTGACTATTTTTAAAAATGCTGTCTTCAGCTTTCAGCAGATACCATATTTTAAAAACTATTGGACAGCTTGATATAAAATGCAATTTTTTTTTTTAATCAATCCTTTATTCTGTATAAATTTGAAAATATTTTAATTTCACCAGGTAAGCCTACAAGTTGTCGACTGCATTTTTTTTTTTCAGCTCTACATTTGTTCTCTCAGAAAATTTACCAGAAAAGAATGTAGACTTAACAGTAACAGTAATTAAGGTATCAAGATCAAATATCATGAAGTTCCAGACACCAAGCTTAGTCTAACAATGTAGATTCAGTGTGAGCTTATGCACACTTTCTAGTTTTTGTTTGCCCTTTTAACCCTAATACTTCTCATTTGATCTAGCCTCACCTTCTGAAAAGGAAAACAATTTTAAATTATTTTTTCATTCTCATTCTTTCAGATATTACTTTACAAATAAGCCTATTTTCAAATAAAATCAAAAGAATAATGAAAATGATCCTGTTCTTACTGGATTTTTAAGACATCCTCAAACTTTTATACTTAATATCACTCAAAAGTTTATTTTGAGGACATATTCCTTTAAAAGTTGCTTCTAGAATGCAAGTTTTGAGAGATTCATCTGTCAGGCCATCTCATGTGAACACACAGACACTATAACTTTTAATTCCTTTGTATGGCACAGCTCTACAAACAGAAAAATTGCCAAGTTCTTGAAATCAGCATAGCAGCCCTACCCGATATACAAGTGTGGAATCATGAGACTATTTCTTAAGGTCAATGCAGCTTATGGTAATGAATATGGAAAGGTTACTATTGTTGTCTTTTGTTGATTTCGCCTCAAAAAATGCAAAGAACAAAAAGGTCACTAAGCAATGTTTCTAAGCTACCTTGGAATTTACTAATCTATCACTGAAGAAAATAAAAAAGGGTTAATAAAATATACTGTAGACATAGAAAATCAGATTAGAGGTGGCATTTCACTGTGAACCCTTCTTTAGACAAAAAACCCGTAATCAGAAAGAAAAGGTAGTTTCAGACTTTGATCGCTAAATAAATATTTACAAACTGAATAAAGCTTTTTAATACAAGCCTGAGCACCGTAACACGTCATTGAAGAACATATCTGTGACAGTGGAACTGACATCTAATACTGTAATGAATGCTAGGTGTAACAATTTTATGAAAACCGTACTTGTCTGGATCACCAGAAGATGTTACTGTATATTGAGTTTTATAGTCCAAGTCCATACAGGAAAGAAATGACTGGAAGGTGATAATGCAACATCAAGAGATTAGCATTTAGCACAACATACTAAATTACCATCTGAGAAATTTTGCATTCTGCCAGCACTATCAAGCTTGGATAGCAAAAGGTTTGAATTAGAGGAATTCTGAAATGAGATAAGTAGAAGCCCATTGATGGCAGACCAGATTGGCAAGATGGCAAAAGGGCAGAAGCATGTCTAAATGTCCTGCTCTTTTTTGGGAAAAACTTAAATGCAGACTAAGTTAAGAAAAAACACATCTCTCTTCTCTGATATGGTTTTGTCCTAAGCAAATAATGAATCCATTTCAAGCCATTATTTAGTTTCTGTCAGTGTCTCAAAATGAATACATCAAAATCTGCAAATAAGTCAGATCAACAGTAGAAGCCCCTGATGATATCTAGGAGCTGTAGGGTGAGCAGACAAACCAGAGGAGAAATTGAGACTGAAGAAGGAGAAACTTTTACTTCTAACTCAAATCACAGAGCCAGGGATCAAGAACCAAAGATGAACAGAGGTGAACTTTAGGAGCTATTGGAAATATTATGAACAAACAGTAAATTCTTTTCTAAGTAAAATTAGTATGAAACTAATAGTGCTTCTAAATGGATATTTCCATCCATATGTGTCAACAGAATACGCACAGCATGGATTCTGAGATATTGTGTATATTTATGTCTGTGATACTGCCACATTGTGTGACCCATTGGCTTAATAGTAACTTGTCTATGGTATTTGTGTAGTTGATGACAGAGCAGAAGCAGCATCATCATCTTGACATTTTGGCATTACTCTTCATTTATCTTGTCTTTTGTGGCTATATTATTTAAAATGCCAAAGGTTGAGACAGATAAGCCAAATTCCACAAATTTTAATGGGAATATTTTATACTTTAAACTCAAAATAGGCTTCTTGTTTGAGTGGAGAATCAGCTTTGAAGATAATTGTGCAAAGAGTGAAATTGTTGAATGAGCCATTTGGTAGAATAAGTTTTGAATGATGGCGAACAAGTCTTTTCATGAAGCAGCCCTCTGACCCTTTGAGGATGGGTTAATCTATTTTAGAAATGTTGAAACTCATAAAGCAATCTGCGATTTATATGTAAAGGCTGATGCTGCTGAATTTGTATGATCATTTTTACCTAGTATGTTGAAAAATAGGGATTACAGAATTAAGGAAAATAACTACCCAAATTGCACTGGAAATAAGCACCTCTAGTTTATCCATTTCTTATTATATAGAATGTTATGTTTAACAAAATTATGTTTAACAAAAGGAAATTTAAATAGATTTTTTTTAATGATACATTCATTTTATTTCCAGCTGAACTTCCTCTTTTGTGTTTGTGTTTATGTCTGTATAGGCAAAGATCTGAGACTGAATTTGCTTCTCAAGCGGAATTTTTATTGATACCACATGATGTAATGTACAGACGTAGTGAGAAGAAATGAATTTCAGGTTTCATCTGCATTTTCATTTCAGTATATGTCAAATGCTTTGCTTGGTTTAGATAAAGGTCAAGAAAGCACAGACTTTCTTTTTATCTTAAGAGTTTTTGTAAAGCTGGGAAAATGTAGGCAGAATGATTTGGAAATGAGTTTCTTTAAGAATTCTGTACAGTGGTCCATTCAATTCCTGAAAATACTGTTTAAATGTTGAAAGATATATCCTCAACTGATAGAGGTTTAACTGCTCTGTCTACAAAAACGAATAAGGAAAAAATGGAGAATATGACCCAGTCTGCCATGAACTATTACATAGCAACAGAAAAGGTATCGATTATAGCAGTGTTGCAGGAGAAGTTAAGGTAATAATAATCTGGCCTCTCTTCAGCAATAAGATCCTTCAAAGCTACTTTATATTTAGTTGTGGATATGCACTATTTACTTCAACACTTGAAAATTAAGCACCAGCATAAGAATGAGTTCTGGGAAGTTACAGCCCTCCTTATCATTACATAGTTAAAAATCAAGAGTAGTATTTATTTTTCTAATTATTTCACAAGCTATTATATTTGGCAAAGTAGCTGTACATTTTTGAGTAAGTGGAAGACTAAACAGGTATTAGAATACAACTGAAAGTCAGCAACATTCATAAAAAAGTTCTACTACATCTACATCTGTCTCAAATTATGTGACATCTCACCTTTTTGCTGGAACATTTATGAGGTTGGTACCTGTGTTATTTACCCGCTTTCAAGGTGTTATAATGATTAGCTAATATCCTTGGACAGAAAGGAAGCAGAAAACCCATGCATTAGCTGGACAAAAATCAGTAACACTCTATAACTGACGATGATAATGACTCAGATTCACAACCACAAGTTGTCAATGCAGCAAGGGATGAAAAACTACTTGAGTACTCCTGTAAGAAAGCAGTCATAATGACTTTTCCCTCACTATGAATAAAATAAAAAAAATTTAGGAAGAAAAAGTATAAAATGTAAGAAAAATGAGTGAATCCCCTTTTACTCATTGCTTATCTCTGCAAATAGGCTTGGATGAAATTTAGGTGCAGAAAAGTTGCACTAATTAGATTTCTAGAAATAATTACCATCACTAACCAAAGTGAATAATAAATGAAATGACTTAATTTCAATGATATCCATCTATTAAGCATTAACAAAAATAGATCAATTTCTTTACATATCATTAAGACAATATCAAGTTATTCAAGCAGTCCAGAAAAATGTTTTTCAGCAAGGTATTAGTTTAAAAAAAACTGAACTGCTTGAAGAGTGAAATTAGTTGCATCAGCATATACATGCATAAGAATAACTAACAAATTTGAGAAATTCTTCCACAGAAATGCTTCATTATGAGTGTATGAGACATGAACAAGGAGCAAGGAAAAAAATCTGAGATCTAAAATATAGATTTACTTTTTTTAATTAGACTGGAAACTTAAAAAGGTTGGAATACTTGGTAAAAGTAATTTTTATAAAATATTTTAAATCAGACAAAATTCTGACTTCTTTATCCTCCATAAAAACTTAAGTCTGGAATTTGGGGGTTGAAACTAAATGATCTTTGAGGTCCTTTTCAACACAGGCAATTCTATGATTCTATGAATTCCAATATATTTTGAATAAATTTCAGTGCCAGCATCTTCATATATGAAAATGATTCAACTGTGTTGTTTGGATAACATTAGCCTAAGTACATACAGCAGCATAGACACAGTATATTCACACATTTTAGAGTGAGAGAGGAAGGAAAGATTTTGAGGCAGAACACACATTTAAGAAAACAGTAAATAGCACTCATGTTTACATAAATTCTTTGCTAGTTTGGGGGAAAAGGTTAAGCTTTCCATTTCTGTTCCCTTAAATCTTTTAAAGTATAAATAAAATAACAGCCAATGAATTTTTTTTAATGAGTCTTTTCAGAGAAAATCATAACTCAAAAACAACAACTGATTTAGAACTCTGTGCTGCCTTTCTGAAGTCTTTCGATTGACTTTGCTGTCATTGGGGCTAAGAGGTTGTAGAAATTGGGTTTGAACAGCATACTAGGTAGCCCTATCTGCACTCCTTACCCAGATACAAAGCTGATCATTAATAAACTGGTAATCTAGGGGAAAAACATCAGGGCTCTCAGGCACATTCTAAAACCAGACTAGAGGACTGCATTCAAGTAATAATGACGACAAGGAAAGAATAAAATTGCAACTGTCTTTCTTACCATAAAAAAAAATAAATCAATTTCTAGATGAATGGAGAGTCTCAGAGACTCTTCACACAGGAGAACAGGAAGTACTGTCTCTTTGCAACCATATATGAAGATAAATATTTTAATTGGTGAAAGAGAAGCACCTGATAGATTTGAAGGAGATTTTCATCTCTGTGAACATAAGTCAACTCCTGTAAAGAAGGTTAGCAGAACTTAAAGAGGATTAAAAACAAAAATATCTAGCCTTTACTTTTTTTCCTATCTTACTGGGAGAAGAATGAAAGTCCTGCATGAAAATGTCTGTTTTATTCCAATAATACATAGCAAGGTCTCTTTGAAAGCCCTTCCACAACAGCTTTGCATTGCATCCACTGCAAAGTTAGCACACTATTCTGTTAGGCTGGAGCAGCTGCAGCCAACAATTAAAATTGAATTTACAAAATGCAAGGATTGCTATTTTCAAAAGACATGTAAATAAGAAAGGGTTTGCATTTATCTTGAGTTTATTTCATTTTAAAGAATGAAGCTTGGAATGTGGAGAGTCAATCTTAGCAATGATCTACTCTGAATACAAGGTGATTTGATTTCATTTGATACTAAATGACAAAATTTTGGCAAGGGAAGCTTGGAAAGAAATGATTGGGACAGGTTGAAAGGTTATTTCTGCAGTGGTTTAAAAAATTCTCTGCACTATCTCAGTTTCAAGATGCAATGTGAACTTCTCTTCAGCTTGGCTAAGAAAACACCTAATATCTTGGTACAGGAAGAGGTTTCATCCCTTTTCTCCAGAAAGCTGGTGCATGTTTTCATCTTCTCTTCTGCCCCTTCGCTCCAACTCTTTATTCTGCCTTTACAGCTTGGGTATCTTCACATTAGGTCTCCCTACTCTTGGTTACTTCAGCTTCCTTATGGGAGGTGCTTTCAGTAGAGCATGCCCACACACTGTTTGTAGGGCAGGACAAGAAGAATGGCAGCCACCTTCCCACTTCCACAGGCCAGAAGCAGCAAACCTCAGGAACTGACAGTAGTCTGAAGCAGTCCCTTTCCTTTCCAGTGCATGCTACACAGCCCTCAAACCCTGAAGGCAGAAAACACACCACTTCAGTGATGCCTATGCAGCATTTTTCCATTTACCATGCCACAAAGCCATGGAGTTGTCCTAGTTAGTATTTAATTCATAAAGGCCAGAATTAGACCTTGCAAAAGTCAATATGAGAATTCCATGGAATGCTGAGGTGCCATTTGGTCTGCAGGACTTGAAAACAAACCCATAATCCTTCTCTGTATGAGTCTGACAGTTTTAATATTAATTGGCTATTGTATAGCATCCATGCATGCAGTGTTGGCAATTAAGGCAGAGTCAACAGTTAGACACCTCCAGGTTTAAAGTAAGATCACTTGGTTAATTAGGATACAATTTGGTTTTATATTCTTCTAGAAATTGTTCAAATAATGTTTATGCATTATTACAGAATTAAAAACTGTCAAAGCATCTGTATCTAAAGTATCTGACATAAAGGGATAACATCTGGACTTTGAGAATGATCTTTTTAATAGTATCAGAAACAGTGTTGTTCACATTTAAAAGAATGAATCTAAACAGGCTTGTTTAGGAAGAGGAAGACCAGGTTTCTGTTTCCTCAGGGATAATACATAATATCCAGTTTCTTTCTATATTTTAGAAGCACAGCTGTACTCAATTAACCCATTATTATGGACAAAAATGACATTCCTTAATTCAACAATGCAAGAATTTGCAGTTTAAGAACCACACCACATGAACTTTACATACTGTATGTGACACTGTATCTGTTGACAAAGATATGCATCTCAGCACTGCAAATTGTCATTTTGAGGGCACTGCATAGCAGGGAACAACAATAAAGGAGGGAAAAAAACCCACTACAACAGTGTAAGCTACAATAATAGAGTTTAGGATGTAATCACTTAGCTGCTGTCTCTGACCACAGTGGTAGAATACTACTTTCCAGCTGAGTTTAGTCTCTGAAGGTCATTAGAGATGTGTACCAATAAACATGCACTCTGCTATCAGATTAGCAGACAAAACAGTTTCCATGGCAACTATTGGACAAGAGAGCTTGCCTGAATTCAGCATTAATTTAAAATATTTTTTTTTCCTCCCTCAGTCTCCTTGGAGTCAGTACTGTGGAACACAAGTGCTTGCAAGCTCTCTAATCTGCGGCTGCCTTTGAAAACCCATCCAATGTGTGTTGAAGCTGAGCCAATTAACGTTACGAGAATTGGGTAAATTGCAGAGAATCTGGCAAGGCTGTGTTTACCAATTAGGGGTTTTTTTATGATGCAAATGTTGCACACCATGCATCAGGAATAAAAGCCAGCTATGCTGAATATGAAACTGTTAATTGCATTTTTCAGAGACACAGCTACAAGGTGAAACTAATCATACAAATGATAACTGGGTTTTACCACCTACGGTGCTTTGGTATTGCACTTTCACTAATCTCTATTAAAATAGCCCATAAATCTCTACAGCAATAGAAAATGCAGACTTTAGTACGCCCTTATGAATTTTGGGGGACATAAGAACCATGGAAATTAAATATGGTTTAAAGGAAGGTAATCAAATTATTAATAAATTGTGACTTTTTTAAAAAAATACACATTTGCTACCAGACCAAAAGAGAATTATAATCTATTTAGCCTATATGGAAATCCTCCTGTTAAAAGTGTCTAGTAAAGATGTCGATGAGTAAGAAGTTTCTCTGATCAATCAGTTCAAATGAAGACAGGGGAATGGAAAATTGCTCAGATCAAAACTCCTCAAGGAAATAAGACAGTGTATAGAGAAGTTTACTAGATACTTTGCAAACAGTAGGGAAGTCCAATATACAAGGCCCTGGGTTGCTCACAGGATTTGGGTATATTTTAACCTGAAGATATTTTTGAAAGGAATAGAATACTACTTATTTTTTAGTATTACATATCATTGTAGGGAGCAGCAAAAAAATGAAATAATTTAAACCTGATACCTCTAAGGGTAAAGCTTACCTTAGTTAAGCAATATGTAAGAAATATCTACACAGAACACAAGTTATATCCTTCAAGAAAGCTTTTCATGGTGTAGCACTACTCAGAAACACATAGAAGTTTTGTTTGAATGTTTTTCTCAAACTTCTCAGTAAGGAAAATGTCCCAGCAAATTAGTTTTCAGCTTTTTTTTTTTCCTCTCTCCTGTACTAAAGTTTATTCATTAGCTAAAAATACCTGATACTGCATCTCTCAAACATTTAGAGAAAAAAAGCACTTATATTTAGAAAAAAACTGCTTCCCTCACCTCTACCAGTAAACCACAGGTATTACCACCATCACTACCACTGTCTCATCCATTTGCAAGTAAACAGTACATTACAGATGCTTAACTAATTCATGGTTAAAAGGAAGGTATTACGATTATTATTAATAAATTATGACTTTGTTTTCTGTGACAAATTACATTAAACAGTGATGACAAGTAAATCCAGAGCCTTAAAACATTTGAGTAAGCCAGTTTAATTGTCTTCAGGTTTGATAAAGACCACAGTAATTTTGGGACCAGAGTCCTAAAGTGCTCTTTTGGAAACTTAACTCAGTTCTTTCCTTAAATTATTTATTGCTTTTTCTTTTAAAAAAAATCTTTCCTACTCTGGAGGTGATGTTCATACTGTGCTTTCCCCACTTATGTCAGTCACACAGAATTAGAAACAGATCCAAAATCCCATCATCAATTAGTCAAAATTATCCCTGTGCTTTGTCTTCAGAAAACAATGTGTGAAGACAAACATTTGGAGAGCACAAATATTTGTTAAACTAATGTATTTTGTAGTCACCATCACATGTACATGATGCTTAGCAAAAGAAGAAAAGCATCAGGCAGAGAGGGGTTTCAAATAGTGCATTTAGAGAAGAGGATCAAAGTAAATGCTGCAAAGAATAACCACAACTAGAGTAATACACTAGACAACTTCAATTGAAAGTGGCATGGCTTAAAGTAACAAGATAATAGGACTGAATAATGCAAATGACCATATCCCATGTGGGTTTGCACTACAAGAGATCCTAAAACCACAGAAAATTAGGAAAAGGCATTGAAGGGGAGATTCTTGAAGAGATTTTCCTAAAAGAATAGAGAAAATGAGGACAGCTGGGAACCTTGAATGCACAGCAGGATGAGGGGCAAGGGAATGATTTGCTCTATAATAAGAACTGAGGGAAACAGTGACAACTGTAGAAAGTGCATGAAGAAAACTAGCCAGGAATGAATGGCCCATGTGTTTTTGAACCACGCTAGTGATCAATCATCTATTTTCCAGCAAAAGACAAAATACACATTTGAATCGCAACTGCTGCCAGTGTGCTTATCCCAGATTGGTACGGCATTAAGACAGCAAGAAAAACTCTATCTGACTTGATAAAATGGTTATTAAGAAGGACTGGTTTTTGTGTGCTTCGGGAGACAGATGGGTCATGTCAGAAACAAACTGCTTCTGAATGACACTTCTCCTGCTTCTTTTGTATACTTATTTACTTGAGATTTTCATATTCTTGGGTTGATTAACAGGACTCTAAAGAAACTCAGTACAACTGGCACATACAACTCAGAGCTAAAGGTTTGAATTCTGTTCAGAGTTTTCTTCTGATCAGGAATTTACTGCATGTCTGTTCGCTCCTATTGTCCCCAATGTTCAAAGGCACAGATTTGTGAAATTTATTTTTCAAGAACTTAGCAGCCATTCAAACGTGGCCAGAAATCATTTTGATTTCTATTGTTGCAGTGCATAAATCTGAAGACCTTGGATCATGGGCAAAAAAGAAAGAGGAAAAATTAAAGTAATCGAGATAATAATCAATGGATAACAAAACACAATTGTTACAGGGGGTTATAAAGCACTGAAAAATCTGACTGATTATCTCTGCAAACAAGCTATCAGATTGCTGGAAATTGTTGGATGCTATTGGGAAAAGATAACTTCGCAATGAATGACAAAATTTTGATCTGTCTTTTATCACCAAAGTTGTAGAGAGATGAACAACAAATCATCTGATTTTTAAGGAGGAAATCTCACTTTCAAATTATTTCTTCAGCAGCAATCCAGTATCACAGTATAAGAAAACTTACACTTTTGAATAAGGCTACCTGGCAGCAGGAAACAACCAGGAAAGTTAGAACATAAAGCAAGTATTACAAATTATCATTTTACAGTTGTAGGAAGTGAGATGCAGGACATTTCCTGATACTTAAACGATTACCTGGGAATAACTCATATGCTCAGGTAATAAAGTCAAGGAAGCAATTTAGGCAAGATCACCAAGATTAAATCCGGAACCTTTCAAAATTCTTTTTTCCACAGATACATTAATCTGCTTTTCACTTTTGTTTTTTTCCTCCAAATATGAAAACATGGTTTTGCACATCACCCAAGAACCACCCAAATCCAATCATGCAGAATTATAATGCAGAAACAGAAATTTCACTGTATTCAGAATATACCTGTAGTCAGACATACAAGCAATGACTTCCTTGTAGATTGCTTGGTACTAAAACAATAAGAAAAGAGGAAAAAGATAAGAAATATAATGAACATTAAAATGATATCTGGTCAAACACTTGGCTTTTTCTGCCTTCTGAGGATACACTACTCCTTGTTCTTGATGTCAGTTAGCTGGGCTCTTACAGGTGTCATAGAAAGGATTCAAAACCAGAAAATAATTCATCTTACGTGACTCAACAGGAAGAGGTACCCTATCTTTTTAAAGAAGTCTGAGAAAAATGCAACTATAATAATGATTAGGAGAAATAACACCATTATTTTCTGTTTCTGGATGCTTCTTCATCCTGCTCCAGAGTTGGAATCCCAGAAAAATAAAGTAGGTCTATACATAACCAGAAGTAGAAATGCATTCTAAGTACACTGAAAGCTGAAAGCATGAGTTGTTGCTTCTGTGTTAAACAAGGAACTTCTCCAAGTTACTATAATATCAAAATGTTTTCTCCATCCCAGCACCATGGAGACTGCAGCACTAAAAATAAGCACTGTCTATAGAGAGATGAATGAAGATGAACGTGGCATTCTGCAACCCACAGCCAATAAAATAACTTAAATTTGGATTGAAATCATATGTAAAGAAAACTCAGTCAGTTTTCCAACAAGCATTTGAAATGCAACTACCACAGAGATTGAGCTACATCAGCATTAGTCAGTAATGTGATATCTGTCCTTCTAGAAACTGACACAGTTTCAATAAACATCTATAGTTGACTCAAAGTCAGAATACTTTCCTTTTACTACAATCCAGTCTCTAGGGGTTGTAGTTTCTTAACCTTACAAAATATTGCAAAATATATCAATAATAAACCTTGTAATTAAAATACCTACATACTCTTGTCTAAAATGAATCTCATTTCCATGCTACATCTACTTCTCCCAAATTCTCATTTCCATTGAGTTAAATTTTTATTTTCTGAATTATAATATTATGGTTGATATGCAGAGTAACTCATTGGGTAGCTCCTGCAAAAACAAAAAACAACCCAAAAAACCAAACAAAAAAAAATCAAAGAAAAACTACCTATGGGTTGTAAAACTGAAAATAGGTTTAGGACTGGATATCTTGAAAAATTATTTCTGAACCATTAAGTATTAGGATTTTTAACCTCGCCTGTGTTATTGTATGTGTGTACTATTGGTATCTGTGAAACGTTATTGTAATCCTAGAGTTAAAAGGAACTGTTCCTTCTGTACAGGTCATTGAGACCTCCACAGAAAGGAGAAGCAATCAAGGTACAGGATGAGACTGAATAGTGTACAATTTACAACACAAAGCAGTAAAGTGTTCATTAGATTTCAAAATAATCTGCTATACAGATTTGAGGTAATACAAAAAAGTTCTGGTTTATTCCTGTAAGACATTAACAAGTGGAGCTTGCAAGATTCACTCATTGAATAGAAAGGCTTCAGTTCTCAGAGAAATAAGAAGGAAAAGAAAATTTTCACTTGTGGATTGGAAGTAAATGAAAAGAGGTGATGCAAGAACATCCTTTAATCTATATTCCTAGACTTCTATTACTGTTATGCCATTCACTACCCCAAATGATTATCAAGTCAAAAGTAAACTCATGTACAAGATACATGAAGACTGTGTCAATTTTCAAAAAACTGAAAGGCATAAACATTTTGGAGAGTGCAACATTAATTTCCCTAGACATCTAAAGCTGTATAGAAAAGTGCAGGGTTAGCCTGCAGATATGAAATGATTGAGGGAAAGGGTGTAGACAGCTCAGACACCACTGTGAACACTGGGATCTAGCAGCGACCTATCTTTCAGCAGGAAAGGATGCACCAAGTCATACTGGAGGCTCACTAAGGGGCTCTGCCAGCACATGGTGGCAAGTGATTTGGTCATGTGGATTTACCACAGTCATACATATTTACTGGACTAAAACAATCACAAAAGATAAAAGCCAGACAACACCTGAACCTTGCAAAAAGAACCTCAGATAATCTTTGTTCAAGTGTTAGTATTGAAAGTTTATAGAAAGGCTTTGGTCTGTTTTTAGAAGGTGTCATTTAAATATTTTAATCAAATTTACAAGTTCAGTAAAAATACAGTGGTTAAGTAGAAGTGTAGCTACTGACTTAGCACATATTTTATACAACATCACTGAACATCTTTTGGACTTAGAGGAAGATGTATGATGTAAGTACTGGGAATTCTCAGTTTGGAATATACATTTGGAATAACAGTAGTTAGAAATCTGTAGTGTTAATTATACAAACATTTTTTATTCTATCCTCCTCAAAGCTATCAGTGAAAGATAAGTAGTATCATGGGAATGAAAGACAATGTTTAAATAGCATACTGAAAACAAATGTATAAACTAAAAAACTTAATAGAATTCTCTTTGATCATTTTCCTCCACCTTTCTCATTCTTCTCAAGATTACTTCTCCAATAGCTGCACAGTGCACAGTAATGGCTGCTAGAGCAGCTGCTCAACAGTTGCAAATGTATTTTCTAACAATGGTCCTGAGTATCTGAAAGAAGTAACCATGACATTCCACTGTCCCAGTGTAAACAAATTATGTTTCTTGGAGATCTCCAGAATTTGGGAAGAAATGCTTACTGATAAATGTCTTCCTCATGTTTCCCTGTGTCTCAGCCCAAGCAGAGGTGAGAGGCATGGCCTTCTTCATAGGTCCTTTCCAAATGAGCTGTTCTAAAGCCTAAATCCTCTGGGGCAACACAAGGAAAAGAAAACATGATGCTCCCAGATCCCTGGGGCTTCACATCAGTTGTAGCCACATTTGAAAGATGAACTGTCCACTTAGAGATACCATCAGGACAGCCTACTTTGGAATAGCTAGGACAGGTTATTCAAAGTTAGCATAACAGAAGACAAGCTGTTCTGATGCAAGAAGTTTGTACTTGTTCCTGTAACCTGAAGTTATTTTAAAAAATATATACATCCTGTAACAGTTACGAGGTATTATACCTGTTGAATCATTACTTGATAAGTACTGTGAGATTTAATAGCTCCATGTTAATCCATCTCAGGAGGACTTAAGGTGGAAACGAACCTACATAACCTTTTATAAAGCTTCTACCCAAGAAACCTTTCCTCTCCTGGTGATATGATAAAACAATCATATTTTGCCAGAGGCTCGTTTTGTCCCCCATATGTTTTCTGCCCTGGCAGAAATAAACACAACCATATATAAGTTAAGAAGTCCTTGTCAATCCCTGAATTCCAGAAGCTACTGACATATCTGTTTTGCATCTTGTAAGACATGTCATTTCACTTCACTGTTCTCATTTGTAGTACTGAATACAATAATTCAAACATACTTATTTTCAGCAGTGCTATGGCAAAAGGAATGGACTTACAGTCCTTTAATGAAGGCTCAGTTAAATCCCTGCTATAGCTACAAATATTTATCCAACCAAAAAGACAGAAACAACAGCAAAAGAAAGAAAGCTAGAGGAAAAAAAATTATTCAGCAGGCCAAATCCATTTATGTCTAAAGGAGATGCAATAAGCTGTCAGAAAAATTCATATAGTAATAAAGACCGGAGAGAAATGCAAAGAAACTGTTCTTCTTTTCCAAGTATATATGACCAAAGTAAAGCTTTCTGGGTCCCTTCCAACCCAGGATATTTTATTCTATGAGAAAAAATCTCCTATGAATCCAGAACAAAAATTTCCCTTCAGTTTATTTTCTGTTGTATTGGTTACTTTTCCATTTCACTGGCTTTGGTAATGGAGGCAATTGGTCGTTATTGACCATTTATATGGGGGTTCGTTGGCAGTAGCATTTTGAGAGAAAAAGTGCTTTTCCAAAAGATCCTGTGTTGCTTTAGAGCATGTAGCAGTTTCAGTATGCCAAATGCACGTCGTGCTGTGAGCCATCACAGCAGTACACAGATATTGATTTAGATAGAAACCAGAGGGCTGGGGAAGATAGAAAGGGCACAGCGTGCTTTCTGATGTGTATGCATTATTTAGCTTTCATAGTTTCATCTGAAGTTAGTGTCTATTTAGATAAAATTATAGAATCGGTATCGCTGCGGTCAATACAGGTACATCAAATTACTTCAGAACTAAAGAGATACAAATGATACAACTTATTTGCTCTTACAGCTCTCAAGAAAATGGCTTTTAGTGATGATCTATTTTTGTTTCTATTCAAACAATATACCTGGAAAAACATTTCACCATATTGTGAGAAACAAAGAAAACTAGTCTTATCTGCTTGGTTCATGAACATGTACAATGGTGAATTCTACCACAAATTCCATTGATGCTAATACCAAGAAACCTCAAATGATTGATTTGAAACAACTAACTGAGAATTTCTGAAGATTGAAATTACTAAAATACACTAAAAATGGGAAGCAAAGGGAAAAAAAGAACAAGATGTATTCCACAAGCAAAGTAAAGAATCAGAAGGTCACAAGAAATCATAACATTTACATTAGTTACTTGGATTAAAGTTCCATTTTTTAAACTATTATTTCCCAATATTCATGTAATGTATTTTACTGAAATAGACAAAGTACTTCCCAGGCTCTGAAAAGCCAAGGTGAGTGTACTTGCTTTGTACAGCCTTTTTTTCCCCCCTTAAAAAAAGCTACCATAAATCAGACATATAACTTTTTCTTGGGCCAGATCTTGCATCAAAGAATGAAATCACAAAATTTAAACTATTTTATTAATGATATAACATGTGCAGGAATGAACAGGAACAAAAGCTGAGATGAAACCTCCAGATGTCACAGAAAGGTATGTATTTAGAGCACCGTATTTTGCAACTCTACTAACACACAAGTGTGGTAAGAAGACCACAAGGGAATGACTGACAAACGCTAGAGTTTCAGAATACAGCCACTACCCTTTCACTGTGATCATCAGCTACCAGGCATTTGTACGGTAACAGTCTAAATTAACACTACTAATATCTAAAGAGTTGTTTTGCAAATAAGAACTTGCAGACCAAACTGAACACTGCACAGTCTCAGATAACAAGCTGGCAAATAAATGTATTCACATGGAAACACTTATTTGGGTTAGTAGTGCAGAAACATTGACTTCTGAAAACACACAGATGATTCTCACACATTAGCCAATGAGATATGAAAAATCTCTAATAACAATGAGTAGCTTTTAAAGAAAATGAAATGGTTGCATCTTTTTACCAAAGTATTAGATAAGAGCTCAGTAAATTTTGAAATTTAGATTATGGTTCACCTCACACTTAAGTTCTCTCTTTTCAAGGAAAAATAAGCCAACTACATCTGTCATAGCCATCATCACTACCTGTATAATATACATTCATATCATAATGTAGAGACTATATACTTAGTGGAACATTTAAAAAAGCCCAAATGAATACAAACAAAATACAAACTATAAAGGCAAACAATTTTTACACTGACAATTACCTGTAAGCATCATACGAATAGGAGTGGATGCAATCCTCCAATTTTGCATGGCATAAGGAGAAACATGATTTATTCAAAAAGCAAATTTTCCCCATGCCATTAATACTAGCCATTGCATTTTAAAACACTGATGATACCTTATCAGCCTGTTATTCTTCTGGGCAGATTTAAATTTTTATCTTTCAAGTTAAAATTCTGCCTTTATTATGTTGTTATTTATAACCTAACATAAAAGTGCACAAATAAACAAAGCATACATTTTGCCATGGAACTGCATGTGAAAAAGATTGCTCCAGTGGCTACTTTTCTATTACCCATTTTCTAATGCAGAAATCCCTTGGAGGCCTTAGCTAAATTAATGAATTAACATCCAGCAAAACTTCAAAATGACTTAAATTCTATTTAAATAATAAAATATTGCTTTTTTCAAGATTTAAATCACATTTTGTCTAAAATAATAACAACTCAGCTTCCCCCCTGCCCCCCAACAACACACTCCCCAGATCAGATCTTTTCCAAAATGTACTGTGAGAATATTTGTGATTTGCAAGTCAAAGCCATGAACCTTACACTGATAATAACACTTAGAGAGATGGGCAAGTGAGGACTGGCAGACCATCCCTTCCCAGCCTTAGACCTTATAGAAACAATGAGAATGGACAGTTACCCAGCATCATTATTCGGGGCCTGGGTCCAGCCAGTCTTTTCTGTGCACTTTTCCTGCTGAAAACATCACAAGAACAGCTGCTTTCATAGGATTTTTCATGAAGTCTCAGGGGATCTTCTTGTTATGTTACTGCAGTATTTTGAATGACAGTCAGCCAGCAAAAACAACAAGAACAAGCTCCAAAGAGAGAAAAGTGTGGGGATAGGGGACATAAAAAGACAGGGAAGTAGAAAGGAAGATAAAGAAGAACGAATTACAAAAATAGGAAAGATCATAGAAGATCAGCAAAAATATGTTGCAAAAGTAGAAAATGAGGTGAAAACTTTAGAGGAAAAGATTTTTAAATGAGAAAAAAAGAAAAAACAGACATCATAATGCAGAATTCATTCAAATAAAAAGCTTAAATATAAGAATTACAATGGAAGGACTGAGTGAGGCCTATGTGAAACTTACAATAAAATGCAAGAGATGAATACAAATCAGACACTGTCTAGCCAGAAAGACAGAGTAATCAAATGGTGAAGAATAAATGACATTCACAAAGCTAAGAACACGTGTATAATTTTATTTTCCATTGGTAATAGAAACATGCGTTGAGTTCATAGTACCCACTTATATCTTCCCTAAAATATTGTAAGAGAAGGTTCAACTTGCCTGACAAGCAGTGATTCCTGTATATTGATATATTTCACTTTTTCAGTGTTTCTTGCATTCTTCGTAGTGATGCTGACATAAAGCTCACATGCACATGTACAACACAAAGTCTACAGACACATACGAACACAAAGCCAAGATGTGTTCGCTTTTCTTCGCACAGCACCTAAACCACAACTTTACAAATATTAATACTATATAAACAACTGCAATGGGAAGACAACAGTGAGCCCATACCAGTGAGATAACTGCTGCTGACACTGAACCTGTAGTTAAGGTTTGATCCTGCTGCTTTCCAAGCACTGGGGAATCTCCTGTGCTGGGACAAGAGGCAGCCATAACCATGAGTATACAGATAGGAGAGGGAAGAGATGAGTCAGGATTTCAAAAGAGGAGTTAAAAAGGATTTAAAGGCAGCAGCAATCATTGTGCGCATTAAGCCTGAGCTGAGGGCTATGGATGTCAGACAGAAAGCTTTCCTTAGCAACTGTGGCCTCTGACTCAAGTTCTTTTTACATCCAGGAGGTCAGGAAGGATTATGGTTTGGGAAGCTGAGAGATTGAAATCTTGCTACACAGGCATTAAAACCCTTTTCTCTACCTCCACTGTGGCAGCCCAGTTGCAGCTGTGGGGTTTCCAGCTGGACTGCCAAGACCAGACCAAGAGAACACAGCCATATGCACACAACCTACTGTTGTTTTCCCTCCTCCTTTCTATTGTTATTGAATATTTTCTTTCCTGTGCTGCCTAGTACTGCAGTATTTCTATAAAGTGATCAGAACCTTTGGACTCTTATAACTGAGTAATTATAAGGCAGTATTTTGATGAACTGCTGAAAATTCCTCAAAAGCAAGCTCCACCCTTCCTCATCAAAGATGAGTTTAGGGGGAGAACTAAAAACATTTCATAAAAGATGAAATATATGAGTTCATTGGGTAATAGTTCTTAAGTCTCCACTTAATAAGATGCGAAATCTTAATAAGTCTCATCTTAAGATGCAAAATGCTGTTTTCCTCAAGCCTACTCTTTTCTTGCTCCCTCCACCCTAAATCCCCAAAACACATATGAAAAAAGTGTAATGACAGCATGAATAAAAAAGTGACTCCAAGTATAATTTCACGTTTTTCTCATGTAGTTTTCTAGAATTAGCTTTCTAAAGAAAATAGGATACATTACAATTCCTAAATCTTTCTTTTCCATCTTAAAATATTAAAATATTGCTAATACATGAACTGAGAGGGTTATGTCTATTTTTACTTTAGAGAATGTAGATAAAAGGCACAGCATTTTTTTCTGTACTGCTTCACATGCACATGCACCCCTTTCCAGTGTTGTTTTAATCTCAACTGGAGGTGACTACTCATTTGTAAAAGAAAAGAGGTTAAGAGGCACTAAATAAAGATGACAGATAGCTTCATAAAATAATTTAAATTACTCTGAAAAGGAGCTGGGTAGAAAACAAAGATGATGCTGTTTACAGTAACAATATTTAAAATGTATTAATTAAACCCAGAGCAGAACTACAAAAGAGAGAGGTGCTTTGAAGATGGAAAGCTCTGAATGCCACAGGAAGCTTTGAAGTTTCTCAGTTTCCTTTGTTTCTCACTCATAATACATGAGGACACTCTGCAGTAGCTAAGCTTTAACTTTCAAGGGACCTTTTTCTGTTTGTTCCACCATTAATGAGAAAAAAAAGATACCCTGCTCTTGCTATTCGTCTTTAGAATTCGTGGCAGAGAGATTCACCGCTGCTGTGAGAATTTCTGGTTCCTTTCTGGGAAGGCTATTTCATCTATTGAAGGTTACTCTGCAGTCAAAATATGCCAAATATATGCCAGATTTTTTTTTTTTTTACAGAAATTAGTTACCTAATACAATTTCACTTTAACTAAGGAGGTAAATAGGGCTTGTTTCAAACAAGCACTTAAAACTGAAAGTAAAAATATCAACTTCACATACAATTACTTGACTTTTCTCTCCTTTGGTTTATCAGAAAATTATATCAAAAGCAGGCAATATTGTCCAGCAATACTTTCTTCACATGCTAGGAAGGAAGAATGCAGGGAATTGGAAAAGGAAGAGTGTGGGGAGAATTTTTACTTCTAGGTGACGTCTCTAGCAGCTGTTGAGTTTAATATTTGAATATATTGAATTAAAAGGTGAACTCCCACACACACACATTTCTTGGCCTGACCCAACAGGGAAAAAAAAAACCCTTCACTTCTTACATATGACTCCTGCAGAAAGGTAGTTTCTCCTTCTCTTCCTCCATCCTACTTTGTAGCTTTACATAGATCAGTCCCACTATGTGCATTATCTCCAGAGATAATGCCATCATATTGTTATGCAAACATGCAAATCACCACTTCCAGTTGCCATGGTTTCAAACTGAAACTCTCACATCCTTCTATCATGGCCCAGAATAACTTATTTCAAAAAAGTAAAAAATAAAAAGAATTCAGAAAGGAAGCTACTAGGGAACTAGCTTGCATCACACTAGGGGAATTTAGGCAGCTCTATTTTGTAGAGGACTAAATCCCAGGTATATATATATTTTAACTTGCACTAAAACTTCTTACTGCATTTGGGTTCTGTTAATTAAAACATTTTTACATAAACTGGCTCGCATTGTCTTTAATTTAAACCTTAATGAAAGGAAGGAATGTCAGGTTCCCAGCCGTAAGACAATACCATTGGGAATGTTCAGCCTTCCAGTTTTAACATTCAAGGAAATAGTGCATTAATGCAGTCAGAGTAGCTTTACATTAAGTCTATTCATTGATTGCTTCCACACAGACTTAAGAAAAAATACTACAGAAATGAAGTCCAAGCAGGAGCAGCATGGAAGCCAGTGCTGCCTTGGCCAGAACCTCCTGTAACCAGTGGGAATGGGCTGGAGTAGCACAGCCAGGTGACTGTTCCAGCTTTCCTGGCAGTGCCAGTGCTAGATTGATGATTGAATGGATGTGGACACATCTGTTGGAAAGAACAGGAAGGCCCCAAATTTTCTTGTATAAAATTAGCCAGCAGATGCCAGCTATTTTGAATATCCACTAGCATAAAGCAGGTCCAGAAAAAGTAAGCGCGCTCTTATGTTTCAGCAATCTGCATTTCACCACTGGGCAACTCAGCAATGTTAGACATCTTGTGGTGTCTATATGAAGAGGCTGATTTTCTCAAGACCTCTATAAACCAAGGAAAAGAAAGAAACTCCTACACAAGGCAATTCAGAGTCACAACTCAACTTAGATGCTCCACATTATCCTCTGGAGATGCTTCCCTTAAGAGACTGTCCCCCAGATTTAGTTACAAAAAAATCAGGCGTTTTGAAGTCTGAAGCACTGAAGGGCTTCTCAAGAGCTCACCAGTCTATGCAAGGATAGGAACACACAGACCAAACCAGTGAAATTAAATGAAGATTAGGTTACACGGGACAGCTCTGGTTATGCTAAGTCCCAAAATGATACCTGGAGAACCTTCTCAAAATAAGGGAACCTGGACATAGTCCTCTGCAGTAGTTACCATAGAGAAGCTGCTGCTGCCCGTGGCTGTGATGGGACAATGCCTTGTTTCTGGTGTCTCTCCTGCCTGAAACCGGTATTTTGTTTGTAATTCATCTGAGATAAGCAATAATAATATCGGTTACCTGAGAGTTAATAAAACCCAAATGTTCTACATCAAAAAACAGAATCTGAACTCAAATTTAAAGTACTTACTACACAAGAATGCTCACTGTTATCTTCTCTCCCCAAAATTAATATTTATCATCCTTAATTAAACTCTCTCACATCTATGTATACTCTACTTCAAGCCTGAATACTAAATATTATTAATAATTATGGCTAATACACTGATTCATGCAAACACAAATCGCATATCTCTAGAGTCCAAAGAGGTAGTCAGTTTTCATTACGGGAAGTCCCAAGACATGAGCTCTCGCACTCCTGATTTTATGGAAGATTTTCAGTGTTCATGTGCCTTCATTCAATAAGTTAAAATAGCATGTAACTTCACATTACTTTGAAGCCCCTTATGGATTTTCCCAGCAGCTTGAGGGTAACCTTTCACCGTCTATGTCACTTATATTCTGCACCTTCATGTCAGTGCTAAAGAGAATCTTTTTGTTAGTTGTAATTTTAGTGTCGAGGAGAGATGTGATCTCTTTGTCCACTGCTGAGACAGCAGAAGTATAGCCCAGAAGAAGTGACAATTCCTCCAGTGATCTCAGGACAAACCATTAGTTTCCAGTACAAAAAGGGCTTTCAGTGGTCATTTCGTGGTTTCTGTATTTTGTTTTTAAATAGAAAAGATCCCCTTTTTTCCCCCACCTATTTTAACTCATTTAGAGGTGCCTCATGGACCAAAAAGGAATTTAGACTCTTTGACAACAGTCCAGACCAAGTGGTGTTATCCTTAACAAATATATAAAAGAAAAACGTATAAATCTTTTATAAATAAAAGTATTGTTTTGAAATAAAAAGAAAAACAGCAGAAATCAGTCCTCAGTTTTGTAGTCAGAGAGCCCTCACTACATCCTAGAGCTTTCTATCACCCCTTCTGACTTGTATCCAACTGCTTTCAGTTGTCATCTCACTTCTTTCTTAATACCTTATTTGATGGGCCAATTACTCCAAACACTTCCCTCACGTGGAGGAAAAAAAAATGTTTAGATTCAAGGATATATGGGCCAGTGCACTCAGGAAATCTTATCCTTTTAAAGAAGAGCAAATGAGGTTTTCACACCCAGCAAGCCTTATCATCCTTTTAAAGAAAGGCAAATGAAATTTTCACACTCAGGAAACAAATAAAGAAGTATATACAGATAGTGACTTTTTTCTACCTTCTTATCTTCAATATATGATACTTTTCCTGGAAAGAGAGATACATATTCGTCTTATGTAGGAAAAGCAGCTTAATTTTAATGTCTATTTTTGTATTAAGTCTCCTAAGGCAAAATGTTCTACCTGTCAGCACAGACTAAGAGGACCCCAAATTATTTAATTCCCAATTAAATAATGGTGTTTATTCTTCAGTGTGTTCTTGGCATGTTTTGTTTTTCTGCTGCAGGTGCTTGTCAGATGATTTGGAAGTATGTAACAGCCTTGTGGCTTCTTCATTTGATGCAGCTTTGCCAGTTACATTTATGTAACATCTTAGTCTTTGAATAGAGGAAAAGTAGTTATCTGAAAGCAGACTTTAGTGCCATTCTTACTTCATTGATTTCAGATAAATTCAAGTAGAAATAAATCTGGGCCAACAGGATTCTAGATAACATTATTCTTTTAGGAGCACTTAAAGACTTCTAATTAGTGTAAATCGTTATTATGATACCAAGCTGCAAATGCAAACATTCTTTAAACACAGAGCCCCAAATGCAATACACTACAGTGAATCCTATGCAACTTCTCCACTCCAGTTACAATTTGACAGGCCTATATCATATCTTTCTGTCAGTCATGCTGCTTTAAACAAACCCTAATTTCCCTGTACACCAGTTGCTCCATACCTTTGATCTTCCTAGTCACACCTCTCTATCTTTACCAATAATAATATACCTTTCTAAGGATGGGAGCAGAACTCCATGCAGTTACATGAACACAACATGAATTGTAAAAAAAAAAACATCATTTTTTTCCTCTCTTTTTTAACCTCTTTATTTCTCTAACATCTAATTTGCTTTCACTGTTGATATTGAGCCCTGAACTGGCATTTTCATAGAACTATACAGTGTATCATCAAATGTCACTCTTGAGTGTTTACACTGTGCTTACTGTCCAACCCTGTATACACAACACCAGGACTGAGGATCTCTTTCACCCCTAAGCATCACATAACATTTATAAAAATTGAGTTTCATCTGCTAATGTATTGCCCAGTCGCTAGTATATCCTTCTTCAATACAACAAACTCAGTCTTGAATATCTCTACTCTCTCAACAACTTCAGAAAGTGACTCTATCCCTTTTACAGACTGCTTGCGAGTCTGCTGAAGAGCACAAACCTTTGTGGAATTCAGCTGATGACATCCCTGTATTGTGAAAATGGATTATTTGTTCCTACTCTCTGCTTTCTTTCTTTTAATTGACTGTTTATAAGTGCGAAGACCTCTCTCTTATCCCAGAGCAATTTTGTTTCTTTGGTGAGAGATACTGTCAAAAGCCTTTTGGAATTCCATGAAATCTACATCAATGGTATCTCCTGACTCTGCTCGCTCATTATTGAGTTCAACAACTCAAAGCTGGGAGCACAACTTTTCAAAAGGTGAGTCATCCCCCAGTGTGCCATTCACACCCATGCTTCTGCTAATCTTGTACTTGGAAATACTGTGCACAGATTTACTGAATATAAATGTTGGATTCACTGATTTTTACATTCTGTGAATTTCTCTTTATCTTCTTCTACTAACTGGTATCATATTTGCCATACAGTCTGTTAGGATGAGGCTTCCTCATCACACCTAGTTCCTCAGCTGTTTCCTTCTGATGATTTGTTCAAATTCTTTCATGCAAGTATTATCTGATCTTTATTTGACTTATTTGCTCTGTAGATTCAATTCCAGACATCTCCAAAAAGAAAGATTCTTCCATAGAAACACTATTAATCAACTGAATCATGGTTTCTTGACACATCTCCTAGTAACTTTCAACACATCCAACTTGGCCTTGAACACTTCCAGGGACAGGGCATATGTTTCTTACATCTACAGTTACATATTTTGTTTTGTACTTAAACTGAGGCTGAGTCTTGGGACTCTTTCTAACCCCACTGGCCTTGCAGAGAGAAGAGACCAGTTGACTCAAAGCCTTCATTCTCATTTAGGCAATTTGCAAGGAGTCTAAATGCAAGCCAATTCCAGACCTCAGACTGGCACAGAAAATGGAGCTTGTGATGCACTTTTGGCGCAGCCTGCAATTCGAAGTGTGTACTTTATGCCCTGCCATAGAGAAATCACTACTGGTAGTCACTAGCTTTGGTGAAAGGACACTGCAAAGCTGCTGTTTTTCTAAGTAGACTAAAACAATAAAACAGAGAAACATTCATGGATAAAATAATAATTGATTTACCCAAGAACAGTAAAATATGATTAAAAGGTTAAGTTACATATCAATGCCATTTAGCTAGATGCAATCTACCACAAAATCATCATAAAATATTATTTACAATTCAGAAAAATATGGCACAACACACAGATATTAGTAACACTGCAGGTAGGCAACAAATATGCAGAAGTTGAAGCACTGGTACAGAATATAATATATACGTAGGTCACTCCAGAAGTAATGCATCCTGTTTATTTCCATGGAAACTACAACAAAGGCACAGTAACGCTATTTGATAGAGCAAATTCTCAGCTGCAAAATACTGTTTTTCAACATGCCACCACCATTAGCTATACATTTTTGTCAGAGATGAACAAGAGCCTGCATGCTACACTCAAAGACCTGCACCAGTGGAAGAGATCCACAATTGCTGTTGCCACTGCTAAAATGCACCACCTGCCACCTTTCTGTGTTCACATCTACTGTTTGATCTCCATAAGCATTCATTAGGAATAGATGAATGCCCATGGGTGCAATTTCTTCCAACACAGAAGAATTCAGTGACACATCTTTGCTTCATATGCACTTCAGTGTCAGATATGGAGTACTGGAACAGGCTGCCCAGTGAGGTTGTAGAGTCTTGAATATCTCTGGAGATATTCAAGACCTGTCTGGATGCCTACCTGCACAGCCTGTTGTAGGGAGCCTCCTTTGCAAGGAGGTTGGATTCAATAATCTCTAGAGGTCCACTCCAGCCCCTACAATTCTGTGATATCATTTTGTCAGATTGCCCCTCTACTACCATCTGTCAGACAACAACAAAATGTAACAGAATACCGGTGGGAAGGCTCAACATCTACTGCCATACCACCAACATTCACCTCTGACATCATGAGCCAACATAGTACAGTAGGAGGCACTGGTTTCAGAATAGCTCCTCATAGCAGCATCAGTAATTTTTTGCTACTACTGCTCTGTGAAAATCTCAGTAAGGTCCAAACTATAAAATACATTTTCAATACCTGCACACACAACTTGCAGTTTTCCATCCGTTAAGTATTGTAAGGCAGTGGAAAGTAGAGCAATTACAGCAGAGCAGCAAGGCCTCAGACTACAGTAAGTAAGGACTTGCTCAAATGTAACTACCATAAGCACAAAAATACAGAAAGATGCTGCTTACCTTCAAGAGGCCTCAGGTATGAAAGGATTTCTAGTAAAATACCTTTGACTCCACTGCCAGCCCTCAAATGAGGTCTGGGAAAGGGTTGAGCCAGGATCCACCCCTCCAGTCACTCAGGTGCACTGTTTGCACCCAAGCTCCCCTAGGCTGGCCCTGCCATCCCACCAGGTGCTCAATCACTGGTTCAAGCCATGACTTCACATTTCTTATACAACCATCCTCTCATTTCAAGGGAAAAACTGCACACACATTTTGCTTTTGTCTATATTCAAGATCCAGAATCCTCATCATCTATGATTAAATTATAAGCATTACCCCACCCTGCAGCATGCACAAGTCTGTAATTTCCTGCCTCTTAAGAAGGCTGGTACAGAGAAACACAATACATCCTACTTTGAGCAAAGAAATTTAGCTACTTACTACTGCTGTTCACAGACATTGAGGAATATGAAATAAAAAGCAATTATTGTTGGGTAAACAGAAGCTGTGCAACAAAAGATGTGTTTTTCAACATCTCACACAGTACACTTACACAGCTCTTTCCAAATTGTATCAAAGCTCAGAAAACTTTGTCTTAGGCTTTCTGTTACCTCTCCTATTTAAAGAATAATCAAAGGAACTACACTAAGGTCACACAAATAGCACTGGTTAAATTAAAGGTGTGTCTCAAACTGACTGAGTTTAACACATGAAAGATTATGAGGAGACCATCACACTTGTCCCTTCAGATTATCTGGCCTCCATCAGAAAGAAAAAACACTGAACTGAACTACTGTATGCAAAATAATAGCATTTACAGAGAAATACATGTTATCTTAATGAGACAACTTTTAAAATATTTTATCTAAATTAGTGTATGGTAAATAACTATACAGATGTTATACAGTATGCAGAAAAGTTAGGCTGGTAAGATTAGTGCCTTGGAAAAGATAATCAGATATAAATGAAAGGTGCTTACCAGTGTTGTAGGCTCACAAAAACCCCACAAGAAGCAATGTCCAGGAAGAAAACCTCCCTCAGTGGCAGTCAGCCCTTAAATGGGATCTAGGAGAGGTGCAGCCAGGCTCCACCCCTTCCAGTTACACAGGTGAATTGCCTTCACCTGTGCTCTTGCAGCTGACTCGGTGTTTGCCTCAGGTGGTCAATCAGAGGTTCAGGCTGTGATTCAACAGTTCCCATACAGCTACTTAAACTGGTTTCTTCCCAATTTATATTTCAAATCTTGCCTTTTTTTTTTTTTTTCCTCAGACATTCATGGAAAAAGAATATATTCAGACAACAACAGGAGAGCTAAAATTTCACAGTGAACAATTACAACATACACATGAATATATATCTTGTATAAGCACAAGTTTTCACTGGTTTCCCCTCTCCCTTCAATGGCAAATGTAACATGGACAACCAATGGTCCATCTGGGAGAGCTGTGGCTGTTCAGCCTGGAGAAGGCTCCGGGGAGACCTGAGAGCAGCCTTTCTGTACCTAAAGGGGCTGTAAGAAAGAAGGGGACAGGCTCTTTAGCAGGGTCTGTGGTGATAGGACAAGGGGAAATGGTTTCAAACTAAAAGAGGAGAGATACAGATTGCATAGAAGGGTTTATTTTTTTTTTTTTTTACAGTAAGGGTGGTGAAGCACAGGTTGCCCAGAGAGGTGGTGGATGTCCCGTCCTTGAAAACTTTCTAAGTCAGGCGGGACAGGGCTCTGAGCACCTGATGGAGCTGTAGGTGTCTCTGTTCATGGGAGGGGAGCTGGACTAGATGACCTTTACGGGTCTCTTCCAACTCAAATGATTCTATGATTCTTTCTTGTGCTTGTAATTGTCTTTTTCTTACATGGTTGAAATCTAAGCAAAATATTAGAAAGGAAGATTATTTTAAGTAGAACCCTGAAATGAGCAGTGAAGCAGACAAGGAGCGTGAGTGTGCTAAACGTATTTACGCATTGCGGTATGCTAGAAAATTCTAAGTATAGCCAACCATAGAGCAGAAATTAGAGTGAGAAGTCAAAAGTGCTCACCAAACAACAGATTCCACAGTATATTTTAGAAATGGATAAAATGTATCAACTTTAAAATTGCATTTACCAGGGAAATTCAGATATCAGTGGTAACTGATCAGACAAGGAAGGGGAGCGTGTTGTAAGTTTATATTTACACGTATACAGTAGGGGCCTTCAATTGGCATGTTTGCTTTCACTTGAGAGTGAATCAGTTGTAGCTGAGTTTGAGCTTTCTCTATAAAAACTATATATTTTAAGAAATATATTTAAAATTCTTGAGAAAATCCCCAGGGCAGAGGGGCTGAAGTTTAAATGTCATTGCTCTTTTGGAGACAAGATCAACCTATAACCTTATCAGAACACAAATGATGTCAGTGAAGAACGTCCAAGACCTGAGGAAGCATTGTAGAGATTTCTGGCATTGGATTTCACTCGCTGTTTTGTAACTTTCAGGCTTTTCCTTTGCAGAAAGACTTTTTTTCTTCTTCTTCTTCCATTTCTACTTCTTTATTGGTTACAAAAGTCCTGAAAATCCATCACTTTTATCTTCGTGCATTTTCATGATGCATAATACTGATTAGAAAATGTCTCAGCTGGTAATAAGTTCCCTTCGCATTTTTTTCAACTGCTGTTTTTATGCAGTTCATACAGGAATCCAATTAGCATATCATTGTGACTGATTAAATATGCCTCACGTAAATTTACATGTCAAAATACATACTGTACTTAAACAAACAGACAAGGATGCCAGTCTTCTGTAAACAGCTTTGCATGCATAAGCTAACTCAAAAGCACAAAAGCTTAAATTTAAATTCTCAATGACTACCTGAATAAAGATAGAGTGAAAGGGAGAAGGAAAGGTAATGTTACTCATGCATGAAGTGAGAGAATGAATATAGACATTTGTCTCTCTTTGTCTCTGAAGAAAACTATTGACAAGAGATTCCCCATCTGCATATGAGGCTGTCACGTCAGATTAGCTCATCAGGTAATGGAAATTTGGCCTCTGATCCAGAAAAGGTCCCTATGCACTAAGATTTGAGACTGTTTCAAAGAGATTGTATTATCTTAGACAGCAGGATTAAATTAATATGGGAATGACTTCTACTGGAGGAAATTTTTTGTTAAACATGTGCTAATGTTTATTATGCATAGCATCCACTTCTCGTAAGTGATATTTTTTGACATTTATTCATTACTTTTTGACCTTCTTGGCAACTGAAAAACAAACAAGCGAAGTACACCTCCTGTGAAGCATGGATGATGTGGTTCACACCAGAACTGCTGAATACACAGTCATGCTAGCACACATTAAGGAACAGTAGAAGAAAATAAACTGTTGTCAGATAGAACAAACTAATCCCCCTAAACTGGAAAAATATTGGGTCAGTCAAAAAAAAAAGGCTGTATTCACAAAATGGATGTTATAGCTACAGTTCTTAAGCAGCACAAGGAAGTAGTTTCAGTCCTTTCTCCAATAAATAGTGCACTAATTTACACAAAATATGCACTGAAGAAAGGACATGGAAACAAGTAATGAAACTCCTGGGGTGTAGCCACATACTAGGCTACAGCACAGTGTTTCTTTTTGCTCTCATGTACTCCAAGCCAGTGAATTTTCCATTATTCCCTGCTAGTTTTGACAGCTTCGGGAGGAAAAGCTGAGAATTTCCTCCCAATACATCCTAGCACAATGACCAAGGATATGGATTCAAAGTCTCTGAGGCTGAGGAATACGGTGAATCTGTATCTATAGCCTGAACAAGTGTATTTCTGAGATGAGACTGAGCTTTCATCTACAGAAAGAAGACCAATTATACATATTTACATTATGTTTCTTAGTACAGACAAGAAGGAATGTACATATAAGGAAAACAGTGAGGGACTGTAGTGCGCAAGACAAAAATCCCTGTATATGACTAGATATATTCAAGAGCTGCATGCCATTCCATGTAAAGTATTAAGTCTTTTCAATGATTTCAGCTGAAAATTGGCTGGGCTATCACTGGGCATGTCAGAAAAACAAAAAATCACCTCACAGCCTGGACTTTAATAACATAGCACATGTAAATGAACATGGAATTATTTGACCTGTCATCTGATATCACATGAACCAGAAGAGGAATAGGAAGAAAAAAAAACACAGAATGGATATATGTAGGTTGCTCTGAAAGTAATGCCTCCTATTTATTTCCATGGAAACTAACCAATACAAAGAGCACAACAACATAATAACACTATTTGATAGAGCAAATTCTCAGCTACAAAACACACTTTTTCAACAGTCACCTCCATTAGTGATGCGTTTTTAGTATCGATGAACAACAGCCTGCATACCATGCTCATAAAAATTTTCATCAGCAGAGGTGACCTACTGTTTTACAGCTGCTGTGATGGGGTCATTGATAGGAAAATGTTTCCCATACAAGCAGTTTTTCATCAGCCCAAATAGATGGAAGTCAGAAGTCACCAAATCCAGACTATACAGTAGCTGTGGTAGGACAGTCTGGACAAGATTGGCAATGTGGTTCATGGTCTCCCAGTTTGTATGGGGCCTGGTGTTGTCCTGTTGTAAGAGAGACTGTCTTCTTCTCTGGCCTGACTCTGAAAGTTCAAGCCTTCAGCTTAGCATCGCAATGTAATGCTCAGAGTTGATGGTGTAACTAGGTTCCAGAAAATCCAGATGGACTACCCCTTTCCTGTCCCAAAATACAGTGCACATTACCTGCTTAGAGCTGTTCCTTGAAGTTTTTCTTCGATAGGGAATTCACGTCACCATTCCAAGGACTCCTATTTTGAGTCACCAGAAATCACCAGAAACTGTCACCTTCAGCTCCATATTTGTTCAATAAATTCTGACAAACTTGCTATACAGTGTTCTTTCTATTCTTCTGCAAACATTTTTGGGACCACCTGGCACAATATTCCAACATTGCTACCATAATTTCCAACACACTAAAGTCAGTATTTGGTCCTATACATAGTTCCCTTGTTATAATCTGCCAATTTGCATATGAGCAGATTGAAATGCTCTTCATGTTGAGGTGTGACAGCTGTGCATGGCCTTCCAGAATGTGGCTTGTCTTTCACGTCGCTGTCACCACTGCTGAAACACACTGCCCACAGCTTCACTGTGCTCACACTCACTGTTTGGATTCAATACACATTCAGCAAGCATTGATGAAAGTCACTGAGTGCAATTTTTTTCTGCATGCAGGAATTCGATTCCACATCTTTGTTTCCTATGCACTTCCATGTCAGATGTCATTTTGCCAGACTGCCCCTCTGCTGCCATCTGTCGCAGCAAATTGTCGGCAACAAAATGTAGCAGCATATTGGTGGGAACATTCAACCCCTACTGCCATACCACCACCATCTGCCTCTGGTGTCATGGGCCATAATAAAATAGGAGGCGTGTGTTTCAGAGCAGCCCTCATATTTTCTGCAAAGCAATGTTTTGTGTCCTAAGGGTGAGAAAATCTAATAGTATATCCTTATTATCATTGCGATGCCTCATTTTTCTGTAATGCTAGAATGGAAAGATGTACTACATACTCAAGTAAAGGAATGAATTAGGGGATTTGCGTGAGGGACATTTCAAAAAACACCATAGCATGTTGAAATAGTGAAATAATAGAAATATCAGGACAATGAAATGACATCTCATTATCAGCATTACGAAAAGCCATGGTTTCATCTCATCTAAAATAATTGATATGTATCAGTGATTGTTTTCAATTTCCTATACAGGTTCCATTACTTCATTTAATACATCAAAAAATTAGATTCCTGCAGTGCCCAGTATCTAAAATCAGCAAAATGTTTCTTTGCCAGATTTACTATTGGCAGAATTAAATGTAGACTAACTTTCCTCTCAAATGTTAAGAAATATTTTTTAAAACTTTGAATCTACATCACAGCTTTCAGTCTATATTATTAGAAGTTGGGAATGTTCTAAAAGTAACTGAAAACAGAAATTTATTGTCATAGTTTACATCATATAATACTGATGTAAAATTCACAAATTCTTGATAAAAGCACAATTAATTATGATTGGAAAATAACAACAACAACAACGAAATCATGTTTAGGAAAATTTTTAACTCTCTTAAGTCCTAAAAAGGATGCATATCCCTTTATGAAGACCTACCTCTAGTAACACAAAACAACTACCAATGTTTTAATTATTCATAAAAAGCGTCAGGCAAATTATTATTTTCATAAGAAAAGATTTACTTTTTTTCCCAACTTTTGCTTAAGACTAACTTTTAATCTGAAGGGTGTCTCACAGATTCTGCAGAAAATTTACGCAGATCCCACACTTAAAAAACACTGCCAATTCTTTTGGTGCTCAATACAGAGAAGTGTTAAGACCTCTAGTGCACTAAATTCAGTGGAAGCTATGAATGGAACTTGGCTCTGAAATTAAGATATCTAAACCTAAGCGCCTAAATAGAGATGCATACATACTAGTTGGTTGCCTAAGCTCCTAACATAGATAGTAAAGGCCAAAGCTAATAAAGTTAGGAGGGCTATTCAGATCTCTCTGAATCAGGCACAAACTCTTGACCATCTCAATAGCTCTCTGCTTTACTGACTGCAAATTGAAGAGAAAGCTGAAGTAAAACTTATTTAAATGTCTAGTCTCCTTCCGAGTGCTGTTGGTTAATGTGCCTGGCCTCCAGAAAGATGCAGACCTCCTAGAAGTGAAGTACCAGGAAGGTATCCTGGATAGCTACAGACATTTCCATGTTGCAAATGAATCACACTATCATGATAATGAATGCTTACACATTTAGGTCACTTATGGGAACCTATGTATAAATATATATCCACATCTAAGTGGGTATCTTTGGGAGCCAAATATTATCCAAAACACTCCTTTCCCCTTCCTTACTCCCAAAAGGTACTTCAGGATCAAACCCATGGAAAGAGGAGAGAAATCTAAAGACAGGAAAATATTACCATTTTAGTAGGCAGTTACTTTAATTACTACTAGTTCTTCAGTTTATATCAAACAAACAAGAAATGCCACATCTGAACATTTCCTTCATCTACTGATAAGTCAAACTGTGCTTCAAAGACCATTCACACACATTATAAACCAGAGAAAATCTAATCACCCATGTGGAAAATTCTGAGAAAATAAAGTCATTTATCCCACACAAGTTGTTTAAAAGAAAGATGGTATTTGATCTTCTCCTTCAACTGTGCCATCAGCTATCGCATATATGGATGCCCCATCCCTGAGGACTTTCAAGGCAAGGCTGAATCAGGCCATGGGCAGCCTGATCTTGCTGTGGATGTCCCTGTTCATTGCAGGGGAGTTGGACTAGGAGATCTTTAATGGTCCCTTCTAACACTAAGGATTCTATGAATCTATATGTTACTTCATGATAAAAAGAGATTTTGCTTTATTTTATTAAGAGAAAAATCTACTATTATACTAAAACAGTTTGTATGTATGCCATGTGAAAAGAAGCATATATGTATGGCTTTCTAGAGGGGATTTGTCTTCAAAGCAGTGTGAAATTACATAGCTCATGGCTTAAAAATATATTATTTCTGCTTTATCTTCGATGAAGACACAGCTTAATGTAAGTAAAAGAAAGTCCACAAGAAAAGCCTCATTAGAGAAATACATCTTCAGTGTTAATAAAGCTGTATTTTTTTTTAACTTAACAATCAGTGATATGATTTGTATCATGAAGTTCTCAGAGAATGAACAAATTTTTCAGATGGTGACTTCCAGAAACAATTCAATCAAAATTCAACCAACAATGAATGCAATATTCTCCTGATTAAAGCTAAGAGAAATCACAAGAAAATACTGAAATATCAAAACTCACAGTGAGTAAAAGTGACAAAAAACACATCTGTGTTTTAGGAGCATATGGCTTTTTTTTCTTAGTTTTTAAGAGCAATGACATTTAAAGCTGCTAAGATAATATGTTCAAAATGAATTTCTTGAGGTATTTATTCATAACCCAACAAAACTTGGAATTACTCTTAGAATAATAAAGAAGTTGTTTAACAACACAGTAGCTTATTTGATTAGAAAGTGGCACAAATAAGAGGGAGAAGACACTGCATACTTGGGAAGAATAACAGTGTTAGTTTAATGGCTAATAGAATCATGTATGCTGAAACATTCTTCCTGAAGTAGAACATCATTTTCACCCCTTCTGCAATGTTTTTTTTTTGTTCAAACTGCAGTGAGGTAATGGTTTCAGCAAAAAACAACGCAAGGGTAAAACGTTTTGGAAATCCTCTAGCAGATGAAGACATCAGGGACGTGTCTTCCCAAGGAAGACATTAATTAATTATTTTCAAGGGAATAAGGATGTTTTGCTCTTTTTTTTCAGCAAGTGATACAGAGATTTAGTTATACATGTGCAAAGTTATCTATATTATAAGATGTTATAAAATCAATGGACTCTGAAAGAACACTCAGAGATTCTCCAGGCCACAGCAATGCAAACAGCTGCTGCAGACATGAAGAAGATTGGGGAAAGAAAGTAAAAAGAACTGTTTGTATTAGAAACAAGCAAGTCTTAAAAAAATAATAATAATAATTTCAGTATCAATTGCAACTTACCAGAAAACATATTTCAATAAGGTCTGTTGTTCTTATGCACTGATGTGCAAGTTGGTGACTACTTTTATAATATATCATAAATTCTTGACAAAAACAGCAGCCCTCTGAGTAGTCAGAGCCAATGTCTGCCACAGAAGCACTGGAACTGTAACAGGCATTTCTGGAAAGTTATTTCAGTTTCTATTTCTGGTTCTTTTTTTGTTTTTGTTTTTGCTTTTGTTTTGTTTTGTTTTTAGGTTTTTTTTTTTTTTTCCCTAGAAATTGAAAGGAAGAACGTGTACTACTTAATTATTTTTAAGTGGATGGAGTTTGCTCTTAGAAGAAGCTGTGCACTGAAGTAGAATAAACCGTTACAAAATGACTTCAATCTCCTTTTGAACATCCAGGATTCTCAGAATTAAAAAGCCATCCAAAATAAGCAATCCTGTACTGGTGTAACACAAAAGCGGATGTATTCAGGTGAATACTTTGACCTACCTAACCACCACCACCATCTTCTGTTACATACTTACTTTAGTTATTTCTACCCTCATAGTACTTTATTTAATTTGTGAAAGATTGGAAGAATACCACATTTCCTTAATTAAAAGTATATACTGCCATAAATAAATAAGATAAGATTAAAATTCAGAACACATGTCCCAGTGGTAGTGGCTTAGAAGGTCAATGTCTTCTAGAGAATTTGCAATTATGAACTTCATTACCAATTCATAACATCCTAGCAGAAAGGAAAGAGTCATAGCTCAACTCCGTAGGGCTGGAAATCTCCTAAGATTCAAGCAGACTTAGAACAAGCCCTTTCATACATTAGGAAATTTGACATCATAAATACGACTATATAGCCATTCAAGAACACCTCCACTGCCTCACAGTCATCATCAACCTTATGCATCAAGCAGAAGCGCAAGTGAAGTGGGTATAACTTTAAAAAGCCATAATCAACAAATTGTTAGCCTTTCCCCCTCTCCTTCACTTTTCTGTTGACTAGGTACAGAAGCACACTCTCTGGGATGAACCAAGAAGCTCAGATATCAGCATGAAACTGGCAGAGATTACAGAGCCATGAGAAATGAGCATTTTTCTAAAGCAGCATTTGCCAGCCACATGGGATTTTTGCTCAGTGCCCACTAAGTGCTTCCAGACTGTGCTCTTTAATAAACTGCACCCCATCTTCTCTGCATAAGAGAAGGCAGAAATGTCTTTCTCCCAAAAATGGTGCCTATTCCTCGACAAAAGATTTCTCAGTCCATATTAATTCCAAAATGTGCTTGAAAGGTGCTTGAGGCAGGTCCAAGGGATTTGCTTTCATAAGGAGATCTTGCTTGGCCTTAAATTCAACCAAGACTACTGTTGTAGTTAGTGAAGAATAACAGGATCCTTGAGTGAATCATATACTCGACCTATCTTAAACACCGATCATAAGTGTGATAGACATGTATGAGATAGATGAGTTATAAAAGATATGGATGAAACAGACACCTCTCATGGGATGAAATGAATTACCCTCTGGAAGCACTTATTACATTCAACCGATTGTGAAAGGAGCTGAGGTTGACTAGCTTACACTGAAAGTATCCAAAACACAGGCACCTGAGTTAGAGAAGATTAAATCCACTCTTACGCTTAAATTTGATTACAAAGAATTGAGTTAGCTGACACAATACTGACCATGACTGATTGGGTCTGTGCATAGAAGGACAACTCCAATTCAACACAGAGCTGCAAGGCAGCTACTGTAATTAGTTGACATGGTGTTAAATACTTGCTGTTTTTCTGAAGCATACAGTCAACTCATTTCTAACATGAGCCGAATTGTTTACCAGCCAAAAGATGTTAGTCTGAGAAATATAGGGCAGTTGAGAATGATGCATCTGAGTTTTATGGGGGAAAAAAAAAATTGCAATTGCAATTCCATTATAGAAACTTTTAAATACAAAATGCAAACATCGTTATAGACAAGCAAAGAACCGTTTCATTAAAAAGCATTTTAAATGGGAAATTACTTATCTTCTGATGAAGACATGAATTAGTGTTGAAATAAATTTAGAATTGCTAAACTGAACACTTCTGTCAAAGCAGGACTGTGTGAATGCAAAAACTGACACATTTTATCATTGTAAACCTACAATATTTGAAAGCTTTTCTTTAAAATAAAATGTGAAATTAGCTTCATGCTGCTTATGACACTATACAATCTATCTTGATTTTAAACAACACAATTTTTGTTGCTTTAAGGAGAGACAAGAAAGTTTATACATGTATTGAAATTTCAAAACTCCAGTACAGCTTATACATATTAAGAGTTTTATGTAAAATACAGGCATAGAATTATAAAGAAACAAGTGACACCATTAATGCATGAATGGCATTTTATGTTTTCCTGGAGATGACTAACAAACTGAATTCCTATGGAAATATAATGTGCATGACATTTTCATACCTATCCAATGAGTTCATAATGATTACTGCTATTACAATGAATACAAAATTAATGAATAATAAATTAAATCCTCACACCAAATTGATATTAGGAGCCTCTTTAAGTCATTAATTTTTTGTAACAGTCAAGTCACAATCCATAATAACATTCTGAGAATAACAAGTTATGGATTTAATTACAGATAAAAAGAAATGTCTTGTATTAAAAATGTGGGAAATTATGCCCTAAAAAAATAAAAATGGAAATCAGAAAAAACTGTTCATAAACTAAAATAATAACATTAATAAAAAAGGAAATTAGAATGTCATGCTTTTACTTGCAATGTTTTCAAAAGAAATATTTCAGGATTAGGATAAAAGATGAACTATCTATGAAAACTTTGATTAGTTTATGACATGTCAATTGCAAAGAAACTATTTCTATAGTATATTGTATAGAAATTTCTATAGACCAAAATGCTGATACAGGAATTTAATTAACAATCACAATAAATATTATATCTAAATCTTGGAATACTCCCTCGAAAATTACGAGAAATCTAAAATACTAACATGAATTTTTAATCCATGTACTCATCTTAGAAATCTTCCTAAATAAAAGAGAACTGTCAGCTCCATAAGTATATAGAATCTTGGAAATTTAAACATTAATTGATATAAAGCATGAGGTATTTTAAGCAGGCATGTTCTACCTCTGTTTCTACCCCATTTACTGTTAGACACTCTGTATACCAACATTTTAGGCAAAGTGGTCAACTTTTAGAATTAAAGAGTCTACAGTCTACATGGGCTCAAGGTAATACCAGAGGAGACCTATGGTATCCATTGCACTTAAGGCAAGGGCAAAACCTGTCCCTGCATTTTGGAAGGCATTCAAGGACTCTTTTAGACACATGAATGTGTCTAAACATCTGACAAGGCCAGATGTTGCAAATATAAAAACATTCAAGATCATACCATTTAATCACAGAACCACAGAATGGTTTGCGCTGGAAGGGACATTTAAGATCATCTAGTTCCAACCCACTGCTATAGGCGAAGACACTTCCCTCTAGACCAGGTTGGTCACAGCCCTTCAGCCTGACCTTCAATGCTTTCAGAGAGGGGGGAACCACGACCTCTCTTGGCAACCTATTCCAGTAACTCACCACCCTTACAGTAAGTAATTTATTCCTAAAATCTAGTCTAAACCTACGCTCTTCCTATTTAAAGCCATTTGCCCTCATCATGTCGCTACATGCCCTTATAAAAAGTCCTTCCTCAGCTTTCCTGTAGGCCCCCTTCAGATCCTGGAAGGCAACTGTAAGGTACCCCCAGAGCCTTCACTTCTCCAGGCTGAAGAGTTCTCTCAGCCTGTCCCCATACAGGAGGTGCTCCAGCCCACTGATCATCCCTGTGGCCCTTTTCTGGACCCACTTCAACAGCTCCATGTCCTTCTAGTGTTAAATGAGACTTTTTTTGCATTTGTACCAGACAGTAACTGTGTTTTGTTGTGGATTTTTTTTTTCATTTAATATTTTTATAGAAGTGGAGAATAGAAATCTCACAGTAATCCCTGTATTGTTTTCTCATTGATGTTCAGGCGTAAAAAGAAGGTTGAGAATCATACAGAAAAGGACATACCACATAGTGATGTTTTGTTAGAGTTAATTTCTATATGAATTACCATATCTGGTTGCTGTAGCCACATTTTATTTCCTGCAGTGTTTATAAGAAAAATACTAGGGAAATTCAGACCAAAGTGGTTACATTATTATTTTCCTATATAGCTTGCTTTACAGGTATTACCTTTTTAATGAGATGTTGAAAGACTGGAGACTGTCTTTAAATATAAGAGACATAACTGCATTATCAAATTTTAATATATCTTAGTATCAACACAGATAACCTCTCCCACATAATTGCCTGCATGTGAGTAAGGCTTGGCCAGTAACAGAAGTTTGCACATCTCTATAGGCATCTACTACAAACTCAGTTTTCCATCTTGTGACACTAATGACTAAAAATCATTTGATGAACATGTGTGAATTGCTTATGTTTATACAGAAGAGGAACTAGGGAGGTTCATGATACTCAGCAACAGTAGCAGTATATTCTGTGATAAACTGGCAATGATAATTATAGCCATTACCAGATATGCACGAAGGGCCAAACAGAAGCTATTCCTAGGAGCACCAAAATTTGGACTTGAAGTATATAACATATGATAGCGACAGCAAGCCATGGGCCGTCTGCTGTGTTACTAACCATTCTGCCTTCATACCTTTCATTTACACTTTTTTCTGTTTCTTCATGAAGAAATCTGAGATTTAAGCATCTTTTGGAATGAGGAGTCTCAGATTCCTATTGCCTTCTGTCTAAAGCAAAGATTTATTTAACTGTATGGCAGTACTCCACTAACTTTGTTTAAAACTCTTAAGGGTAAATTATAATTCATTTTGATACATAAGCCCCTACACATAAATATGATTGTTTGAAGTATAACATATCTAAAAGACAAAATTAGAGTTCTTAAATTCTCCGAGAGTTTTTACCTACAAGCAACGCACCAAGAAACCAATGTAACATAAAAGATGTATGCATTTATTCACTCTGGCAGAGTACCAGAGAAACTAGAGCAGTATGTTAAAAATATATATATAAATATGCTAAACGCTTCATCACCAGTTCAATAAAAAGAGAAAAGGATCAGCTTCCTCATCCATACTGTCACTTCTGGAAACAGTTATCTGTACCTCTGATATTCTAGGCTTCCCACATCACTCAGCTTTCAGTTCTTTTTTCATCCACTCTGCTGATTTCAGATTTTTCGTTATACTATGAGAGCTCTGTTGCCAGCGGGAAAATGAATGATGGAAAGAGTATGAGAAAAGGGACCAAAAAGGAAAAGCAGAATCACAGGGGACGTAGAATACCATTATAATCATTAGAATTCACCCATGTTGAAATCAGATAAATCAAGAGGGTCATCTAATCCTTTACTAAGTACCTTAACAAAACACTAACTTGCCACCAAATAATAACTCTTAATGCATTTTCTTAATGTTTACAGAAAGCAGAGTATTGGGAGCCATGACGTTAATAAAAGTTTACTAGCTTAAAACGTCACCTAACTTTGTAAGCATTATACCCTAACATAAATGGCTTCACAGTAAGTAGATTTCTCAATTTGAAATGCATTAAAGATAATGTTAAAATACTTCTAATTTAACAGAAAATAATACTATAACTTGGTTGAATTCTCAGTTGTTAAGTGGAAATAACTTGTTTGAACACATCAATCTGTCTTGCAGCCAAGAGCAGTAACTACACTCAGTGTGGCTGATTTTAGCTGCACATTTCCCATTAATGTTAATGTGAGTTTCACAACTATATCGCTGCACATGAGTAGAGAATATACCCTCAAGTTATTAAATGGCAGTGAAATAAGAGAATGAATATGTGGTGATTCCCCTGAAGAGGAAAAATGCTAGAGATAGAAACATCACAAAGAGTTCAGAGAATGAAGCATAGAGAAAAAAAAAAAAAAAAGAAAAATATAAAGAAAAAATGAGCATTTTCTGGTCTTTCCAAAGTTGGTTATCTTCTGCAGCTCCTGCAGTGATTTTTTCTCCTGCAAAAAGCTTACCACAAAATCCAGAAGAAATCAGCACCCCCTGTTTTCTCTATTAAAGTCAGATTTATTTCAGATGGATCCATTGTTTCTTTAAATTTAGATCTAAATCTTTAACTCTTATTTTTGCTCTTTAACTGTATCCTCTGAATTGCATGTAAAGTGAAAAAGGATTACAGCATTGCATCCCTGTGACTCATCTTTGCTGGTGACAGTTCAACAGTTTGTCTGGCAGAGCTGATCAAGCTTAAAAACAACAGCAAAAAATGGCCCTTATTAACGTCTACTACTATGAGGTTCCTGCCCAGCTCCAACTGCATACACTGAAATACTATCCCTTTATCTTCCTAGGTTTAGACTGAAGATGAAGTCATCCAATTCTGACCTGCATTCCAAAGATACATATTAGTCTGCTGAAAGTCATTACTTTCTGAAGTTTTGCATTTTTGTGCTCTGCATTTGGCATAAATTTCATGGTCACCATGAAAGGCTTTCATATATAAGCTACTTCAAATCAAGAAGCAAACTTAGAGGGGCTGAACAGTTAAGTATATGTACAATCAATGAAGGCTGAGGGTCATAGCTGGGGCTTGGGAGGACTGTTGAGCACTTTGTGCCCCTATGAAAAGCTCCCTGTTTTTCTCTTTCTGCCATATATACATATACAAAGACACTACTGCACAAATAGCACAGTAAGAAGAGAAAAGTCAGTGTTACATTAGCCTGATCAGAACAGGAGTACAATGACATGAAAAGTAGTCAGCACTTTACAAAAAAATATATGAGAGTTGCTCTGATAGTAATGCCTCCCTTTTTATTATGCTGGCCCATAATGTCAAAGGCTAAATCCGCCTTACAGTCCTGTTTTGATTCCTTTTGACTTCTATCTGCTCATGGTGATGAAATATGGACTGTGTGGAGAACACTTCCCCAGCAATGATGTCACCATAGCAGTTGTGAAACAGTGGGTGATCTCCACTGGTGCAGATTTTTGGAGGTGCGGTATGTAGGCTCTTGTTCATCACTGGTGAAAATGCACAGCTACACGTGGTGACTGTGTTGAAAAGTAGTGTTTTGTAGCTGAGAATTTGCTCTATGAAACAGTGTTGTTGTGTGCTCTGTATCCACTGTAGTTTCCATGGAAATGAATAGAAGGCACTACTTTCAGAGCAGCCTATGTACTTTTTAAAGAGAGTAATTATTTTCATAATTATTTTAATATGTACACTTTTTTTTTAAGGAGAAGGAGTGCTTACTTTCTTATATTTCACCAAAGTACCTTCTTAGTTTAAAATACATTATAGGAATTCATTCATAAATTATTGCTCAATTAAGTGAAATTGATACATCTGGTAAGAAAAATAGAGGAGTTTTTTTTTACATACAGTGAATTTTTCCATGTGAAATTTACTGCAAAATTCTACAGCCTAGTCCACTTCAACAGGTACATTTTTTCTTTTGGTTTTCTTTGATTTTCCTTACATGAACAATATTTTTTAAAATTCAGACTAAAATTATTAGCATTATGCATCTCTGTTTATAGGTATGCCTAATTACAAAGACATACATATAAGGTACACACACACACCACATACAGTGCCACACATACATATGCATATAAAAATATATTACACTTATACCACAGTATCAGTTTTTCCATGTTTCTCCAATTTCACATGGTATGCGTACTTGTAGGTGTACATTTAGCCAATTTCGTAAACTATGATAAGTGAAATTACTTTGTATTATTAGTTCACTTCTACTCAGGACCAAAATACAGTGAAAACTGGTTTCCACAACTTCTAATTACAAAACATTATCTACCTGAGTCTTCCCCAGCTGAGCAGATTAGCATAGATCTTCTCTGCTGACAGCTTTGACCTTCACTCCAGCAAACACTTGTCAAAATGCCAAAAGTAATTACCTGGCTGTTTAGGAAGGAGTAATGGGGTGTAGCTACCTACCTTTTCCTGTTACTGATCTAAAATGTCTATAAAACTTTGCCAAGAAGCACCTTCTGGATTTTGGCATGCACATTTCTTTCTCATCTTTCTTTATTACTTCTTCCTTTCTCTCTCTCCTTTTCAATTCCTTCCTTTCTTTCTTATTTTTAATAGCTTATCAAATATCAGCTATATGATCTCCTGCCAACCAACCCCATCACCATTCTGGAGAATGGACTAAATAATCCCCTCAATGTATCATTCTACCAAAATGCACTGACGCAACTGGGGGGGTGGAGGGGGGAATGCAGAAAAGCAGCAGCATGGGAACACATTAAAATTATTAAGTAATAGAAGACCATACTGTTTATCCCCTGAAGTATGTTTTAGACAATCATTATGTTACAGCCTTTTTTTTCCCCCATATTACAAGATTTAAAAACAAGAAAAGAGAGGTACAGAGAATTTATACCCACTTCGTGAAAACTTGTAGCTAGATTAAATCTAGCATATCTTTCGACTTTAGCCACCAATAAGCCATACAACTTCTCTTAATCTGGAACATTCAAATTTATAGAATATATTTTTGGAAGAACAAAGAGAATTATCATGTTTCCCTGAAGACTGGATAATACTAGAAAGATTTAATTGTTTTCAAATTATCAAAATGGTCATTAGCCCTGCACGTAATTTTCACCATGATAAATAATAAATGAATAAAAAGCATTTCCTCCAAATAAAAATCAAGATTGAAGGTATAAATGTGATTCCCTCTTATCTTACATGCCAGAAAACACACACCTCATGGACATCCAATCACTTGCCTTGTAGTCACAATATTGCCCAACAACTCTGTGGGCCGTGCATATCAAGTGGCAGCAGCAGCTGCTGAAGTAGACTTCAATCCATAGGAGAAAGTCTGCTCCAAAAGAAGGCAGTATTGAAGCATGGAACTGAAATCTGCTGATCAGTATGAGTACATATACAGCAAACTTCTGTTCACAAACTCTCCAAAAGCTCTCAAATAATTCTTGTCCCACTGTCAAGAGCTCATTATTTCCTCTCTCAGGTACATTCCCATACAAGCTATCAGCAGCAGGAGGTCATACAAGGGGCTATTTTCAAGACAGATAACGCGAGACTCTGATGGGCCTCTGAACTAAGCATTTGTCAGGCAAAAATCCTGCAACTGCCCTTTCATCCCAGGTCATGTTTGTGCCTCCTTTCCAAGATGTCATCCCAAAATAAATTGTGCTCTACTGTGAGAACACATTGCTACCAGCTTCAGGTTAGCCAACCTTGACCATTGCTACCAAAGCGCAGTGCTTCTTCACGTTATTACCTTTCACCAACAAAAAGGGACGATGGCCTGATTCTAAGATGATTCTGCATGTATTGTGTTCTTTTCTTGTAATTTAAATAACAGACAGAACCCTGTAGTACTGCTCTACCTCTTCTTTTTTTTTTTTTTTTTTTACATTTGGCTGATAGGAAAGCCACCACTTACAATCACAAGATTGCTAATCATCCAGTTTCATACACTAAAAATAGGATATTTAGTTACATCAGATAAAGAAAATTTTCTCACTAAAGTAGCTGGTATGACTTTGTCCTCTGTTCAATTTGATGCCTACTGTTTATATGCACATATAGTTTAAAATGATAAAGTTTATCTTGTTCTACATTTTGAAAAGTTATAATCAATCTGTCTAATGGCTGCAAAATATTCTGACTGTTCTTTTTTTTCAGGTTAAGGTTAGGCTAAAATACTACCTGACCTGAATTGCAGTTTCTTTAATTCTCCTGTTTATAATTACCGAAGAAGGTACGTATTTATGAAAAAAAAAATATTGTATCTGCCTACCTATTCTTTATACAAAAGCTAGCTAGATTTAGATTAGCTAGTTAGATATCCTTCCTTACTAGATTTCTTCTTACTGTATCATTTATAAATAATGTCTTTAAATATGCTTATGATCTGTTGGTAACAAATACAGTTCCTTAAGCATACTGCACATGAATACATTATACTTTATTAAAGACCTATAATGTTTAAAGATGTCTGGAATTGCAAGCATCATTATGGACTATGCCATCTTACATAAATATTTCCATTTTTCTGGAAAGTGGGTAGCTTATCATAAAAATGTTAAATAAGATAGCAGCAATTTTGCCAAATGATATGACGAAATATGACATTAAACTGGTTGGTTTGGGGTTGGAGAATTTTGCTTGCTTTTTTGTAAATCATAATATAATTCAGTTCTCCAATGTTTCAGGTTCAGAACATTTTGATACTTTGTTCACAGTTTGCCTCAATAGTACTGCTGCTATATAGAAAAAAATAAAACTACAAAAAGCAATCATTTTATTCCAGTGACCCATTCCCAGTGATAGGGTCTGCACAGCATTTGTTTCTTGATTTATACCAGCTGAGAACAGTCCTTTTAAAAATTACATGTCTCTTTCTGATATCTGTGAAAGGAAATGCATTGTGACTGATTCATCCTGTGTTACAAGCTGACTGCAGGAACTGGATTATTTAAAAATATTACATGAATCAATATTTACCAAACTCAAATCTTTGTAAATTTGCTTAATAATAAATTAATTTTGAATTCTTAAAGAGCTTTCAGTAGGTTACCCTTGGACACTGTGAATGAAGGAGACTTAAGCTGGTGAAAAGATGGTTTGCACTGGAAGACTTATGAGATCTAGAAATAGAAAAATATTTTTGAGTATGTTACCAAGCAGGGACTGAAGGAAGATCCTGAAAGTTTCCTGCACAAAATTCTACATCAAATACCCCTCAATTTTTTTATTATCTGCTGATATGACTATCATCAACATATATACATCAGACAATCCTTTTTTTTTCCTTGAATGTAGAGACAACCTTTAGAAATGGTTTAAGTAAATGCCTA